>NC_043705.1:71280518-71313297 GCF_006229205.1 Suricata suricatta
CACAAAAACAGACACATAGACCCATGGAATAGAATAGAGAACCCAGAACTGGGCCGACAAATGTATGGCCAATTAATTTTTGACAAAGTAGGAAAGAGTATGTGATGGAAAAAAGACTGCCTCTTTAGCAGGTGGTGCTGGGAGAACTGGACAGCAACATGCAGAAAAATGAAACTAGACCACTTTCTTACACCATACACAAAAATTAACTCAAAATGGCTGAAGAACCTGAATGTGAGACAGGAAACCATCAAAACCCTCGAGGAGAAAGTAGGAAAAAACCTCCTAGACTTCCACCACAGCAATCTCATACTCGACACATCCCCAAAGGCAAGGGAAATAAAAGCAAAACAACTTTTGGGACTTCATCAAGATAAAAAGCTTCTGCACTGCAATGACATTTTTAAAATTGAAGTGTTGTTGACAATGCTAAGTTTCTAATATTCAGCATAGTGATTCAACATCTTTATATATATGTTTATATATATATGCAACATCATTATATATAGATAGATATAGATACATATAATGCCATGTTCACCTCAAGTGTAGCTGCCATCTGTCACCATGCAAAGCTGTTAAAATACCTTTGACCATATTTCCTGTGCTGTGCCTTTAATCCCTCTGACTTATGGATTCCATAACTAGAAACCTATACTTCCCACTCCCCTTTACCCATTTTGTCCATCCCCATAGCCCCCCTCCTTTCAGGCAAACAACAGTTTATTCTCTGTATTTATGGGACTGTTTGTGCAAATTTTTGTTTATTCATTTTTTTTGTTTTTGATTGCACATATAGTGAAATGGTGAAATAAGTCAGAGAAAGATAAACTCAATAACTTTTTTTAATGAAGATAATATTTGCTTGATGTAGGAAGTTTATAAACTATAAAAGAAAGAAGTAACCAAGAGATTACTATTGTGACTATTTAAATATCTTATAGTCTTTTTCTGCTCAAACTTTTCCTTTCTACTTATTTATATTCATCCTGAGTATATAATTTTGTATTCTCCTTGTTTTCCTATTGTTATCCCACATTTTCTTAAGTTAACATAAATCTTCTGAAAACAACATCTATGTAACTTTTATTTATGTTTTTCCTATCAACAAAATTTATACTTAATGTTTAGAGCATAGAGATAATAAAAGCTACTGATATTATTGGTAGTGTGACATGTATACATTTATACTAATTCTATAATCTTTATACCATGTATGTGATCACATTGTGATTATTTTGCAATAATTTTTATAACAGCAATACACTGAATATTTTTACATAGCTGTATATACATATTATTTTAATATAGTATTCCATTATATGGGTATTCTATAATTGACTTACCAATCCTCTACTGTTGGCCTTTTATATGGTATCCAAATATTTATGTTTATATAGAATACCATAATAAAAATCCTTATGACTATTTTGTCATTTCTTATTTTTTTAAATAAATTTTTAGAATCTGTAAGTTTATACCAATTAATAGAACTTACTCTAATCCCATGTTGCATATGATAGTAGTAGGGTGATTCTTTTGATCTTTCCCAATTTAATAGGTAGACGTTATTGCCTTACATTAATTTCATATTAATGTGATATTTTTTCATATAATTATTACATATTTTTATATTAGTATTTCTTTTGCAAATAGTCTTTATATTTTTCCATTTTTACATTGAGGGATAAATCACTTTTTTAAAAAATGTTTTTTTTTATTTATTTTGAGAGAGAGAGACAGAGAGAGAGAGAGAGAGAGGGAGGAAGGGAGGGAGGGTCAGAGAGAGAGGGAGACTGAGAATCCTAAGCAGGCTCTATGCAGTCAGTGCAGGGCTGGACATAGGGATCTGTCTCAGGAACCTTGAGATCATGACCTGAGCCGAAATTAAGAGTCAGATGCTTAACTGACCGAGCCATCCAGTTGCCTCAGGATAAGTCACTTTTTAATTTTAACTAATTTAAGTTAATAAATTAAAAACTTCCATTTATAATTGTTATTTTATTATTTACATAATATTTTATATATTCACCATAATCCAGGAAGGGACTTTTGCTGCTGCCTCCAAATTTTGGTTCAAGCCTCAAAGCTGATGTGATATGGAAAAGTAATACTATGTTTTTAACGAAGGGAAGAGATACACCTATACATCTTTAGTGTTGAGTTTTTCAGAGGTGTATTTCTATCAGGGGAACCCAGAAATTAATTTTTGATTTACTAGCAGAAAATATTTTGAATGGGCTTTGGAAAGAGTAGAGAAAAATAAGCTGCTTCTCCTCTTTTTCCAGTTTTCATGCTGATTGAAGGCAATACCAACATGGCTTGAATGCATCCTTAGAGTTTGTGGGGTGTAGAAATGGAACATCTGGAGCAGACCACAAGGGCAGAGCCATTAGTGAGGGCATCAGAAGAGTATGGCTACTAATCTAGAGTTTGGCAAAGTGATTTGGAATGTTTTCCTATAGCCAAATGGTAGTGGATCATACGCCATCTTGTGAGGATCTCCTCAGATTGACAATTCTGCTTTTCAGGTGTTTAGGTCTCACATCTTGAAGTCATGATTAAAAGCTTTATCTTTTTCATAATATACAGCCCATCAGTAAAACCTGTCAGCTTCAGAACCCAACCATCTCTTCCAAGATTACAGCTTAGTTTCAACATAAGGCTCATAGTGGTTCTTTTAATATTTAACTTGAATTATGCCATGGTTTTGTTAAAAATTTGTTTCTTATGGTGTCATGTCTTACTCAGGGTAACGTTTAGTCTTTAAAATGGCCTATAAGTTTCTATATCATCTACCTCCCCACTCATTCCTGTATGAGCTCATGTCCTACCACTTTTCATGTTCTCATTGTGCTACATACATGGAAATTCATACTATTCTTTTGGCTTGTCAAATGTATACTCACTCATCCTGGGATCTTTGCACTTACTGTTCTCTATTCCTGGAAAACATATGCCTGAATATGCATATACTACTTCTTTTACTTTATTAAGGTAGCATCTCTGAGGTCATTTTTTTTCAGAATGACTTTCCCTGGTCACCCTTTATATATTAATATCCCTTTTAGTCACCCTATGTTCCTGAATTCCATTTTATTTTTCTTCTATTCATTTAGCATCATGTGACATTTTTATGTTCTTATTTATTTTATAGTACACCACTGGAATATAAGCACACAATCTCTCAGTCTCTTGTCTTCTTTGTTCTGTCACCATAGCCTCTATAGAGTAGGACATGGGGAAGGCACTCAATAGTTAGATATTGAGTAAATGATGGACACTTTGTGATTTAGAAGCAGTGTTTCCTTAGTTCAAAGATGCTTATTGTCTTTTCTTCATGTGTTACTTTTTAGTCATTTAAGATGAATAAATTTCTATTCTCAAAATGCCTATTAGTAGTGAGTCTGGAATTTCAAGATGAGAATACCTAGTAGATATCTAGCCCTTGGATATATTTCAGGTATATTTATTAACCTTGACATAATGCTTTGCTTAATACCCTAACATGTAACATGATTTTACATCCTGCTACAATTTATTATTGAAATTTGATAAAGCTGGCTTGTGAAGAAGTGTATTTTGTGTTAATGTGGTAATTACCATAAATATACTGCCTTAAAATAATACAATTTGTTAAAAATGTTGATTGATTTATTTTGAGAGAGAGTGTGTGTGTGTGAGCAGAGGGAGGTGCAGAGAGAGAAATGAGAGAGAATCCCAAGCAGGCTCCCAATGCAGAGCTTGACACAGGGCTCAACTCACAAACAGTGAAATCATAACCTTCACTGAAACCAAGAGTAAGACACTTAACAGAGCCACCTGGGCACCCCTAAAACAATACAAATTTGTTATCTTAGTTTTGGAGGTCGGATTTTCAACACAGGCCTCACTGGGCTAAATCATGGTGTTAGCAGGATTGATTCCTCCTGGAGCCCTTAGAGTAGATTCTGTTTCCATGCCTTTTCAGTCTACTGATTACCTGCCTTCCTTGGTTCATGGCCCCATTTCTCCATCTTCAAAGCCAGCAAGGTATCATCTTTAATGCAGCCTGGAAAAGTTCTCCACTTAAGGATTCATGTGATTAATGGGGTCTACCCAGATCATCTTCCCATTCCTAGCTCCATGACGACCTTTTTCACATCTGCAGAGTCCCTTTTGCCATACAGGGTAACTAACATAGTCACTAGTTCGGTGGCTTAGGATGTGGGTATCTTGGGAAGGGAGGCCTACCATAGAAAGAAAGAAAACATTGCTATCTTTAATACTTGTCCCTGCTGACCTCTAAGACTAACACCTTATGTTTCTCTTTTATTTCAAAACAACTTTCTTAAAAGAATGATCACTATTTTTTGTTTCACTCTCAGTGTTTGATCTACTTAATTAATATAACTTTGAATCCCATGAATATACTGACAATGTTCTTTCCAAGTCCAGCATTGACCACTTTGTTTCAAAATTGATTTTTTTTCTTCGTGTGTCGGTGTGCCTGTGAAAGTAGCAGGTAGGTACGTATTTTCCATAATAGCCAGGAAGAATGGAGCCTGATGGCCTAGGTCAGAATATAGAACATAGCTGCTATTTCCAGTCAGATGGAACTTACTCCTGGACTCTTGATGACCTGCTCTTTCACTCCTGTAGAAGGGTGGCTTACTTTCCTAATCATTTACTTCCCTTACCTGAGTTTGAAACTCTTTATCTTCAAAGTGTTTCTCCTTAAGTTTACCTTCTCTTACATCATGTTCTTTCTGTAACACCTGCCCATCTTTCTAACCTTTCAAACAATCTCAGCTCTGTTCTTCCTGTTTGGGACTCCTAGCTAGGGGCTCTTTTTTTTTTTCTTGGAAAATAATTCTGAGGACCACGGCTTTCCCTAAAGTAACTTAAGTACCTCACTTTTGACTGGTCACTCTGTTTATACAGTCAACAAAACTATAGCTTCAGAGCACTACTCTAAAGAGACTAGATGTTGGGCAGTTATGGAAATTGGTCCAGTTCTGAATCAGTGTAACCTCTGGTGGACACAACTCATTCTTCTCCCTTGTCATGTGTTATTGCTGTTTTTTTCAAGTTTATTTCTTTATTTTGAGAGAAAGAGGGATGTGGGAAGAAGATGAGCAAAGGGAGAGGGAGAGAGAGAATCCAAAGTAGGCTCCATACTGTCAGTGAGGAGCTAGACACAGGGCTTCATCTCACTAACCATGAGATCATGACCTGAGCTAAAATCAAGAGTCGACAATTAACCAACTGAGCCACCCAGGTGTCCATGTTGTTGTTTTTTTAATTTAGTAAAATGTACATAATATAAAATTTACCATCTTAACATTTTTTAAGTATGTAGCTCAGTAGTGTTAAGTACATTGGTAGTGTTGTATAACTAATATCCAGAACTTTTTTCATCTTGTAAACTGAAACACTATACCCGTTAAACACTCATTATTTTTTATTGTAGCTATCCTGTGACATGAATAGAATTGGTATTTGAACCCACATCTGCTTGTCTGAGCTACATATTTTGAATGGTGATGTTCCCTCAGATCCTGTGTGCCTGATATCTTTTAGGATTCTGTTGCTTTCAGTTATAAAATATGTGAATTAACCTCTATAATTTATTTTTGTCAGTAGGAATTCTGTCCATTGTTCTCACGATTAGAGCAGTGATGAGAAGGAACCAAATTCTTAGCATTCTGAGGACCAGCACCTTTGTTGTTCTTCTTCACTCATTGAACACATATGTATTGAGTGTTTATATGATGTGCTAGATCTGGTGTTTGGAACACAGCAGAATAGAGAGACTAGCTCATTGTTTTCATTGAGTTTCTTACCTTTCATCCCCTGGTTTATTGGGATAAAATTGATAAATCATATGTTTAAGGTATACAATGTGATGTTTTAATAGGTGCATATATTGTGAAATGATAACCACAATGAGGCAAATTAATATTTGGTTGTTTGTGTTAAGAACATTGAAGATATACAATACATTATTATTTACTATAATCATCATCTGTACATCTTCAGAACTTACTCATCTTGCAATTGAAAGGCTGTAACTTTTCACCAAACTCTCTCAATTAATCCCACCACCAGTCCTTGGTAATGACTGTTCTCACTATTCTGAGGGTTTTTTATTTTTTTAAGATTTTATACATAAATGAGATCATGAAATATTTGTCTTTTCTTTCTGTGTCTAGTTTGTTTCACTTACCAGAGTGTTCTTTAGGTTCATCTGTGTTGTTACAAGTGGCAGGTTTTCCTTCCTTTTTAGGGCTGAATAACATAATCTAGATAATTACTTATTGATCTCCCCATTGATGCTGTGCCAGAAGTGCTTAGTCCGACTTCACTGAGGATGCTTTAATATTGGAATGCTGTACAGGCCTGGAAAAGGAGGAGGTTAATGTGTCAGGTTAAAGCTGGAGATAAAGCACACCTTTGTATAAGGGTGCCTTATCTTTACTTCTCCTTGGTATCTTTTCCACTGCTAGTGGCCCATAAAGGTGTCTCCTTAAAATTTTCTCTGATTGTGATGTTGTCTCTTCAAGTTTTTCAAGTCTAAAATTGGCTCACACTTATAATATCTTATTCTTTCAAGGTATTATTACATTTACTCAGTCTTCATACATTAAAGTTATTTTTTATCTTCTTTCTTCAATTGACCAATAATTTAGTGTTGATTTGTTTTATTGATATCCTATATATTGAAGTCTATTGTGGAACATAACTGTGGTCAAAGGTAGGTTTATTTACCTTGCTATGGCAAGGGAGACTCTAGAAAAACTTTGGAAACATTTTAGTGAAGGGAGTTGGATAGACTTTTGTTGGATTTGGGTTTCTTTTGGATGATTCCGAGGAGGTATTAGGGAAGTACACTCTTGTTCTCAAATGCTATCAGGAAGAGGACATTAATTACATCAAATGAGATAAGTCAGACATAGACAAATAATGTATGATTTCACTTATATGTGGAATCTAAAAATAGGTAAACTCATAGAAACAGAGTAGAATGCTGGCTGCAATGGGCTAGTTGGAGAGTGGGATGTAGAATTATGGAGATGTTTTTTAAGGGTACAACTTATAACTAGAAGATGAGTACTATCTGGAGATTTAATGCCAGCATAGTGAATATACTCAACAATACTATATTAGAAACTTGAAATTTGCTAAGAAACTAGGTCTTGTTTTCACCACACACACAAAAAAAGAAAGTATCAATTATGGAACCTAATAGAGGTGTTGGCTATCCCCATGATGGTAATCATATCGTAATACATAAATGTATGAAACACAAGCTGTACGTCTTAAACAATGTTATATGTTATTTATATCTCAATAAAGAAAACAATGGCAGTCAATAATTGGGATTCTTAATCATTTTTAAAGAGGAATTAAGTGGGGATAGAATTATCATTGGTAAAGAAATAGCAACCCTTAGGGAAAGGTGATATTAATCAAATGAAGGGAAACAGCTATTTTGTGGTTAAATAGCCTAGCTAATGCCTACAGTCAACATGGTGATAGACTGATATGAGAATTTTGTATTTCCTCTTGTGAACATTGCAGTCTGTTTTTAATTGTGTTAATATCCATTTATTAGCTGATTTACCTCACTTTCATCCCCATCTAAGCATAGTCCCTCATGTGTGGACAACTGGAGTAGCCATCTCACTTTTTCCTCTGCCTTTCTCACTCTGTCCTTCACACCTTTGCTGAATTAGTGAACACTACCTTGACCTCCTTACTCCTCTGCTCAAATTAGTTTACCATGTTTACAAAAAGAAGTCTATGCTCTTTTTCCAATCAACCATTTCAAGCCACTTCCCCAGGCCTCATCTACTTTTCTTTATATTAGTCTTTAATTTGAATACATTATTTGCATTTTATTCTTGATGCTAATGATTGCTTGACATGCTATATAAAAGTGTATAGGGAAGTTGCAGATGGTGGGGGATAGATGGGCATAAAGGAGCACACATGGGATGAACACTGAGTGATATATGGAATTCTTAGATCACTGTATTTTACAGCTGAGAATAGTATAATACTGTATGTTAACCATACTGGAATAAAAATAAAAATAAAATAAAATAGTATTCTTGGGCTTTAAAATGGCTTACTTAATCCAAAACCTGAAGAAGGACTATGCCTAATATTTTCTTAAAGAGATTGTGTTGCAGGTTGTTAAGAGACCCATTTTGAGGAACATTGTTTTTTTTAATATATTTTTTTAGTGTTTTATTTATTTTTGATAGAGAGAGAGACAGAGCATGAGAGGGGGAGGGACAGAGAGAGAGCCACAGAATCTGAAACAGGCTCCAGGCTCTGAGCTGTTAGCGCAGAACCTGATGCGGGGCTTGAACCCACGAACATGAGATCATAACCTGAGCCAAAGTCGGAGGCTTAACCGACTGAACCACCCAGGTGCCCCGAGGAACATTGTTAATGTGAATTTGTTCATAGCCTTCCCTTTCTCTGGAATCTACTCCAGTTATCTGAGTCCACCACTCTTTAAAGTCTAGTTGAAAAATCTGTCTCTAACTGCCTAACTTCAGAGCTACTCTAAGTCAGAACTGTTAAAGTATTCATTGCATGTACATTATTCCTTTGGTATTTATCTATTAAAACCTGTAAGTACTTTGAGAATAAGGGTCTTGCTTAAACATCTTTCTATCTATTATAACATCAAAGACAGAGTGTTATAAATAGTAAGTATTCAGTGAACATTTTGCTAATGAAGAGTAATGTAATCCATAGATATAAAAAATACCCTGGACATAAAAATACTTTTAAAAGATTTTTAATATTTATTTATTTATTTTGATAAAAAGAAAACTTGAGTGAGGAGGGGCAGAGAGGGGAGGAGAGAGAATCCTAAGTAGTCTTTGTATTGTCAGCACAGAGTCCAACATGGGGCTCAAACTCATGAACTGTGAGATCATGACCTGAACCAAAATCAGGAGTCGGGTGCTTAACTGCTTAGCCCATTCAAGTGCTCCTAAAAATAATTTTATTTTACTTTATTTATTTATTTTTTAAAAAGTTTATTTATTTAAATGTTTTATTTATTTTTGAGAGAGAGAGAGACCATGTCAGTAGGGGAGGGTGAGAGAGAGAGGGAGTCACAGAATCCGAAGACAGGCTCCAGGCTCTGAGCTGTCAGTACATAGCCTGATGCGGGGCTTGAGCCCACAAACCATGAAATCATGACCTGAGCCAAAGTTGGATGCTTAACCTACTGAGCCACCCTGGCACCCCTAAAAGTTTATTTATTTTTGAGAGAGAGAGAGAGAGAGAACAATTGAGCAAGTGGGGGAGGAACAGAGAAAAAGCGAGACACAGAATCTGAAGCAGACTCCAGACTCTGAGCTGTCAGCACAGAACCTGATGTGGGGCTCAAACTCACAGACCATGAAATCATGACCTGAGCTGAAGCTGGACACTTAACTGACTTAGCCAGCCAGGTGCTCCGTAAAAAATAATCTTAAGTCAATGGATTATATATTCCTCAATACTGATCTCCATGGCAAATTAACAGTATCTGTGTAAAAATTTAGTCAACTGCAATATAAATTTATAATTAGAAATTTAAAAGCTTACTGAGAAATATTAAAGGTATTTTTTGAGGAGGAGAGAGAAGGAGAGGCCATCTCAAGCAGGTTCCACATTCAGCGAGAGCCCAATGCAGGTGCTTCATCTCAAGACTGTGAGAACTTGACATGAGCCAAAATCAAGAGTTGGTCATCCTACTGACTGAGCCACCCAGATGCACCAAAATATTGAAGTTTTTTTTGTCTGCTTTGGAATATGTATATTTTGAGAGACAGTGAGAGAAAGGGAGAAATATAATTTTCCTTTATTTAATCTATGTTCTTATATTCATGAAGTAAATAAACTCATGTAGCCATTACTGAATTGAGAAATGGAACATTCCTATCTATTCTGTACATTTCTATGATAAATTTCAAAATATTTAGGAGATATTTTCATTTATTGGTTGAAAAGTTGTTAGACTGAAAGTCTGGTTAGCAAAAGTATATGCAAAGTTTACATAATTTTTAGATATTTTCTCCAAGAAATTATGTTTTTGGACTTGAACCTAGTTGATTTAAAAAATGTTTTTTTAAAGGTTTTTTTTATCACACCTCTTACTGCTTACAGTTCAATCTTATAAACATAGTATTCCTTTCCTCTTGAGGAGTATGGGACTCTAAACAGACTCTAAACACTCTAATTGGCTTTAAGGCAATTTCTTTTCTTTAAAGTGTAAATGCTACCTCTGCTACCAAAGTATAAAATGTAATTAGCCACAGATCTCATTTCTTATTTCCATGCCTTTGAATCCACAACAAAATTAACTTAAATTTGCTTTCAGTGTGCCACAGTAGATATGCTTTTATTAATATCCTTTCTTCTGAGAAGAATACATAAAACTCATTGTGGTCATGACGTGTTTGTTCAGATTGTCCCTGGGCTTTGGATCTCAGTGAGGCTTTAGACCCCCCTAGAGGGTGTATTGCAGTTGAGTACCCTGCAGTTCTGAGTGCTATCCAGCAAGTGAAGGCTTTGTGTTTATGATCCTATTCATGCAAATCTCTTGGACTCTGTTTTCTAAGAAGTGAAAAACTGAAAAGTTAGGATGCCAGCAATGGAACCATTACCTGACTCATGCATTCAGACTGAACACTCAGAGCTATAGAACATGGAATCAGCACTATTGGTCTTTATTGATAAATTCATCCATGAGTTCTCCTAGGTGCTTTGTTTATTTTTAGAATAGATTTCTCCAACATGATCTTCACCAGCAGACATCAAGTAGACTGCCTGTTATCTGTTGCCATGAGGTGCTAAGGAGATAGGCCATCTCTAGGGTACCTGGACAAATAGAAGCACATTCACTCTGCTCTCCTCAGGATGGTGTGCTTGCATAAGCCCAGTGCTTCTAGTAGTACTAGGTTATTTCATCAACACCTTCTTCCCTCTCTTTGTTGATTATCTGTGGAATGTATAATAAACAAACGGGTAACTAAAGACTTGGATATTAAAAAAAATACTTGTTTTTATGATCAGTTTGTACATGACTGAATCACTGACCTTTTGACGACCAGATTAAAAAACTTACGGTACCAGCACATAGAGGGACCTCTTTGTGGTGAAGGTGAGCCTGTGAGAATAGAGGGAAAAGAAACCAGTATCAGTGAAACATGAGGAGCATTTTTACTGTTACTCAACCTTAAAAGAGACAAAGATCTGAGAAAAGTATAAGAAAAATGCTCAGTGTTGTAAGGAACATGGTAGATATTTAGTCTTGTAATTCTGAATGTTGGGCTGCATGTTAAAATTATGCAGGCATTTTAATATTAACTTATTGAAATATTACATGTACAAACCATGAGTGTTTAGCTCTTTTAAGTTTCATAAAGTGAAAATACTCATGTAACCATTACCAAATTCAGAAACAGGACATTCCTATCTTTTAAAGGCCCTCATGTTCTTCCTAGTCATTACTGCCCTATAAAAGTAACCCCTGTCCTGATGTTGAACCCTATAAAATATTTTTGTTTACTTTTGAAATTTATATCTGTGAAATAAATAATACTGTTTTATGCTCTTTTGTGTCTATTTTTCCTTTTCCTGCTCAGCACCAG
Organism: Suricata suricatta; assembly: GCF_006229205.1. Lineage (NCBI taxonomy): Eukaryota > Metazoa > Chordata > Mammalia > Carnivora > Herpestidae > Suricata > Suricata suricatta. The sequence continues at coordinate 71,292,164 of NC_043705.1, forward strand.
GTTTGTGAGAGTCTGCAAGTAGCAGTAATGCATTCATTCTTATTATTGTCAGATGCTTCATATATGAATATGCCAACATTTATTTATCTCTTTTATTAATGGGCATTTAGGTTGATTGCAGTTTTGGATTTTGCAAATAGTGCTGCCATGAATATTGCTACAAATGTTTTGGTGAACATATGTAAATATTTTGTTGGGCATATGTCCAAAGTGGAATTTCTGGACCATGGTATATGTGTGTGTTCAGTTTAGTGTATATAACCACTCATGTTTCAAATAGTGACACCAAACCATACTCACCTTCTAGTTGTTCCACATTCTTTGCCCATCTAGGAACTAAAAAAATGCCAATACCCAAAGTTTACTCAGACTCCACCTCAGAACAATGAAATTACAGAGTTTCTGAGGGTAAGACACAAGAATTGGTGTGTATGTATGTGTATTACATCTATATTACACACATATATATATATATATAATTTTTTAATCTTCACAGATGGCACTATGGTACTAATATCACTAATATCAGAGAAGAGAAACAAAAAATCATCATTCAGATGAACTATCTGGGTATGAAGAAATAAATGCTTTGCCCAAACCACCAAGACAGTGACAAGTCCAGTGTGGATGCCAGGTATCCTGACTCCTGATCCAGGCTTTCTTTTCACTGCCAGTCTCAATTGGAGGTACTTCTTCATTATTTCATTCATATACTAGGAAAGTGAACTTTGACTTATCCTATACAATTAGAGCTGTTTAGTTTACCAAGATGTTTTTCAGACTTTGTGAAGCAGGTAGAGCAGGTATGAAAAGCCAGCTACAGAACATGAAGGATCCAGTACAAAATGAAAAGTTGAGCTTTCTTTTTCAAAAAACTGATGATGAATTTCAAAACCATATAAGCAGAGCATTAAATCAAACATGGGCCCCTTTAAGATTGGGTCCCTACGTTATTGCACATCCATGAAGCTGGCCCTGCAGGTGCTATCATTTGCAAGTTACAGATGAAAGAGCAAGACTCAATGACTTGGTTAGTGGTCAAGAGTAGAGACTGGCCTGATGATGCCTACTTTGTCTTTCTGGTCTACAGGGTGGGCGTGTCCCTTTTCTCAAGGATTTTCCAAGATAAAATGAATAAAAATGATACAGACTAAATGTAAAATGCTCACAGGAAGAGAGTATTTGTTTTTTAAATAAGGAGAATAGAGGGTCATTTTGCACAAATAGTAAAGAATGAATTTTGAGTAAAGAAATCCAACTAACTGCTCTTAAGCCTGCCATGCATTTTTGCCATGTCTCTTTGGACATTTCTTTTGCATTTTTTGAAACATTTGGTTGATAAACCCTATCCAGATGTTTGGACCCTCTCAATAGGTACCTTCATAAGTCTTGTGTTGAGGTGGTGGGAGAAACAGATCGAAATAACTACTCTTCTTTCTGGGGTAAAATCTTCCATAGATGGAAATATGATGGAACTATCAAATGGGCATGGAGTTGGAAAAATATTTTAGGGAGTGACTGTAAATTCTATGTGTTGTATGATAAAGTAGGAATAATGAAAACCCACCCTTATATCTCCAAGAAATCCCTCCCTTCCATCTTCCCAAGTTATTTTTATAAGTCTATGAGTAACTAGTTTATTTAGAAATCATTGTGAAGGACAAGAATTAATATGTAATTATACTTTTCTTCTTTAAAATGGTAGAATTTTTTTCTTTATGAATGGCTTCGGCTGAGGTAGTTTCTCTCCTGAAGACACAAAACCATTTTTGACTTCTGAGTATGGCTCCTCTCCCACAGTAAGACCTTCCAGCCAGCCCATAAGAGTGAGGACTCAGGAGTCAGAATTCAGGACTCAAGACTAGAGCCACCAGATAATTTATTTAAAGGGTTGAAAACCCTTAAAGAAATCACTTATACTATTTATGTGCATTTCTTTATTGTAAAATGGGGTGCTATGTTGTGAATTGTGCCTTCTTCAATCCTAAATTTATATGTTGAGGTCCTAACCCTGGATACCTAAGACTGTGACTATATTTGAGGATATAACGTTTAAAGAGATAACTCAGGTTAAATGAGGATATTAAAGCAGCCCTAATCCAATATGATTGGTGACCTTATAAAAAGAGATTCGAACACAGGGACACACAAAGGAAAGACCATGTGAAAATGAAAGGAGAAGATAGCCATCTACAATCCAAGGAAAAAGGCCTCAGAATACATCAACTCTACTGACACCTTGATATCTGACTTCTAGTCTCTAGAATTGTTGAGAAAATAAGTTTCTGTTGTTTAAGCCACTCAGTCTGGGATATTTTATTACAGAAGTCCTAGCAAACTGATGCAGGGGATACTCTAATAATAGGGACTTCAAAGATTGTATTATGGAATGAGTGGAATTGATACGTTAGTTGACTGTGAGGTATAGAGTGACTGTTAGCCCGATAGCCGCCAACTTGTACTTGTCTCTATAACACATGGTCTACTGGTCTCCTTTATCTCCTACGTCATCACACTCTCCAATTTTTGCCTTCAACATGGAACATGACTCCTAAAGAAAACTGGAGTTAATTCAAAAGTGAAAGACCTCTACAGTCAGATATTTTCCAATTGTATTTGTTTGTTTACTTACTAGCTTCTATTTTAAATCTAAATAAGAAGCCTCAAGTATTTGTTTCCTTACGGAGAGGTCAAATCTAAAGTAGGCACCCAGTTGTAAATGTGCTCCTGGGTCTAGTGAGTCTTAACTGAGTTCCAGCCATTCCTACCTACTCCCCACTCTTGTCATTCTTTCTGAAACAAATTTGCGAAAGGGGACAGACTAATGTTTTGAAGGGTAATCTCGCTGATAGCTTTTGCTGAAGAATCATTTTTCTTGTTTGCTATCCTTAATAAAAGTCCTCATTTTACTCAATAGATGGAGCTAATAGTACCTTGAGAATAGCTAGTATTTATATAGCAGAGTTTCCCTAGAAGCTCAAAGCACTATATAAATATTGTCTCATTAAAAACTCATACATCCCCATGAATTAGGTTGGTGGCTGCTGCAATTTCCCTGATGTGCAGATGGAGAAACAGAGGGTGAGAGACTTCTGCAAATTCAGCAAAGCCAGGAGGGAAATACAGAAAAGCATTGTCTTTTCACATTTGGTGAAAAAATCTCAAGCCAATCCCCCAGATTTTCAAAGTGAGAGGCATTAAGCATAAAGTCACAAGCCTGTGTTTTGATGAGTAATTAAAACTTTATAAAGGGTTATTGCTTTTCCTTGGGGACTGGGGCCTTTTTGAGTGGGTGGAGGGACGCACTGAAAAGTAGTACCTGCAAAGTCTTATAAGTAGAACGTGACTCTTCTTGCTTTTTCTTGATTGTTGACCTTGCCATGGAGCACTGCTGGTTTATTCAGGTCACTTTTGTTATTCTTATTTCTGACTTAATGTTTTCAGTAATCCTGGAACAGCAGTGCTTATGACAAGGTCTCACCACAGCTTTTCTATTTTCTGGGTGTTCTGTTCTGATGTAGTCAGCAATCTCCTGATTCAAGGGTGTAATCCAGCATCTGTTTTCCATGTTTGTAGTGCATTGGTCTTCCTTTGTTTTTATTTCCTCTTCTGTAAATCCTGCATGGGTTAGTTACATGACTACAAAAACTAATATATAAGCTTATCAAATTAAGAGGTAATAAAAATTGCTTAATAAAGTCTACAAATTAACAGCACAGATGGGTGCCTGGGTGGCTCAGTCGGTTGAGCGACCCATTTCGGCTCAGGTCATGATCTTGCGGTTTGCGGGTTCCGCCCTGCGTCAGGCTCTGGGCTGAGAGCTAGCTCAGAGCCCGGAGCCTGCTTTGGATTCTGTATCTTCCTCGCTCTCTGCCCCTCCCCCGTTCATGCTCTGTCTCTCTCTGTCTCTCAATAATAAATAAATGTAAAAAAAAAAATTAAAAAAAAACAACCAGCACAGAATACCATTATATCTGTATAATTAAGCAATTGAAAACAGAGTAAGCATGAAAGAGCTGTTGGTTTAAGGTTTTTTATGCCCCAGAAAATAATTGGTTAATGGGAGTAGCAGTGGAGATGGTAATGTGAAAGCAGTCCAAAGCTGAGAAAGAAGTCAGAGGGGAACCAAGACCCTGCAGGTGGATTTCCTGCTTGCTAGTCAGGACTGAATAGGAATTGTGACTACAGGACTGACCGCTTTTTATTGTAATATTTAGCTTCTAAAATCTGGTGAACAGCTTCTCCACTGGTTCAGATAATTCCCATTGCTAAACATCTGCAGTTAGAGAAAGGACTATTACTTTTGGCTGAAAGCTTTCTGATGGAAGATACTTCATTAGAAAAGCAGCAGTAGACTCCTGCAGTGAAGTGGGGATACACCACAGATTTTTTTGATTTAGCCTTTTCACAACACAGCACATTCAGATGGACTTTGCTTAATTGTTTCTTGAAAGGTTTTGGAATTTGTGCCGTGGATGGCAGTGCTTCTGAGGTTTTTGTTCTTGACCGAATAAAAAATACATCTCCCTCTGTCTTTTCTTATAAATTACGAAAGGCTAATTTTTTTGTTCTATAATCAGACTCAAGATTATTCTTTCCTTTTAAGTAATTTTTTTTGAAAAGTAAGATTATTAACTCCCTATATGGATTTTTTGAAAAGAAGAATAAAACAAGAGATTTTATTTCCTAACACCTACTACTGTATTTCTCAAGAAATTTATACAGGAATTTGTTAGAATTGCAAATAATATACACTGTTTAATTGAGCAAGTGCTAACCTTTTGTATGTGAGTAAAATCTTATCTGCAACTAGCTTTAAAAAGACACAAGTCAGAAACTGTATTGTTAGAATTCCAAGAAAATTCTTACAGGAAAAAATATGCCTAAATCTCAAAATTTATTCCACATATTACATGTTAAAAATAAAATTACACTAATTCTTGAGGTTAACATATTTTAAATCTTTTTTAAAAAAATTTATGTAAGTTTTATTTTATTTTTTTTTCCATAATATTTTATTGTCAAATTGTTTTCCATACAACACCCAGTGCTCTTCCCCATAAGTGCCCTCCCCCATCACCACCACCTCTTTTCCCCCTTCCCCCCTCCCCTTCAACTCTCAGTTCTTTTTCAGCATTCAATAGTCTCTCAAGTTTTGCGTCCCTCTCTCTCCCCAACTCTCTCTCCCTCCTCCGCTCTCCCTGGTTCTCCATTAGGTTTACTTCAATCTCAGGTTCTTACCCAATTTGTTCAAAGCCATTATCTCTTGTCAGATAATGACATTTCTGCCTATAGATGATCTTTTTTCTTTTTGCATAAAAATATTAGTAATTTTTCACTATTGACAAAAGTAGGGCAGTGACAGATTTGAGAAAAATCTACAGAAGAAATCCAATGTGACCAATATTACTGTACATTTGAGAGACCCCAAAATAGGATATTGAGGTGCTTTGATGTAACTGGTTCATATGTCCACCCAGTGTTCCAGAAGAGTAAGCCCATCCATTGAGGTTCTGCCACATAGACGTGTCCAGAGAAAGGGACAGGAGAATTAAGGCTTGAGAGTATGAAGCAGCTCAGGAATCAGTTGTTGCTCTCCCCAGTGCACTGCACTGGCCTTTCTCAGCATCAGAAGAGTCCCATAACCTAATAGGTCATCCTTTGGTGGTCCATACTATATGCTAGGAGTTATTCTAAGCACTTCATATAAATTAAATCTTTTAATCTAATGAGGAGAATGGGTCCTCATTTCTTTTCATTCTTACTCACCTTGTATACATATACCCATAAACACATGCACATATTTATTACACACATACATATATATATTAGCTTTTAGTTTTTAATAAAATAATGCATGTTATATGTATATATGTAATAATATATGTATATATTATGGTGTATGTATAAACCGGCTTAAAAAAAAATCAAGGACACTTACATCCTGTCTCCTTTGGCAGTCCTTTTCTGTGTAACTCACAGTGGCTGCTCCTGCAATACCATGGATACAAGGACTCAGCAAGCCCTGGCTTTTTATAAACCTGCTGGGATTTTGTGCCTGTCACACTCCTGCATTTTAAACTGTTAGAAAGTGGGGATAATTTTTGACACATTTTGGTGTGCCAGGAAGCTCTTGCAGACCTGGCACAGAGTACATGATCATCTGTTTGCTGTGGAGTTAGAACCTGACTGGCGCTTTGAAGAAAGAGTGGAATTGTGGTTGGCAGTGTTCAATGGAATTATTTATTTCCAAGATCACATGTTATATTTGCTCTGTCAAATCAAAATCTCTTCTCAAGACTAAAAGTCCAATCAACCAAATGTATAAATATGGCTAGAAACTGGAAAATGAGATTATACAGATAATTAGACATTTATTTAGAGAGTAAATGTCCATACTATTTTCCTCATGCAACTGGCTTTACTCATCTTTATTTATAATTTAAAACTAACTTATATGGCTTTTATAAAAATATTACTTACTTCCTTTACTTGTAACTATAAAAAGCAAATTTTACCAAGTTCAGTGTATTAATTGATGACTCAGATCAATTGAACCATAAGCATGAAGAAAAGCATGGTACATGAACATTTTTCCTCTGAGTTTTGAAATGTTAATATTCAAAGAGAAAGAAGATGGATTGAGCACCTCTACTCAATTATGAGCCAGAGTAATTCTGCTAGAAAGTCAGTTCTTTCCTACTTTATCATCACAAAAAGTCAATAAATGATGCATGAAAGTTAATACACCTGGAAGTAATGGTATAATATTTTCTTAGATTACCAATATTACAACAGAAACAAGCAATTAGCAAAATTAAAATGGTTTCCCCTTTGCCAGCAGAATAGGAGATATAAAAGCATGACAATTACTTATTGCCCTTTAAAATAAGGCTTTTTCTACCAGTTTTTGTTTGAGAGTTTTACATACATTACTTTAATAAATACTTTTAATATCAAAAAATAATTTTTTCAAAGTCAATGCCCTGCTAGGAGCCAGAAATTTGAATAGAACGGGAGGACTATGGGATGCCTGGGTGGCTCAGTTGGTTGAGCATCCGGCTTCAGCTCAGGTCAGATCTCACGGTTCGTGGGTTCGAGCCCCGCATCAGGCTCTATGCTGACAGCTAGCGCAGAGCCTGGAGCCTGCTTCAAATTCTGTGTCTCCCTCTCTCTCTCTGACCGTCCCCTGCTCAAGCTATCTCTCTCTCAAAAATAAAAATTTGAAAAAAAAAAGAATGGGAGGAGTAGGGGTTCCCAGGGCATGTCAATAGCCCCCAGTCTTGTGTTTAATGAAAGCAGGTTGTTCAAGCAAATGAAGAAAGGTTTCACTTTTCCTGTGCCTTTCATTTTTCTCTATAGCTACTTAGGGATTTATCTGTACAATAAGGGTTTAGTAGAGGTAAATGCAAGGAGTGAAAAATTGTGTAATGTAACAAAAGCCAAATCCAAATCACTATTTGGATTTTACGTCCCTATTTTATACTGACTATATTACTATTCCCTCAGTTGGTGTAAATGACTCAAAGTCATTTTCAAACTTATTAATATTCTACTAAATTAACACAGCTATATAATACCCCTCTCAACATTGATTAAATTTCCCTGAGAAGGAAATGTGGCTGATACATTTCTTACCTTTTTGAATCTTTCATATTAGGTATTCTGGTTATGTCTCTTGGTCAGTTTGCCTGAATTGTAAATAATACGAATGTGTATACCCATTGACTAGCCAGGACACGATAATGTTATTGATCATCCACAGTTTCACACCTACATAATTATCACTGGAACGATCAGACCTGAAATCTGAGCCATATGCCACCAGCGCATAAATCAAAGCTGGAGCTCAGTGGAAGGCTGAGTGCCTCTGAACACAGAGATGGGATGCTGGGTTGCTTTTGCCCCATTACTCTTTGTGAACTCTAGGGAGGAATACCTTTCCTGTGAATCCCTTAATTGGCTATATTCCAAGAAACTGCAGCTAGGTTTGACATTCACTCACTGTTAGTGGAAGACTGTGATTTAGACAAAGGAGAAGGCTGACAGCCTCACTCTGAAGTGTATGAATATTTAAAACTATGTTAGTGTTGCACATGACTGATAAATAGTGATTTGTCATGCTTAGACTGAATGAATTTTGCATTTACTTTGCTTTTGTCTTTTGAATGACTAAATAAAGGGTAAAAAGAGTCCTTTAACCTCATAAGCATATCATTTCCACTATAAAACTAGCAGTACCTTATTTTAGTCAATTGACACAAATTAATAATTTATACCTGAGAAAGATTGCATATGTCCTTAATCTCTAATTTCATATTGTACTTTCCAGGTACAATGAGCTGAAGTTATAATAACCAAGTCTTCTATTTCCTAATTGCAGGGCCTTTTATAGGTAATCTACCCCTATTGTCTCTTTATTTCCTCAGCTCTAGAGGAAGGCTTGGGCCAAAATAGAGTGCATGTTTTATTCAAACAGCACCTTGTTACCAAGGCAGGACTTAAAAATTTAAACTAATTAGTTATTCAATGTTTACAGCTCAGATGGGGGGTTCTAATAATAATTTATGGTTTGGGTTCCTTTTGAAAAAATTCTCAGTCTCTAGCAACACTGGGACCAATAATCATTCATAGGCAAGAAACTACTGAGCCATTTAGATGCGGCATGTGCTCTCCAGTGTGCCACATCCCTGCTGCTCCTTATTCGATTGCAAACACTGAGGCATAATGATAGTTGCCATTTATGCAGCCCTTCCACTGCTATGTTTTCCTACAGCTGACTTGCTTTGCTCATTTATATTCCTTTTCTGGTCCTGTGGGCGTGTATTTGCAACCTCTGGAGACTAATTTCTAAAAATTCTGTGATTCATGACTCTATTTCTCAACAAGGGTCAGGAATAATTTAACTATAAAACAAGAAATTTTGTTAAATCATAAGCTGTTTTTCTTAAATTCCTAAAAGATATGTTTGGATGGTTCCCAGTAACCATATATGAAAGACATATATATGCCTGGTATTTTGCTGGCATTGGCTGGAGTCTGCCTAGGTCCTAGAGGCTGCCTGTAGTTTATTGCTACATGGATTTCTCCACTATAGGTACTCACTTCAGCAAGCCAGAAAGAAGAGTCTATCTCTCCAGTTACTAAAACTGGAGTCTTATAAAATCTAACCTAATCATGAGAGTGACCAGCTCTCACCTTTGCATATTCTATTGCTTAGAAGCAAGTCCCACTTCCACTAAGGAAAATGCACAAAGGTATAAACACCAGTAGATGGGAATCACTGGAGGTACCTCTAGGTTCTGTCCACCACAAGAATATTTTCTACTTCAATAACCATTTATTCAGCACTTAACACATGCAGACTTCATTCAGTCAATGGAAAAAGAAAGAACACTAAAGTGATGTGTTTTTAAAAAGAGAAAGTTGAATAAGATACAGTCCCTTCTTTCTAGAAACTTAGTCTAACATGAAAGCAACAAGTTTATAATCCTATTTGTGCTCTAGAAAGTATTTAAAATATCTTCAGAATGTGCTTCTGAATCTCTTGAATTAAAATTTGTATCTTAGATTATATTTTCTTAAGACAGTGGACTAAAAATTTCAACAAATCATTTAAAACATATCAGGTTCTTTTGCTTAGCTTTCATGAACAAAATAAATTTGACAACTATTGTACATTGTGGCTTCCATTCTTCACCTCATCTTTTATATCATAAGTATGATAAAAATCGATGAAGTAAAGCAGTCCATGTCAGGCATGGAAGAGGTGTTCGATACACATTTTAAAAAATATTTGCTTATCTTCTTCCTTATGGAATAGGAAGCTATCAATGGAGAATTGATGTTAGAAATCTTGAATAAATTATTTGTAAGTATATTAACATTACCCTGAGTTTCTCAAGATGGATTGTCTATGGAAAAGACACTAAACAGTGTACCAAAATAAGACCTGTCTTTCTGTTTTGCTTGAGCTCACTAGTGCCTAACAATCTTACCCTGTCTCCACCTACTCCTTAGATCTCAGAGAAAAAAAAATTGCACATTTCAAGTCCTGATACAAGTTTCTACAACTCAGATCACAGTCAAGGAATTTAATTGCAGCAATTCCTAAAAGATGCAAATATGTGGAACACATAGAAATATATATATATATATGCAGTCTCTACTTAATGTGATTGATACCAAAATTTCTCTGGGACTAATGAGATCTTTGATCACTGCAGAGTCAGCATGTGGCCCTTAATTAAGAGAAGAAAAAAGTGATTTTTACATTTTTATCAAGGAGAAAAGTAGATTACTGCTATGCTTAAAATTTATACACTAAAATTTGCCCTGCAAATTTTTCTCTCAGAGACAAACATATATATATTCTAAGTTCCTGTCAGTATATGTATATATAGCAAAATTAAGAATGTTAATGGATGAGCCACTATTCCCTTTTCAAAATGAGGCTATATAGCATGAGCCCAGGTTTTTGTTATTTCCCAGAGGAAAATGTGACTGTTGGTCTTTTTTTTAAATACTTACTTTGTGGATCAGAGATTCCAATCTAAATTATTTGGTCAAATCAGCTTTCAACATACACTCTTGCCAGCCTATTCTCTTTGGTTTGAAGGTCCTACTCATTTTTACTGAGTTTAAAGGAAAAATTGCTCAATTTAGCATACTCTTCTCATCATTTAATGCTGAGCTACAGGCTATTTAGATTAGATGACTAAATGATCTTTATCCCCATTTTATGGAGAAAAACAAGATTTAGGATGTTAAATTCTGCCTAGTGCCTCCTGATGGCTATGGTATTTGGGATGAATAAATAGAGGCATGAATATAAATGTGTTGATTATGACAATGAAGGAATCAGAATCTCTTTTATTACATCAGATATGCTATTTGCACACACATGTGAATATAGTAGATGAATATTATAGATACGTTTTTACATTTGCAGCTGGGAAAATGCTATATGTAAATAAGGCCATGCATATACACTCCATTCCCAAGAACCTAGGAGCTGATTGAATATTCTGAGTTTAAGCTTCTCCTCCAGTCATTCATCTGATAAAGAATTCCACCAGACAGCTGCTTCATTTGCAAATACCTACTTATTTAAATTTTAAAACTTTTATTTATTTATTTTTAAATTCCTGAGGCTTTTCCTTAAAAAATTTTTTTTTTTTTACTTTTATGTATTTTTGAGAGACAGCGACAGACAGAGCATGAAGAGGGGAGGGGCAGAAAGAGAAAAAGACACAGAATCAGAAGCAGACTCCGGGCTCTGAGCTAGTGGTCAGAACAGAGCCCGATGCGGGGCTTGAACCCATGAACCATGAGATCATGACCTGAGCCGAAGTAGGACACTCAACCGACTAAGCCACCCAGGCACCCCTAAACTTGTATTTATTTGTGAGAGACACAGAGAGATGGAGCATGAATGGGAAAAGAGCAGAGAGAGAGGGAGACACAGAATCTCAAGCAGGCTCCAGACTCTGAGCTTGTCAGCACAGGGCCTGATGCAGAACTTGAACCCACGGACTGTGAGATCCTGACCTTAGCTGAAGTGGGAAGCTTAACTGACTGAGCCACTGAGGTGCCCCACAAGTATCTACTTATTTAAAGTGCCCCACTGAAGTGCCTGGGTGGCTCAGTTGGTTAAGTTCCCACTCTTCATTTTGGCGCAGGTCAAGATTGCATGGCTTGTGGGTTCAAGCCCCATGTCAGTGGAGCCTATTTGGGGTTCTCTCTTTCCCCCCCTCTCTGTCTCTCTGAAGATAAAATGCCCATTAATCTTTGTTGGGCCTACACTATGAAATAATGAGGTGTCAGTTGCCTATTTCAAAACTATCCTCTGAATATTTTTGTCCCTTTTGGGTAGTAGTGTCAAAGGAATTGTGTTGAGTGTGAGTATATTATAGATAATACTGTTGTTAAACTAAATTTCAAGGATCCAATGACCATCTTCAGAGAGATTTTTATTATGGAAGTGTTTTCATAATTCTAAAAGGGTTTATAATGGTTAGGTTTTTTTGTCTGATTCATTTCTCAGTATGCATGACATCAAGGATTTTTTAAAATTTTTAAAAAAATATTTTTATTTATTTTTGAGAGACAGAGAGAGAGACAGTGCGAGCAAGGGAGGGTCAGAGAGAGAGACACACACAGAATTTGAAGCAGGATCCAGGCTCTGAGCTAGCTGTCAGCACAGAGCCAGACGCGGGGCTCAAATCCACGAACCGCGAGATTACGACCTAAGCCGAAGCCGGACGCTTAACCGACTGAGCCACCCAGGTGCCCCGACATCAAGGATTTTAAAGCCTTTATAAAGATGTATAAGAATGAGGCAGAAGATCCTGAAAGGCAGCATTAATGAACTTTGTGTGTAAGCAAATAGATCAGTCAGAGACTTGGAATGGAGAAAGTGTTATTTAGGCTAAGCTGGGTGAATCCCCAAGGTGAAAGTGTTTGCCTGGGAAATTCATGTGTGACAATAATGTAATAATGTGCATGTTGCACAACTTCATACTTTAGAATCAAGTGGATCAAGCTTATCTTATTAATATGAGACCCTGTGCTGTGTCCTGTGGACTAAAACCTAGATAATGTACAACTTTTGCTCTTCTGAAGTTCACAGGCTGTGGCAGCTTACTGTTAAAGATGTAAGTCAGTAAATATACAATTAATAGAAACTTGTAAAAGGCACTAACTGAGCACTAGGATAACTTATATAAACTGGGCACAGAGTTAGATAAACTATTAGATAACAAAGACCAAAAATGTTTTTTGAAAGTCAGCTGAACTGAGTTCTTAGTTTGCAGAAGTGAATGTGAAGTCTCAGAAAAAGAGTAGGTCAACATGATATTATCATAATAACTATCTTGGGTGTAGTTCCTAAGAAGCAGAGCCCGAAAGGGGTGATTTATTGAGAGTGCTCTCTGAAGAAACCTGGAAGACAGGTGAGGGAAGCAGGATAAGACGGGGGCAGTAGCCAGGTAAAGTTGTAACACTTTGGGGCAGGCCTTTATACCCACTATCAGACAAAATTGGCTGAAGGATGTAGCATTTCCTGACAAGCTGGCTCCTGTCCCCTGAAGGCACTTTTCAGGAGAGGCACAGCCATGAGCTATTTGCCTCTCACTGTGACAGCACCTGGGGGATGGATGGCTGCATGGGCCTGGTGTAGCACTGACCAATGTTTATTACATGTTTAAGGGTCCAACAATCTTAATAGAATTTTATATTATTTGACATGTGTTAATTCTGTGGGACATAAAATAACATTTCTCCATTTGAAATTCAAGAAACCTAAAGCACAAATTAGGTGATCTAATGGAGGTCATCATGCAGCCAGAAAGTGGTAGAATGATGATTTGGAAACAGTCCGAGTTTGAAGTAGAGAGGAACTATACCCTAATTTTCTGCTACATGGCCATAGTGAGTAATGTTATTTGAAACCTAAACAAGTAGCAACCAAATTGGTTGTAATTTATTTCTCATTTCTTCATAGAAATAATGCCTATGTTGTGATTTAATTCCCTGTCATTCTACAGGAACTGAAGTTTTCCTGAGCCTTCCAGGAAAGTACCTTTCCATATCTGAGTAGCAATAGCAGCTCCTGGATGTTGACTCGGCATTTTCTGGGAGAGACACCACATTCATATCTACAGACATTTTTTTTTTCCCCCAGGCTGGCTATATTTCCTCTCATTTTCCGTATTCCAGCCTCATGTTTGTTTTGTGAGTGCAGAATGCTGCCTCCTGTCCTGGGATCTTTGCGTATGCTGTTCCCTGTTACTGGGATATGATTTCTGACCATCCTTTCTGCCCCCAGCTATGTGCTTAGTTATCTCCTCATGATCCTTCAGATCTGATGGATTAAGTTTTGTTTACTTCCTGCCTCCTTGTCTGGGCCAGCTTCTACCTCATTTCATGTTTATACACATACTGGTGGATTTATTAATGCCTATTTCTTCTTGGTACTATACTGTAAGTTCCAGAAACTAGGTTTGCTTCCTCTCTGTTAGACACAGCACAGTGCCTGGCACACTGTGGATACTCAACAGATAGAATTTAATAAATGAATAAATGAGGGTCAGAATGTGTACTGTCCTCTCTTAGATTTCTCCCTACTGACCAGTGACAGGCTTGTATCTCTGCCCAGAGCTTTCTGTGCTCTAAAGTTGGGATTACCTCAAGGACATGAAATAAAGTGGGGTTACCTCCAGGACATTTTTCTCCATGTCTGGAGATTCAGTGTGATACAGCTAGTAGCAACCAAGCTCTGAATTGCTGTAGGGACACTCCTTCCCCTTCCTTTATCAAAGGTGCAATTAAATTTTGAATTAGAGCTCTTTGAGGAATAAGGACCCTGTGAAGGCTGCTATCATATTATACTCTTACTGTAAGAGTCTAATATAGAAGCATTTGAGTTTTCTCAAGCCTTCTCTGTTTCAAAGTCCCTCTTTTACAGTAGTCAGATCCATTACAACATGTTCATTTAGGAGTATGAATATTCACACTGATATTTTAGGAAAATACCTTAAAGAAGACAGGTATTTTGATACTTTTTAATAATGCATCCTATTTATCTATGAATAATTTTTTCTGTTGGTATGTATTTTTATTAGCAACAACTTTAAAAAAATCTTAAGAATGTTTGCAATGATTAACTCTCACTAGCATTTGAAAAGGGAAGCATGAATGCATTCACACCTGTGTTTTTCTTTTTTTCCTGTTTTTCAATTACATTCTCAAATTGATTTTTCTGTTGTATACACTAGTTTAAAAGTAGAAAAGTTAAGATGACTAATGCTTCAATCCTCTATATTTTCCAGTTATTTTACTGGCATACAGAAGGTGCATTTGTGATTTGAAATGATAATTTGGAGGACGGTTTATTACAAAAACCGACTGCATTTTTAAGCTTATTCATTTTCTGAGAATTTACATTAAATAAAATTTGTTACTGTCTTATCTATTATTTAAACAACTCAATACTCTTTTGTAACTGTATCCAGGTTTGCCAAAGAAAACACAAAAGTATTCATTATTCTTAGAATACTCTTGTGTGGTTTGGACTTTATGGCCCAGCAGGTCATTTACATCTTTTCCCTGAGCAACTTAACTGAATATTGAATTGGGGACAGCTCTGGTAGGGAACACTCCAGTTTTTTAAGTGTAAAGAAAAACTGAATATAGTAGTGGGATAAAAGAATAAAGGTTGGCCTGTCAAATTGCAATTGGGAAATTTCACATAACGAAATAGTGTACATTGGAATTTAAATATTTAAGATGGAATGCCTTACATCTGGTGTTTATTTACCTGATTATTCTCCAAGCCTACCCATATGATCCAAAATAATAGTATTTTATATTTTAACAGATTTTCATTATACTTACAATTTCTATATACATTTGGAGAGAAAACAAGTATCTAAAATTGGAAACTTGGAATAGATCTCTTACGGTATAGCACATATTCATTCCACAAAGAATTCCAAGAGTTGCCTTTATGACAAGTAAGATGACTGTTTAATTTGCTGGTCAAACTGTAACAATTTTGAAAGTGGAGAATGATGTTCAGCAAAATTATGCCAGGACAAAATTTAGAAACATTTTAGATAAATTGGATGTATAACCACATTGGGAATGAATAAATTCAGATCTTTAGCCACTGTTTCCATGCCCATGAAAGCACATCCATCAAAGACTATTACTTTTTATTTAAGTTTATATTAAAGTAATAATTTAAAATAACTTTGTTAATGAGTCTTTGGATATATTTATGAACAAAGACTATATAAACCCATAGATAGACCCATTTATTCATTCAATCATTTATCCAAATAATATTAATGGGGTACCTTCTATATTCTAGGCAGTATGCTAGGTTTGGAGATACTGTGAGGGGAAAACAAGAGGCAATGTCCTTGCCTTTGTGCACATTGTTTTCTAGTGTATGCAGTGGACACTAAGCACAATTACACAACTTACTGTAAATTTAAATTGTGTTGTGTTACAAAGGAGATATATGTGGGACTACAGGGAACTATGAATGGGGGCACCTGGAAGGCTCAGTATGTTAAGTGTCCAACTTGATTTCGCTCAGATCATGATCTCGTGGTCCACTCTCACCACTGCTGTTTAACATAGTGCTGGAAGTCCTAGCATCAGCAATTAGACAACAAAAGGAAATAAAAGGCATTAGAATTGGCAAAGAAGAAGTCAAACTTTCACTTTTTGCAGATGACATGATACTCTACATGGAAAACCCAATAGACTCCATGAGAAGCCTTCTAGAACTGATCCATGAATTTAGTAAAGTTGCAGGTACAAAATCAATGTACAGAAATCGGTTGCATTTCTATACACCAACAATGAAGCAGCGGAAAGAGAAATCAAGAAACTGATCCCGTTCACAATTGCATGAAAAACCATAAAATACCTAGGAGTAAAATCTAACCAAGGTTTTGGCTTTTGACTGAAAGGTGGAATAGAGATGGTCACAGAGGCTGAGAAATTAATTTGAGATGGAGCGGGAAGAGGTAAGTAGCTTTCATAGGAAGAGAACTGAATGGATCAACCACAGATGTTTAGGGGATGTGTGGCAGGTATGGAAATGCAAAATAACTCTCTCTGGAAATCTGGCAGTAAATGACCTGGTCTTTGAAGGTGGATTTGCTGTTGAAGGGCTAATCCACTTCAGTTTGTAGATGTATGTTAAAAGACTTATATTGTTCTCCACATGTTTTTGTATTCCTTATCTCTTCTAATTTTTAGAATATTTGTTTTGCAGTTTCCAGAAAATAAGCCACATTAATGATGAAGTGAGTCAATTATCTGCTTATTAGAGTTGTCCAAATATGCTTCCCAGTTTTAACCACGTGTATTTTGTAAAATGGATGATGTATTTCTTCCCAATAAGAGTTTTTGAACCAGTTTTGGAACAGTTTGAGATACAGAGAACTACCATGTGATCTGTTCTTATCTATAAGTAAACATTTTTTTAGGATTTGGATTCAAGTGTTATCAATGTGGATGATGTATGTATTGATTCTTGTGTATGAGCCTGTGCATGTGTGCACAAGAAAGACAGGCTAGTTTGATGTTGTCCTAGCCCTTAAGCTTGTTAAAATTTACATTGGACACCACTACTAACATGCAATAGGTAGCTTCTGAACAATATAGAATTTACCTAAATGTTGATTTCTCCAGCAGCTTTAAGGGCAAAGACCAGAGGTAATTACATACTGATAGGAGAGTTTTTATTAAGGATGTATGCTTATAATTAAGTATAAAATCAAGGAAAATGTCATCTTAAATTTAGGCCTGAAAATTTCTTTAATTTGATAATTGTATTTTTGTTCAGTTGACTTACGTCTTTTAACGTTTTATTTGCTTTCTGTCTCAGTGGTTTCCCTGACTTCAAAACGTCCTACATAGAGTTCAGCTCAGTGCTAAATGATAGAACAGAAAAAGCTTTAGTGACTTCTGTCAGATTAAGCCTTGGACAATAGCTCCTAAGCTGAAAGCATAACCCCGTATCTGCAAGGGTAAAGCAAATGGCTGTGAATAATGCAGCTGAAAGCAAGAAGAGAATAGAGAGGTAAAAGAAGTTTCCAGGCTTATTTCTCATTCAACTCCATGACTCTCTTTATGTGTCTGCAATGAATACAGGATTTTCTCAGGCTAGCCTAAACTGCTACAAAGTTCTGATTTTCATGCTCTTCCTTTTCATGGAGCATTTTATTGCATTCCTCTTTTTTCTAGGATAATAAAACTCTTTATATCCTAATTGCTCAGTGGAGGATCCACATGGTTAGGATAATAATGATCTGGCACAAAGCCTCGATTTCTGGAAGGCTCTGTGGATTCAGAGAAGTCACAGGGTTTGCTAAAATGAATTCCTTTTTGCTTGCATTTGGTCCCCCAGGTAATGGAGACCAAAGAAGAAAGGTGCAGCTTCAGACATTAGTGAAAAAGCCTCATGATCTGGAAAGAAACTTTGTTCAAGTGAGGGCATGTGAGCCACAGAGCTTTTAAAAAATTAATCACAAAGTCCATATGTTTTAGCAAAGTGCCACTGAAGTCACTTGACATGAGCTGGTTGTATAACCTAAAATCACCTTTTGTTGAATCTGAGCCAAACCATCCACATTAGAGATTGAACTGGAAGCCTGCCTAATGTTTGAGGGATTATTTCTACAAATTCAAGATAGATGGTGTGAATACTAATTGACCAATGAAAGGAAAAGCTGTACAATAATGAAGGTCACTGTTGATATCCAAAAACTAGCACTCAACATGATGTGGGGTTAGTGACTCCAGTCCTCACAAGGCAGGATCAGCATTTTGAAAAGCATTATTCCTTTAGGTGTGGGTGATGGACGCCCTTCTCCTGACTCCTTTCCATGATGCAGACCATGAAATACTCTCAAGGATATTGCTGCAGTGTTTATCCTCAGTCATATTATTATTACTTTTTACATGCAGTGAGCTATCAGTTGAAAAATACAAGGCTCATTATGTGGAGAGGAGTTAAGAGAACAAGATTGATTATCAAGGTAGTATTCTGTTGTGCATTTTAGGGATGATCATGATGTCACACTGAAATGCTAAGTGTGTGTCTACATATAGTGCCTTTGCTGGTGCTATTTTTTTCTCTAAAAAACAGTCTATGGTCGGTGGAGTTTCTTTGTTTTGTTTTGAGTTATCTCTGTGCCAAATGTGAGGCTCAAAGTCATGAAACTGACATCAAGAGTTGTTAAAGTGACTGAGCCAGTGAGATGCCCTTGGTCTTTGGATGTTTAATGTTGATAATTATTTTTCAGCTTGGTGGTTTCCTCTTTATTGATGTGACTTTTACCTTCCCCCACAATTTCAGTCCCTTCCATCTACTCCCAAAAAATAAAGTAGTGAAAGGAAGACAATGCTTGGGTTCTGAGCCCCTCGGGTAGTTAGGGAACAGAAGCCAAAATAATCACTGGATGTGGAAGAGATTGACCATCAAGAAGCCTAAAACAGAGCAGGAAAGGTGGTAAGAGAAAGGAGAGAAAGGTGAAGTACTAGAAGCAACCTCCCACATTTAAGCCTCCTGCTTAAGAGGCGCTGGAGGAGAGCTTCAAACATTAGGAAGTATAGGTCTTGAAGAAGGGAGGCAGTGGTTGGCCTTAAAGAAGGAGTAGATCAAGGAAGGGGGGACACCTCTCTCCCTGTAGAATAGGACCCTCACCTCAAGGGCAATGCTGATACATTTTTAAAGTTTAGAAGCGCAAAGTAGAGGGCACCTGGTTGGCTTTGTTGGTTAAGGATCCAACTCGACTTTGGCTCAGGTCACGATCTCACAGTAATGGGACTGAGCTCCCCATCAGACTCTGTGCTGGGTGTGAAGCCTGCTTGAAATTCTCTTTCTCTTTCCCTTTGCCCTTCTACTCCCCCTTTTCAAAATAAATAAACATTACAACAAAAGACTGGTAAAATAGTATTTGTTGGTAAAAGATTGTGTCACATGGTATAATATATATATCTTTCCTTGAATGTACTTTTCAGTAACACTGTGATTTTTTTACTGTAATTTACCATACTAGATTATTAGATATTAGATGTGTTTTTAAACTTATTTTGCTCTTTCAAAACAGGCTCAGTTATTTATCTATTTGTTTTGAATGAGTGCCTCTATTGCAAAACACCCTGGGCTTAGAACAAGAGAGGAAATAGTTCTTCCTACTCCCATACCCTGTCTGTGTTCTAGTGTCCTTAGGATTTGTATTGGCTATAGGAATATATGTTACAAGAAAAATGATTAAAAAAGATAATTAGAATATTTACTTGGGTAAAGAGAAGACTGAGAGGAAATGTACAAGCTGTCTTCAAATATTTTCAGGCTTCATGAATTTATTGAATGGAGAGAGAGATGAATGAATGAATGAATGAAAAAAATAATGAAGGAAGCACTAAGTGGAAGGCATTGGAGAGCAGCATACAGTGGTTGCAATGATACATATGCTCTTCATCCTTAGAGAGCTTAATTTCTAATGGGGCTAAACACAGATGAAAAGGCAATTTATTTTAGAGTCCATTAAGTAAAAGAGTTGAAGAAACTGGGTGTGAGTAGCTCTACAGGGAAGAGCCCAAGCAAGTGTCAATATCTGTTTCTGTTGTTGTTGCTGTTGTTGTTGATTTTTTTTTTTATAGAGAGCATGCATGTGGGGAAAAGGGGAATAGGGGAGAGAGAGTGAGAAAGAATGAGAATGATAATGAATATATCTTAAGCAGAATCCACTCTCAGCACAGAGCCAGATGCAGGGCTCAATCCCAAGAGCCTGGGATCATGACTTGAGCCGAAATCAAGGGTTGGACATTCAACCTGTTGAGCCACCCAGGTGTCCCATGTTGCTGTTTTTTAATGAATTGTATATCAAATGATTTCCAAGTTCTAATACTAAATCCAATTCAATATAACACATATTAATTGAAACCCAACTGTGTTCAGTCTATCCAGAGAGTATGTATCTAGAATATAATGTTGAAAGGGGCAGTATAAGGGTAATGAGAATAATTAGAAATTTGTACTCCAGTAAGTAGTTATCATCTAAATCTGCAAATGTATATTGTCTCCAGTGTGGCATAGTCTAGGTGTTTAGCCAGTATGTTGAATTTATTCAACTGGAATAGTTTGAATATTTTTTCCTATATAGTTTATAATAAATCTGATTTATGTATATACTTTTCACTATATATCAACTTTTTGTGATAGTAAATGGTTTTGTGAGATGTAAACTGGTGTTGGTTACTGAGCAGAGAAGACCCCAGTCCTTTCTATATTCCTATTTATAAAGTGGTCATTGATTCATGTATTTCTATAGGGAAATTTAAGACAGCATTGAGGACAGACCAGCTCCAAGCAAAGTCTGAGGTGTTTGCTGTGTTATATAGTCATCCTTAGAGTAATAACATAGCATGAAGCAGCCTACTCTTGCCAGGGTTTTTCTAGGGTTATTTTTAGAAATTGGACTTAGGGCTGGGTATTTTTATATTGTGGAATTCTGAGTTAATTTTTAGAGAGGCTAAATTACTTCATGAATGTTAACAAGTTTATATGTTATAGAAAGTGTTGAGTTAGGTAGAAACCTCATAGA
>NC_043705.1:71313397-71442002 GCF_006229205.1 Suricata suricatta
TATTGCCTATTAACTAGTTTCCTATTCATAACATTTGGATGTTTCTGTTGAAAAATAGATTGGGTTCCCCTGGGGTACCTGGGTGGCTCAGTCGGTTAAGCGTCCGGCTTCAGCTCAGGTCATGATCTCACGGTTCGTGGGTTTAAGCCCCGCATCGGGCTCTGTGCTGACAGCTCAGAGCCTGGAGCCTTCTTCAGATTCTGTGTCTCCCCCTCTCTCTGACCCTCCTCTGCTCACACTGTCTTTCTCTGTTTCTCTCTCAAAAAAGAAAAAAACATTAAAAAAAGAAAAATAGAGAGTAAGAGAGAGAGCAAGATGAAGAAGAAAGAAAAAAATGGAGTTGGAGAGGAAGAGAGAGGAAATCGATGTGAATTTGCTCTTCTGCTCCAGCCTGCAAGGTGGTGTTGGTGGCCCTCGCTAAATGCCATTCAGTACATATTGGCTGTACTGCCTAAGATACAGATAATAAACTAAAAAACAGCAGTCTAAATATATATTTGAGAAAGAAACAGTTACTTTAGGAGGCATAGTCTTTAGTATTTCTCCTCAGTCCAATGGTATGCTTTTGAAATTTCATGGACAGTATTTTAATCCTTTGAATCTACATTCTTTAGAAACTCCATTCCAGAAGAGGGAATTTACTCTATATTTGTAAAACTAATAGTACTGGGATGTTCTTCATGCCAAAAGGAAAAATCTTCCTCTAATGTACATTTCCATTAATTACTTGAAGATAGCAGAAAGACTACTTGGAAATTAAAAAAAATAATGTTTGTTTATTTTTGAGAGACAGAGACAGAAACAGAGTGTGAAAAGGGGAGGGATAGAGAGAAAGGGAGACACAGAATCCGAATCAAGCTCCAGGCTCTGAGCTGTCAGCACAGAGCCCAACACAGGGTTCGAACCCATGAACCATGAGATATGACCCGAGCCAAAGTCAGATATGCAACCAATTGAGGCACCCAGGCTCCCTACCACTTGGAAATTTTAAATAGCTACTATTATTATTTATCTCTAAATGAATGTTAAAAAATGCCTTAAAGTCCAGATTCTGTGAGGTAAATACATATATTTCTGATAGAACTATGGTATCTAGTTTCTGATGAGAACATTCCAAACATTCCCATTTCTGTTTCTCAAAATTAAAAATGTCGACAGCAGGCATATTCCCATGATGACTCCAGAATAGTTAAATCTTCTTCTTACCATGGTTATGTTCACATAGGCAAAAAGGTAAAAGTATAGATGATTAAGTTTGTAATGGCCCCTTTAGATCATTCAGCTTAAGTCTCCATTTTGCAGATGAAGAAAACTGAGATTTTTAAAGCATAGGTGACTGTCTTAATGACAAAAAGTAAACTAATCGAAGAACAATATCTCAGTTTTCCTATAAAACTGTCTCTACAGAATATTAGATCAATGGTCCAGAACAAAACTTAGGTCTTAGTTCTAATTCCTCTTCTATGTAGTTTTTAGATTATATAATCACTTTTAAAATTAGAAGATATAAACAAATTATCTGTAAATCTTTCACATTTCTAATTTTAAGATACATAATATGCTGGATTTATAACTAAAACTCCAATAAATGCTATTATTAAATATTTATTCTCATTCATATTGTCTTCAATTTCTCACTTTTGAATTTATTTAATGAAAACAGATTGTTCATTTAGGATGGCAGTTAGAAATTATTGAAAAGAGCACAAAGAACAGAGAAATGTGAATCATTCTTGCCCTGTATTTGTTTTTCACCAAAATTCGACACAGAACTCTTCTGTTCAAATGAAAATTAACACTCTGAAGTATCACAGGTGACCTAATTCAGTTTGCTTAACCTGACATGGTTATCAAGGATTTTAGAAAATCTGCAAATGGTTTCTTGTAAAAAGAGAAAGAATGAATGAGAGAAGGGGGGATTGAGCAAAGGTATTTTGTTTATGGCAATTATTTTTATTTTTAATTGAAATATAGTTGTCAATATTATATTACTTTCAGATGTACAACATAGTGTTTCAATGTTTATATACAGTATACAATGTTTATCATGATAAGTGAAGTTACTATATATGTCACTATCCAAAGGCATTAAAATAGTATTGACTAAATTCCCTATGTTGCACTTTCATCCCCATGACTTACTATATTACTCGAAGTTTGTACCTCTTAATCACTTTACCTATTTTGTCTCCACTCAACTGCCCTCTAGCAACCACCAGTTTGTTCTATTTATGAGTCTGTTTCTATTTTGTTTATTTGTATTTTTTTTTGCATTCACATATAAATGAAGTGATACGGTATTAGTCTTTCTCTGTTTGACTTACTAGCATGATACTCT
Organism: Suricata suricatta; assembly: GCF_006229205.1. NCBI lineage: Eukaryota > Metazoa > Chordata > Mammalia > Carnivora > Herpestidae > Suricata > Suricata suricatta. The sequence continues at coordinate 71,315,736 of NC_043705.1, forward strand.
CTAAGTCTACCCATGATGTCATAAATGGCAAGATCTTACACTTTTCTATGACTAGTATTTCATTATATATGTGCGTGCACGTGCACACACACACACACACACACACACACACACACACCATATCTTCTTTATTCATTCATCTGTCAATGGACATAGGTTATTACAATATCTTGCCTATTTTGTTACTAGTGCTGCAATAAACATAAGTGTACATATATATTTTTGAATTAGTGTTTTTATTTTCTTTGGATAAATATATAGTAGTGGAATTAAGGGCTCATACAGTATTTGTATTTTTAATTCTTTGAGGAAACTCCATGCTGTTTTCCACAGTGGCTGTACCAGTTTACATTTCCACCAACAGTGCATGAGAATTCTTTTCTCTCCAGATCTTTGCCAACACTTGCTATTTCTTGTCTTTTTGATTTTAGCCATTCTGACAGATGTAAGAGGATATCTCATTGTTTTGATTGCATTTTCTTGAAGATGAGTGACATTGACCATCTTCATGTGTCTATTGGCCATCTATATGCCTTCTCTGGAAAAATGTCTATTAGGGTCCTCTACTTATTTTTAATTAAATTATTTTTGTGGGTTTTTTTTGATGTTGAGTTGTATAAGTTTTTTGAATATTTTGGATATGAACCCTTCATCAGATATATTACTTGCAAGTATCTTCTATTTCTTCTAAATACCTTCTATTCATTAGGTTTCCTGTTTGTTTTGTTGATGGTATCCTTGACTGTTTTGTCGATGGTTTCCTTGACTGTGCAAAAGTCATTTATGTTGGTGTAGTCCCAATAATTTATTTTTGCTTTTGTCTCTCTTGCCTAAGAAGACATACCTATACAAATGTTGCTACTGCCAGTGTAAAATGTTTTCTTCTATGAGTATTATGGTTTTAGGCCTCACATTTGAGTCTTGAATTCATGTGGAGTTAATGTTTGTATATAGTGTAAGAAAGTCCAGTTTCTTTTTTCTTTCTTTCTTTTTTTTTTTTTTTTTGCATATAGCTATCCAGTTTTTCCAGCACCATTTATTAAAAAAACTTTTCCCTACTGTTTATTCTTGCCTACTTTGCCATAGATTAATTGACCATATAAGTAAGAGTTTCTTTATGAGTTTTCTATTCTGTTTCATTGATTTATGTGTCTGTTTTTGTGCCAGTACCGTCTGTTTTGATTACTATAGCTTTGTAGTTTATCTTGAAATCCGGAATTGTAATAGCTAAGACTTTGTTATTCTTTCTCAAGATAACTTTGGATATTCATGGTCTTTTGTAGTTCCACAAAATTTTAGTATTATTTGTTGTAGTTGTTTGAAAAACACTGTTGATATTTTGATAGGGATTGTTTTAAATCTATACATTACATTGGGTAGTATGAGCGTTTTGAGAATCTTTGTCTAGTGAAATTTTTGATTGAATTAGTGAAGAGAAAAATGCTTATTCTACAAGTAGATATACAAATATTAAAAATATAGACGTATGTTTTCATATCTCTTAAAACAAGCATGTTATAAAACAAATACAACATTATTAGGTTTCTTACTTTTTTGTGTTTTGAGGCTTATAATTTTTTTCTTTTTCTATTTTTCTTCATAATATTGTACATTTTTTATATTTCTACTTTGATAACAATGATAATATGTGCTGATACTCTTTTTCCCCCCAAAACCTATATGTTGATGTCTTCATTACAGCCATTCATGTCCTATCTCCTTACCTTCCCCTCCTTAGTCCTAAGCTTATTTGCCACTACCAAAATTTTTATAAGATTCATTCATATGTAGAGAATTCAAATCTCACATTTCTCCTATATCACTGCTAAGTTTAGACCATTTTGTGATTTCCTGTTACTTGTCAAATTAAATTTTAAAATCTTGTCTCATTGCTATTTCCTTGCCATGCTTTATCTTTTATTTCAGCTTAATTTGAGAATTTTTGAAATTATGAAACACAACCGAATGAGGTAGCCCAGGGATCTCTGTTTTAAATAAGTGATTCTGATGTTCCCAGTTCACAGACCAAATGTTGGGAAATACTGATGTAGAATACCTGCTTAGGCAATGCTTATTCTTGACCTTATTGAGACCTCCTTAATTTTGATTCTGAAAGGAATCACTCATTAAAATTGAGAAAGAAGAAAAATTCATCTTGAAAGTCATGTGCTTCTCCATCCTTTTTCTGTCCTCCTCCAGGGTACTCTAGGTGCCTTATGATATAACACTATTTTCTGGCCACACAAAGTTCCCTAAATTACATCCCCTCTGGGATGGCTCCATTATATCTGTTCCATTCCTTTTAGTATTCTGTCCTCATGTCTTTTATCCAGTACGAAGTTTGAGGACATTACATATTATCATGCACTTTGTGTGGTAGGCCCTGAACACATAGTAGGTCTCTATTGTCTGAATATTTGTTCCATCGGTGTTCCTAGTCAGAAAGCCTACTGGCCAGAAACTACATAATTCACATTATGTCAGTACAGTTTGGGGGCTCCATGATCAGTTTTGAATGCACCAAACTAAGAGTACTAGTAGTGAGGGAACCAAGGGGTTCTTTCCAAAAGGAGGTAGCCATCAATCTCAGCTATTTATTTTATTCATTTTTTAAGTTTGTTTATTTATTTTGAGAGATAACATGAGTGGGGGAAGGCCAGAGAGAGAAGAGACAGAGAATCCCAAGCAGGCTCTGTGCTGCCAGTACAGAGCCCCATTGGGGCCCCAACTCATGAAACTGAGATCATGACTTGAGCTGAAACCAAGAGAAGGATGCTTAATCTACTGAGCCATCCAGGTGCCCCTATTTTAGTCATTTCTTAAAGAACAACTTTTTTTTTAAAGGATCAAAGATGATGTTAAGGTTTTGTTTAGGTTTTAACTGAATGGAATATTTTACATTCTTAGTATTTTAAGTAAAGAAATCTATAGTTTAGGATTTAGATAGTAGATCAACATTTGTAATTATTTTTTTAAAAATCCTGTGAAGCCCAAGCAGTCTACATCCTGATTTCCGAGGACCCCTCACATCCTTTATGCAGATATTCTAACATGAAATTGGCTGTGCAACATTATTGGGAGCCACCTTTGAGGATGATTTTTCATGGAGATTCTGAAAAAAAAATAGGTAATACAGCAATGCTGCTTAATGGCCTGCTGTTGAGCTTTAATTCTTTCAAGATGTTGCAGATAAAATAGATGTCCAAAAAATTCCAGAATTAGAATGACTATTAAAATTATTGGCTAGACACCATCAGTACTGAAGAATGGATACTATTACCTTGAGCAGGAAGTCAAATGTTTATCCTATGCACATGTGGAAATTGGTTTTTTGACAATGTCTGCTTTTTAATGGAGGATGCTTGAAATTTCTTTCAAGGATGCTACTTTGGCCTTCTGGCTCCGCATCTGGTTAATTAGCGTGTAAATTGTTCACTCTTTGGTTTGGAACTGAGTAGAGGTCAACATGTAACATATCTATCTTGCCTTTATATTTAATGGGCTTTTCTATTTAAAAAAGGCTTAAGGAAATATGTCTAATAAAATAACACATGGAGAAGATAAATATTCTTAATGCTGAATATTTTTATTACAATAAAACAAAAATATTGGAAGGCAAAAATTCTGGTTAAGTAGTACATGTATAAAATGTACTAAAAGTGTAAAAATGTTCAATTGGACCTGATTTAGAAAAATAGGGCAGCAGGGAGGAATGATTAAAAGTGCAGGCCAAAATTATGGAAAGATCCCCACTGTCCATCAACTGATGATTGGATTTAGAAGATGAGGTATATATACACAACGGAATACTACTCAGCAATGAAAAAGAATGAAATCTTGGCATTTCCAACAGCATGCATGGAACTGGAGGGAATAAGTCAGTCAGAGAAATTAGAAAATGGCACATATCATAGGATTTTTCTCGTGGAATTTGAGAAACTCAGCAGATGAACATAGGGGAAGGGATGGAAAAATAAGATAAAAATAGAGAGGGAGGCAAACCATAAGAGACTCTTAAATACAGAGAACAAACTGAGGGTTGGTAGAGATGGGGAGATGAGGAAAACAGATGATGGGCCTTAAAAAGAGCACTTGTTGGGATGAGCACTGGGTGTTATACGTAATTGATGATTCACTGGATTCTACTTCTGAAGACAAGACTACTCTATATGTTAAGTAATGAAAAAAAAATAAAAGTAATATAAGCAAACAAACAAAAGAGTGCAGGCCAGGAGTGCCTGGGTGGCTCAGGTGATTAATCCCCTAACTCTTGATTTCAGCTCAGGTCATAATTTCATAATGAGTGAGATCGAACCCCACATTGGGCTCTATATTGATAGCACACAGACTGCTTGGGATTTTCTCTCTGTGTGTGCACGTGCATGTGTACACATGCTCTCTCTCTGTCTGAAAATAAACAAACATTTAAATCAAGTGCAGTCCAAATCAGGTAGCAGACATTTGGATGATGACTGTTATTTATAGATTGTTTGAAGTTGGGAAAACCCTTTGATCTCTCTGTGCATTGTTTTGTCATTGCAAATTAAGAATAATTAATAGTACGTGTTTCATAAGACTGAGGTGTAAACTGCTTAGAACAGCTCATGGTATGTAGTAGGCAGTGGTGTGCTGGTGTATGGTGAACTGTGGTGCTCCAAACAGACGTTCTGAATTTGCAGTGTTTGACAATTTCTGCAGAGTAAAACTCCCACCGTAAAGCAAATACTCTCAATATAATATCACTGAATGCTCATTTGGAAAGAGATATGCACAACTGCCACTATCAGCTTATGTAAGCCATCTCTCACACATCAGTGATAGTAAACTTTAAGTGAATTTTATGAATTGTTTTCCTATTAAAATAATAGAAGACACTTAAGGACTTTAGCCCAATCAGATGTGCCCTATATTATGACCTTTTATTTTGATGGCATAGTGAGCTTGTTATTTACCACATGGAAGTCCAATATGCAATACACATTTGCTCTAGTTTCTCTGGTAGGATTATTGTCCTAACTTTAAATTCTGCATTTTGATTTATTAGTTTGCAATCCATCTCTGAATTTACATTACTGTGTGTACATAACATTTACATCTTCCAAGTTCAGTGTATTTACATTTTTTATTGTGATCTTGTCTCCCCACTAGAGTTGTACTTTTTATTTATGTTCTCATTGTCAGTCATGATTGATTTTGAAAAGAAAAAAAGAGCTAAAGGAGCAGCTTGTTAAGTTAATGTTTTCTGAATGAGGCAGCAACTGCCCATTTACCAGGCTGTGAGTTCTCAGTAGGCTTCCCAGGGTACCCCTCTTTGCAAGCATCTCTCTACCAATCTCAGGCAATATACAGCTCACTCCTCCTCCTTTCTAGGACAGCCTTTTGAGAGTGAAGTATTGGCATCAGTGACAAGTAATAAAAGAGGCTGGGAGAGCCTTGTCTTGGAGAATGGCAGTAATTTTTTTAAGTCTAAAAATGCAGTCTAGTTAATATACCAAGTCATAACATATAACTACAAAAATAGGGTTCAAAATGTGCATATCAAAATTTAACCTAGGTGTTAACCAAAGAAATTACCTTTATTATGAGATTGGACAAAAGTTATACAAATTAATAACAAAGCTCTCATGCTAGAACTGTGCCAAGTTTTCTTCAGAACAGTTAGAACAAATCATTTATTTGGAGACTGATACTGTAAATATGAAAGCATATAACCGACACTTTTGGAGTTTAGATATACACAGCTGCCTATGACACTGTATCTTGGCTTACTTTCTAGCTGGAACCAGGAAGTGTGTATCATTGTAGGTGGATTTTCATGATTTTAAAATGAGATTTATAGTTCCCTTAACTAAAGAGAATCTCACTGGTAGAATTTGGAGAATGGTTCGGAGGAGTTTGGGAAAAGCAGGCCATTTTGCTTTTTGAGTCACTCATACTTTATCTTCAGAAAGTTTAGGGAGGCTTGCTTTAGGGATAGCTATACCCAGCTAAGGTGACAAGGGCCAAGGTAGAGCTTTCATAAGTTTTATTTTTTGGCTGTTGCTGATAGTATTAGTGACAATTGTGGAGCCTCTATTATGTGTCAAGCACTCATCAAACTGCTTATCTCCATAGCGACTCTGTCAGGTAGATTATTATTATTATACCAAATTTACCAGTGGGTAAAATGAGGTTAAAAAAAACCATTTACTAATTTGACAAAGGTTACAGTTACAAGTGAGAAAACCTATTCTTCAAATTTCAATCTATGCTTCTACAGTCATTTTTCTTCTATTATCACACTGCCCCCAGAAGACATTGAAAAACAAGACTCATTTTAGAATTTGTCTTCAAATATTTATGAATTATAATTTTTTATCTTAAAAAGTGTTACCAATTTGTTTAGGAAACAAGATCTATTTTTCAAATTCTGTCATTCTTTTCTATTACATTGTACTGAATGAATGAATGAATGAATGAATGAATGAATATCAAGAGTGGAGATGGCAGATTTGGAGTTCAAGAGCAGTAAAGATCAACTCAGAAATCTAAAATATGGGGAAATGTCTTCGTTACCAATAGAAACAACAAATCCTAGTTCTGCTGTGATATTCCATGGAAGAATAACTACTGTTCAAAAACACTTGCATTCTAGAAATACAATTTATAATGTCAAAATTTTGCTTATCCTTTAAATTAGTTACAATTTCAAGGGTATATGAAAGAAAAACTATTTGGTGAGTATTGGAGCTATTTGGGAGATTATTGCAATATTATTTGGGCAAACAAATGATTTTGAAAACAAAGTCACCATTTGGAATCAGCTTTTCTGTATCAGAAAACAGTAACTTCGGAAAGCTCACATTGCTAAAACACACAGTGATCCCTATTGTGTCGATACAGGGTTGCTTGGGGTCAATCATTTCAAACAGCCAACCCAAGGTAGCTACCATATTTCATAGAATTTAAGAAAGCACAATACAGCAGTAGAACACTTGGCACACTTTGATGAGAAACTTATTAATTTAACTCTCCTTTTGTCTGTTAAGAACTGATGGTTTTGTATCATTGCCTGAACCACTTAACATAGAAACAAAAGCTAAATGTGTTGTGGCATGTGTTGTATAATAGAACTAGGGACTATTGCCTCTCTGGGGTCACTGTATAGGGAAAATGAAAAGAAATTCCTGGTAAAGCATCTGAAAGAAATAAGTCAACAAGGGTCTTGACAAGACCATTCAGAGGCTATTGTGAACCAATGGGTGAATGAATGGTGACATACAAATTAACATTGGACAGTTGGCAAAGGTCACATTGACATCAAATCCACTTTCACTAGTTGTCCTCAGATGATTATTTAAATTAGTGTTCTGCTTTAAAAGTACTTAAATTTTTTGTGTGTTTTTATTTTATTTTGAGAGAGAGAGAGGCAGAGAGCGAGCGGGGGAGGGGCAGAGAGAGGAAGACAGAAAATCTGAAGTAGGCTCCAGGCTCTGAGCTGTTAGCACAGAGCCTGACACAGTGCTCGAACCTACAGACCGTGAGATCATGACCTGAGCTGAAGTCGAACGCCCAACTGACTGATTCATCCAGATGCTCCTAAAAGTACTTTTTTAAACAAACCTATGAATGATAGAGTTTTCTATTTAATTTCATTTCTCATTTTAGGAAAGGAAATTCAAAAAGCATTTTTGCAGGAGACAGGATAGATAATGCATAGTAAGCACTACATAATTAAGTTTCAAAGCTGAAAATGTAGAACAGAATAATATAGGTTTTTTTCCTGTTTTGATAAATCAGACTCACCTTGTACTTCAGAGCAAGGGTTTAACAAGGTCCTGGTCAAAAATCCCTGGCAGCAATACTTCTCCTGAGATACAAATCTAAATGTTCTTTATAATCACATCTTCTTATTAAAAATGATAGTTTAAAAACCCATAAAACTTTGGACACATTATTAGAGAGGCTCAAAAACCTCAAAGTATCTAACTAAAATTTTCCTTGCTAATTAACAATAAATCTGATGAGTATATCCTCAGACTTCTTTCTCTTCTTTTTTATTTATTTAAATTTTCCTTCTTTCCTTCCTTCCTTCCTTTCTTTCTTTCCCTTCCTTCCTTCTTCTTTCCTTCCTTTCTTCTCTGTTCTCTGTTCTCTCTTCTCTCTTCTCTTCTGGTCTCTTTTCTTCTCTTCTGGTCTCTTCTCTTTCTTCTTCCCTCCTGGGTTTAGGCCTCTGAACCCTAGCTAATTTACAAGGATGAATTCTACATTTCAGAGAAGTTGATAGGAATTTCCTAAGTGTAAATGGTAAAAAGATGGAAAAACATTTTTCCAACAGCTTTAAAATAAAATTTTAAATTCTGTTTTATGTAGTTGGGTCTATAGAATACATATCGATTTAATAAAATTTCTATAGTAAAATATCAAGAATGTAGATATACAGAATAATAGGTAATTCTGCATATTAAGTTAACTGATAAAGCATCAACTTTTTAAAGGATAATAGCATAATTTACTCTTATTTAGTTGAAATATATTAAATAAATGTGTAACCCTGTAAGATTTAATAGATGGAGGCAGAGACAGAGGAAAGAAAGAGACCAAATTATGGAGCCAAGAAAGCCTTTATTGGGATCTGCGATTCCCGGGCGAGGTTCCATGACCCCAGGAGTGGGGAGTCAGGGAAGTTGCACATGGTTTAGGAGAGGCGGGGTTTTTTTGTGGGTGAGGGGATTTCGGGTTTGATCTTGGGAGGGCAGATTATCAAATAAAGGCATTTCAGGGACATGGCGGGATGGAATAGGTTGCCTCCTCTGTCTGGGTGATGGGAAGCTGGAGCTTCATGATTGGCTGTTTTCTAACTGGTGCCGGACATTCCAGGTCTGTAGGTGAGGGGTGGGGGTCGTTGGTGCATGGTGTTTTTCCCCAACCCACAGTAAAATGACTGCTCAGTTGCCTTCTTAAGGTAACTCTTACAATCCCAAGTAGTGTACTGAAAGACCTGAGCTTAATTTAAGCCTATTCTTTTAATCCTTCATTACATGATGTCTAGTATCACTATCAATTTATTCTGTTTTACTCTTGGCTTCCTGGGAACATCACGAATTTCCTGATAAGAATTTGCTCTTATATTACTGTTGTACTTTTATGGCATCTCACAATGAATCTTGGATATGCAATGATTGGGTTTTGGGGTGATGGTGGGTGGCCTGGAGCCAATGGCCAAGAAAGAATGCTTGAAGATGTCTTTGGTGGAAAAAGGGGAATTTATGAAAGCATAGGGACAGGACCCATGGCCAGAAAGAGCGATACTGGGTTTGTGATGGGTAACTGATTATATATCCTTAGGTTGGGAGGGGATTAGGGAAAGAGAAAGTCTCTAAGGTGTTTTGGAAGCAAAGTTTCCAGGATTTTCAGAGGCTCCTGTTAGAAAAACACCATTTATTACCATTTAGTAAAACCTCAGTCATGAAACCCTTCAGATGTATATCAGAGGGTCATAAGCTTGGACTATGATTGCCAGCATGTATCTTGGGGGAGCTGAGATAAAGAAAGTTTCCAAGAGAAATTTTATATGTTAAAGTAGACTTACAGGTCCTGGTGGATCAGGGTAATGTTAAGCCAAGATTCTCTTTTGCATCTAGCAATTTGTCATCAATGAGGCAGCTGAACTCCTAGAGGAAGGGCACTGCCTCTTTCAAGGACTTGTCAATGGGTTGTAGGCAGTAAGGAAATTTAAATTTTCATTTATCTTTGTTTCCCACATCACCATTGCAAGCATCTCAACTCCTTTCCTTTGTTTTTGGGTATCCAGGAGTATTTGAGGAATATCATACATATTCCACCTAGCAGAGGAGTGTTACTAGCCTGTACTTTGTCTTCAACTTGCCTCATGCATCCTCACACAGTGTGTATTCTGTACAGTGAATTGTATTTTGTATATTTTAATTATGATACATTTTCTACATCACAGCCAAAGACTAGGTCACCCATTTTTTATAAATAAAATTTTACCGGAGCACCAGCATACCCGTTCTTTTGTGTGTTGTCTATAGCTACTTTCACATTGCTATGGTGGAGCGCAGGAGATGGGGTGGAAACTTAAAGCCCACTGAATCAAAGTATTTACTATCTGGCATTTGAAGGATTATAGAATTGCCGACCTCTATTTTAGGTATTTACCTTTAGTGGAAAATACAATCGAAATCATTAAATTTTTTATCCTTCCCCGGAAGTAAATTAGATAATAATACTTTCTTATGCTAAATATTTTAACTAAGATTTCCAATAAGCATAAGTACCAAAATGAAAAAATATATAATAATGGAATATGTACCCTTTTTCTTGCCACAACTAGAATATTTCTAATTGACGGCAGAGAATACACACATTAAAACACACCCTAAAAATGCAGTTTGGTTTCCTGCCAGGATAATCCTTCATTAAAGCCAAGATTGGGTTTAAATTAAAAGGTTGAAACAGTCACATTGTATTAGAGAAAATATATAGCTCCTTTTAAAAAGGATTGAATTGGCTGGTTGTGCTAAGCTGCTCTTGGAGGCTTCCAGTTAACCTAAAGCATGTTCATAAAACACTGGTTAACACTGGTTGAAATAAGGCCTTACTTAGAGATCTTAGAAACACAATTGTTTCATTGTTATGTTTCTTTTGCATGATACTGTTCATCTTCAAAAGGTGAAAGGCAACCCCTTACATTCCTTTCTACATTAGGATAATCTCATTATTCTGTAGAAAATTAAGTCTTTATTATTGTTTCAGATGGAAATATTTAACAGCATTCTATTTAATGCCATCTTAAAACCCAAATAAAATATTATCAAGCGCTTAACATAAAACATTATTTTATTTGACTATTTTTAAAAGCAAATCAGACGATCTGCAGTGAGCATTGACTTAAATCAATTATTTAATGTCTTATATTTTGTTTTTAGAGTTTTTGTTTCATTTTATCACTTAATACTTGTTGGTAGGTGTTTAGATGAGAAATGTATTTCCCTTGTATAATTGAAAAACCACAAAAGGATTTTCTTTAATAGCTAGATAATTTAGAAAGAAAAATGGTAGTGTCTGAGAATTAAGGTACCAATGTTTCATATTGCTCACCACGAAATAACTGTCACATGTGGTACATTTCCTATATGTTCATACTGTGCTAGGTATTATTTATAGATTACTTCTAGTATAACAACCTTATAATACAGGGTTTAATATTCCCATTTTGCCTATAAATTTCAAAGATGCTGAGTAATTTGCTCAAATCCATACCACTGGCCAGTTACAGAGCTGAACCATGTCTGTCTGACAGGGCAGTATTAATTACTTATTTCAGGGGTTTCCTGCAGAGATAGAGTACAAAAGGATCTGTGCTATGATTAGAAAAGGTCACATCCTGGTAAAAGGTAGCAGAATAATAATAGGGGAAAGTTGGTAGGATCAGATGGTTGTACTACTTTGAGTTATTCTAGGAGCTTTCACGGGAAATCTATTATCTGCTTAGTGTTTTACATTTATTTTATGCACGGATTTTCATAATCATTTGGATAATGTACTAGTATTTACTGTTTTTCATAGATGAGGATCCTGACTTAAAAGCTAAGTACCTTGCCCAAGAACACACAACTGTTACAACTGTTATTTATCATCAGTGCAGATAACATTAACACGTACATCTGTCACCATGGTTTTTTTGTTTTTGTTTTTGTTTTTTTTTTTTTTTGCTCTATAATCCTTGTGTTCTGTGACATCCTGGAATGCAATAATATGAATTAGAAATTCATAAAGATCCTGTGGATGAGGTTTTAGTTGACTGAGATTTCAAATAATCTCAGTAGTTTATAGAATCTGGATATTCATTTTTAGGTGGATGTAGGAGAAGAGTTAGCTAAATTGTTCTTTGATGTATAGGAAGTAGATAGAAAAAAGAATGTTACTTTTGTAACATTACTTCAGTACTTGAGCTGGTAGCATCACACATCTTGACATGCTGGCTTCCTAGAAGAGATCTGAATATTACTTAACAACCAGCTTCTCAGCCTTAACACCCAGGCTCTCTGCTTATTTGAAAGAGAAAATTTTATGAGGGATAAATCTATAACAAAATTATAATAAATGTACTAACTACAAAAATTTAGACTATAGAAAGAAACATAAGAAATGAAAAAGTCAACTAAATTCTCAACCTCCCAGTGATACCAAGAATAGCATTTTATATTCCTTATGGACATTTTCTAATGTATATATACACAAAGGTGTGTGTGTGTGTGAGAGAGAGAGAGAGAGAGAGAGCGAGAGTGAGTACAAGTTGGCTCACTTTTGTAAGACAAGAGGCTTTTTCATTTACAAAAAGTGGAATTTGAGAGGAAAAGATTTTTTAATATAGAAGTTAGATATTGAATGAAGAAATAAGCCCACCAATTTATAAAAAAAAGTCTGATAATCTAAAAACTATGTCCTGTCCTGTAGGAGATAAAGGCATCAGCTATAGGAAGAAGCAGAAAATTAAGATGATGGTAGTTACCTGAGCAGAGACCCAGCAACCCAGCCACTCACAGCTGAGTACTGTGGGGAAGGCATTGTAGATGACAGGAGTGAAAGGAGATCACACAGCAAAGAAACTAGTAGCTAGCTTCCCTTCATGAAACTAGTTGAACCTGTAGTCTTGTGTAGAATCTCTGTATTCAGGCTGATAACTACTAGTAACGACTAAATGTGGCATCTTGTCAGTGGGCTTAAGAGGTACCTTATGGGCCCTCTACCCTTCCCTGTTAATATAGGAAGGATTCCAAGAATATCCTTTGTCCCCGTGGGGGCTGTGAAAATGATGGGGATCCCACAGACAGTCCTGAAGAGGTTTCATGGTAAGAATGAAGAGGGAGCAGAATGAACTATATGGACAAGGTGCCTAGAAGACAGAGGATCATGAGGCAGGAGAAATTGTGGAATGGGGAAGACTGGTGTGGTCAGTACACATCTGCCTGGACAGAAGCCCATTCCTCTAATGTCAGAATGATAGAAGTTCTCTAAGAGCTTATATCACCCAAGGACAGAAGGGAAGGTAAAGATGAAGTAGTGGGTGGGAGAAGGGAAGGGAAAAATGTTTGCATTTTAGAATACTGATGTAATTGAATATGTACCAACCGAAATAACTTTAAATTAAAAGTATCTGAGTTTAACATGAATTGACAAAATTAAATTTTCTACTATTAAAAGGAAATGATGTTTTGAAAACTAAGTTAGAAATTAAAGTGTCATGTTTGTATAATTTGAGTTTTTGACTATGAAATTTGAATCTACTACATGATTAATTTTACATGAGTGAAACCATGCTATATACGTTGTTTTTTAGCCATTTCTTTTTGTCGTTGTTCTTTTAGGGTTTGTTTTGTTTTATTTTGTTGTTTACTCAATATATAGTAGGTGTTTCTCCATGTCAGGACACATAGATACTCGACATCCTTTTTAATAGTGTGTAGTGTCTGTTGTATATTTTCTAACCGGTCTCCAATGTTGGACACTTAATCTGTTGTTATGCATTATTTGCCTTTAAATTTTCAATGTTTATTTACTTTTGAGCTACAGAAAGTATGTGTGTGAGTGGGGTAGGAGCAAAGAGAAAGGGAGACAGCAGGTCCAAAGCAGGCTCCACACTGACAGCAGTTGAGCCCAACATGGAGCTGGAACTCATGAACTCCGAGATTATAATGCAAGTTCAAGCTGGACAAGTAACCCACTGAGCCACCCAGGCACCCCTATGTAATATTTACTTTTAAAATACAATTCCAGACAGGACTCTTCTTGCAATCACTGCAAAGAAAGTTTTTATTTTCATCCAGTTTGCTTGTAATTTCCTACACTTGTTTTACTTTAAGTAAACTGTTTTTGTACTTAGAAGAAGTATAAAAACTGAAAAGTCCTTCCCAGTTTGGAAAGTGTGACTAGCAGTTTCCTTATTCTTTAGCATAATCCTAATATTTGCATACATTTCATTTTAATGATCTTCTTTTGATTTCTGGTATATGATCATCTATGTTATTTTCCCTATAGGTCTATATTTTCTAAGAAGAAGAATGATAAATGAAATTTTATTAGATAACTCTTATAAACTGTCAAAGAAAATATTCATATTTGGTTTAAATTATTTTATTTTGGTATTGCATTCCATTAGTGTACACATATAAAGCTTAACTAGAATTGAAGCCTGTACGGAAAATGAACAATATTTTCTGTGGTATGGGCAGTGTATGTTTGTGATACATTTTGGGGAAAGGGCTTCAGTGTACATGTCAACAAGTCCCATATCGAAGACTGGTTGGTTTTATAAAAGAACATGTGACTACTTAATATAAAACACATTTGTTATAAGATTTTCTGCATTTTTTCCTTCAAATAGGTAAGGTTCAATTGTTAAAAAATAATCAGGCATATACTTTTAATCTTTAAAAAAATGCCTATTTTTGCTTTAAGTTTTAATTTTAATTTTATTTAGTTAACATGCAGTGTTACATTAGTTTCAGGGATACAATATAGCAAGTCAACAGTTGCATACATCACCCTGTGCTCATCCTGACAAGTGTACCTCTTAATCTCCTTCACCTCTCTAACCTGTCCCTCACCCTTCTCCACTCCGGTCACCATCATTTTTTTTCTCTCTGTATTTAAGAGTCTGTTTCTGGCTCTATTGCTCTCTTTTTCTTCTCTTTGCTTCTTTTTTAAAATTCACATATGAGTATTTGTCTTTCTTTGACTTATTTTGCTTAGCAAATTATACTCTCTCTAGCTCCATTCACATCGCTGCAAACGGCAAGATTCCACTTTTTCTTTTGACTGAATAATACCCCATTGTGAAAATACACCGTATCTTCTTTGTGCATTCATCAATCACTGGACACTTGGGCTGCTTGCAGATCTTGGTTATTGTAAATCGTACTTTTATGAACACTTGATTGCGTATATTCCTGCAAATCAATTCATATACCCAAAGAATACAAAAATGATGATTTGAATGTCAGGTTGAACATTTACCTTTGAATTTTAAATATTTTGAGATATAGTTTGTAGAAAAGGTCTTGGAAGAAACAAAAAAAGAAACTTCCACCAACAACCCTTTACTTTATTGAATGAATGCTGCATTTAAGAGCAGTTTTAAGAGGCAGATGCAGAAGGCTAGGTAGTTCAGTGATTTTTTTTTCCTCATATGTATACATAGTAAAGAATTTAAGACATAGCTAATCAAACAAAGTTATTTTAAGAGATAGAAGTTTACAGATAAGAAATGTAAACTAACTCAACTAGAAAGTACAAATTTAAAAGGTTTCTGTATGGCTTGCCATGCCTAAATATGCTATAGGTGACAGAGAGATATATTATTTTTAATATATAATAATTACACTCACAATTGTTCCCATAGGGAGGCATATGAAATCCTGACAAGCTGTGAAATCTTCACCTTCAGAGATAATTTGCTATGTCTGACATTTTTAGGTATTGATGAGTTTTGCCCACAGCTTGTTTTAATTAAAGGATGAACATTGAGCCTCATTTCTTATGAATGATTGAGACCTTGAAACTTTCCATAGTTTCACTAGTGATTGCAGTGATGAAAGGGCTTGCATACAGGAGCCTGTGCCCAAGCTGATTCCAAGCAAAGCTAAACTTCTACCTAGAGCCAGGGCACACCATTCACTGAAAGCAAAATACCGCACAGTGGTAATGCTAGGAATCGCATTATAATCGCTACCTCTGTAATAGGATAGAAATATATGGATATTTTATATTTGAAAATTCAAAAAGAATAATAAAACACAGACCATGAAATCTTAGCTTAGATTTATCCTCTCTACAAACTCTTTCCAGTTTTTGGAACAGGAAACACATTTCATAATCTAATCAAGTAGGAAACGCAGAATACAAATTTCCAGAGATTAATCTAGATGTTGAACAACTCAACTCATCTGATAGGTACTAGTGTTTTTAAGATCCATAAATTTGATCAGATTAAGGTAGTCATTCAAATTTATCTTCCAGTATCTGAGGAAAACACTATATCATCCTTTGAATCAGGGGCAAATTAGCCCTTTCATGTTTTTGGCAAAGATCTATTAAGAATCAGTTACAAAACTTGTTAAAATGAAGATTCCTGAGTCTCAGAGTCAATAGATCTTCAAAAGTAACCAAGATTTTTTTTTAAACTATCACCTTAGGTTATTTTGATGCAAAAGACTTACACCATATCTTTTATTGTTTTCTTTTGTTATTAAATTAAAAAATAATTGAAATATGCTTGACATGCAATATTATGTTAGTTTCAGATGTACATCATACTGATTCAATGTTTATAAAGATTATATACAGTGCTCACCATGATACATGTAGTTACCATCTGTCACCATGCTAAGTTATAATAGTATTATTGACTATATTCTCTGTGCTGTACTTGTCATCTCTGTGACTTATTTTATGAGTTTAAGCTTGTATCGCTTAATCCCCTTTACTTATTTTTGTCCCTTCTTCCACCCACTTCCACTCTAGCAACTTTCAGTTTGTTCTCTCTGTTTATCAGTCAATTCTGTCTTATTTATTCTTGTTTTGTTTTTTTGGATTCCATGTAAGTCACATCATATGGTATTAATCTTTCTCAGTCTGACTTTCTTCATTTAGCATAATATTGTATAAATCCTTGGGGTTCCTGGGTGGCTCAGTCTGTTAAGCATCTGATTTCAATTCAGGTCATGATCTCACGGTTTGTGGGTTTGAGCTGCGCATTGGACTCTGTGCCGACAGCTCAGAGCCTGGAGCCTGGTTCGGATTCTGTGTCTGCCCCTCCCCCTCTCATGCTCTGTCTCTTTCTCTTAAAAATAAATAAACATTTAAAAAAATCCATTCATGTTCTCATAAATGGCAAGACCCCGTTTTTTATGACTGAGTAATATTCCACTGTATTATGTATGTATGTACACATCTTTTTTATCCATTCATGTATCAGTGGACAGTTAGTTTGTTTCCATATCTTGGCTATTGTAAGAAATGCTGCAATAGACATAGGGATGCATATATCTTTCTAAATTAAGGGTTTCACTTTCTTCAGGTAAATAGTCTGATATGAAATTACCAAATTGTATGGTATTTTTATTTTTAATATTTTGAGGAAACTCCGTCTTCCTTTTCACAGTGGATATATCAATTTACTTTCCCACCAATGCATGACAGTTCCCTTTACTCCACATATTGCTCACAGTTGTTATTTCTTTCTTTTTTCATCTTTAGATACGTCTTTTGCAAATATCCTTAAATATTCAGTAGGTTGTCTTTTTGTTTCATCAATGGTTTCCTTTTGCTGTTCAAAACTTTTTAGTTTGATGTAGTTTTAATGTTTTGTTTTTTCGTTTTTGGTTTTTGTTTTTTTGTTTTGTTTTGTTTTGTTTTTGCTTTTGTTGTCCTTTGAGGAGACAGGTGCAAAAAATACTAAGATCAGTGTTGGACCATTGCTTTAACTAACAACTTTCAAGGATAAGTCATCTACCTGATACCTTAAAATAGAATGCTACTTTGGATGAGGAACTGACTTTTCAGGATCAACAGATGATGATTAGAAATACATGAACTGAGTATGTATTGTTGATTTTGGAAACTGCGATTCTACATTAAACCAACCAGTAAATTGAATATTTGAAGTTACAAATACAGCATTTATCTGCGGATACATATTATCCATGAAAGACAAAATATAAATACACAAAAGATCTACATGAAAGTTTTAGTCTTGTTGCTGTGTTTGTTATTTAAAATTTAAAATGCTCCAGAGTTTTACTGATTATTAATCCACAACTGTGTTGTGGGTTATGACAAAAGCAATACATTTCCTATCACTGATACCTATGTTGTGTGATTTTCTTCACTATTACCCATTGTGATGGGATGCTATTGTGGAATATTAACTAATCTGCACTCCCCTTTTCCTAAACTGCCACATGTGTAGTAGTCTCTGAAACTAACCCCATTTGGCTACTAGACACAAACCCTTGGTACTGCAAGGAACTGCTATCACCATTGTTTGCATAGGTCTAGGAGAAGAAAGGGATTTTCTTCTTCTAACCCTAAAAAAACCCTAAAAATAAACATCCTGACCATTTCTTTGACAGAAGTAATTTGGTTACATACCTACTTCTAAACTATTGACTATTATCAGTGGAATCTCAAGTTCTGATTGGCTTAGGTCTTAGTTATATTATCAGACTTGATTCCAAAAATTGCCCAAATGGTTCAGGTCCCTTAAAGTCCATCTCTGAAGCTGTGGTGGGTCAATCTTTGTCATACCACCTAGTGATGAGGGATGGATAAAAGAAATACTTTTCCTACAATAGTCCTTATTAGTAAAAACCCTGTTTTCCTCTCATTATCATATTCTTCTACATAATTTTCTCAAGATTTCCAAGGCATCAATTTTGTTCAGTTGATAAGCTAAGTTGTTTCACTGAGGTTAATCCCAAGAAAATAAATGACTTTTCTGAGCCAACAGGGTGCTTTCATTTTACTAGAAAATTAGAGAAATTTTAGACATAGTAGATAAAGCCAGGGAACATCTTTAGGGTGCCATAAATAGTTCTTGACAAATGACTGAACATAAAGTTTTGCATTTTTAAAGGCTGGAGGGACAGTGGCTGTATAAATCAATGATGGACTGTTCCTGGTGCTGATTAAGGTACTTTTGGGCAAGATGAATCATTGATAAACTATAATAAAATGACTCATCTTTGTGTATTGAGAGACTTTTAACATGCACACTATGGATCCTGGGGTTGATTTCACTCTACATTTGAAAGTCAAATTGAGGACCTCTTCTCTTGCAAGTCTGTTTGACACAATAGGCTGTAATGAGTCTTTTAGGCTTCTTTGGGTCCATCCTACTCATAAAATTATTCATTATAATGGCTCCTTTGGAGCAGTGACAGGACTTGATATAAATGTATGTCAAGAACAGTCAGTTCTGCTGATTACATCTTCAGTGATGACAAATAGAAGCTTAAGGGATGGCAAGGAATTTGAAGACAATGAACTATTTTTATCAGATGACAAGACTACGAGTTAGGAAATAAACAAATTTATTGATTTAGCTTACATACTATTCTTAGAGCCCAAGGGATTTAATATATATGGACTTGTTTTGGCAAAATGTTTTACACAAATTAGAATATACATATAAAAGTACATTGAAAATATACAAGTTATGTGAATATTTTTGTCTTATGTACATGGTGTACAAATATTGCATAAATATTTATTAGATGGATAAATAATGTAGATAATCTCCTTTATTTGCTATTTTCATGAATTTTTAGAGCTGATTAGTGGTTCTGAAATATGTTCTAATTTCTTCATAGAAGAAATGGAGGCACAGTTTAACATCTCTTAGTCCTATGATAATTAAGTCAATTTATATTTGTTTTTTGAGTAGTAATGAGACATAAACTTGATCAAGAAAATTTAGTTTTTATTTCAAAACTTCAAATTTTATAAATTTGTTTGTTACCTTGTGTCCTTGGAAGGAACATAATTAAGAGTATCTGAACATAAGAGATCCAGTATTAGATTTGGGACTGAGATATGCCAACAATGCTGTGTAGGTTTCCAGAGCTAACCTATTACCTGCCTTCCCTGATGAAAAGCTTTAGGAAACATGATTATCTACAGGTGCAACTCTAAACATACTTGATATCCTGTTGTCACTAAACTTTACCTTCTGAAGGAACAGACATACATACAACTAAAAGTACTAGATACTTATTAATACCAACCCAGACTGCTTTTGCTTTTCAAAGGATGTTAGAACTGTTAGTGTTAATCAAGTTAATTTTTTCATCATACACAAGGTAGCTGAGCTAAGTTAGAGAATTCATTCCTGGACTTATAGTTGCTAAATAGGACACTTGATCTCTTTGGCAATTTGTATACTACTGTACTACATACTATTATATTTGTATGCATTTGTATTTATACTAAGTCTCTGGGAAGTCTCTGGAGAGAGGGAGTCCCAAATAGGCTCTACACCCACAACCATGGACCTAAACCCCATGAGATCATGACCTGAGCCAAAATCGGTAGTCAGATGCTTAACTGACTGAGTCACCCAGCCATCCCTCTGAAAGAATTTTAAATAACAGTGATATGGTTTGGTTGATACTTAAAAAAGAGACCATTGCAACAATGTGAGCAGAGGAGGGATTGGTCATGAGCAAGAGTGCAAGTGGCAGATAAATTAGGATGTGCCTATGAAAAGTTGAGAATTCTGGGATGACTATGGGATAGAGAAATTGGCACATTGATAATATTTTAAAGTAGAATAATAAAATGGCTTTTAGGAGAGTGACAGGGAGAGTTAACCATGATTTCTAGATTTCTGACTTTGTTAGTGGAATGCATAGTAGGATTGCTCTGCTGTTGACAGGTATGAGGATCTCTAGATAAAGTAGTAAGTTTTAGGGTATTTTTGGTAAGGAGGTCAGGTCCACATCTATACCATAGTATCAGATGATAGTTGGTTTAGGTGCCATTCCTTACTACTTCCATAGTAAGCATAGTTTTTATTCTGTTGTGAAATAAATTTCTAGTTGCCTATACTGTGTTATTTTTTCCCTCTTTACAACAGAATTTTAGTTTTGTGTTGATGGCAGCAGCATGTTCAGATAAAACTTGGTTTCCTTGCCTCCCATGCAGTAGAGGTGACCAGAGTAGAGGTGACAAATCTGGTCAATGAGATAAGAGTACTGTTGGGGGAGGCTTCTAGGAAAACTTAAAAAGGACACAGATTCAGATGGTACCTTTTTTTCTTTTTGCTTACTTAATGGCTGAAAGGAAGATGCAATCACTTAGAACCATAGCCACCATGTTACCACCGACCAGCAAAGATAAAAAACAATCACATAGATTTGACCTTGATCTTGTGGTGGTGTTATTCCACTAGCCCTGAGTTGACTTGCTCTGTATTTCTTGTTATGTAAGAGTATGAAGCTCATCCTGTTAAGCCCCCATTATCAGAGTTTCCTGTTCTCACAGTCAAATCACTGATAGCATTCACTACACTGTGTTGTAAATTGAAGTGGTTTCCTGTCTCCCCCACTAGATAAATTTCTTGAGTTCAGAGTCTTGCCTTATCTATTTTTGTATTATGGCACTCACCCCCGCATTAACACATGATAGGCATCATAAAAGTTAGTCAAAGTAACTTGATAAATAATTACATCTTCAACATAAGTAAGATAAATGAGTCATGGGATAGAGATAAGCCTGGAATGTTTAGATTTATTTGTCATGTGTAGCCTAGTCTTGTGAGGAGAAACTTTTCAACATAATGTTCTTCTTTTATCCAGTTAATGTCAAATGAAATATCAGTGTACCACAGCATTTCTCCCCATAAATATGATTCCACAAAATATTTATAGTCATTACAAAAGTCTAAAGCTTATATATATTTATGATATGCAAAGTACTTTTGTGTTAGTATCATATTTGACACTAATTGTAAACATTTCTATTTTACTAAGAAAAATAAGATCTAAACATCGAAGTGACATAATCAAAATCATAGTAAATGTTAGCATAATTGCACCAAAAAATCCAGTTCCTGAAACTTGTATCAGTGTCACTTTGAAGACATCAAGTGCTTCTTAAATAAAGATTAAATTTAGATATAATATTTAATAAGAGACAAAATGTATAAATTATGCAAAATACAATTGATAAAATAAATATGTGTAAAATATGAGATAGGCAAATTAAGAGTATTTTTCTTACTATTTGATATATTAATAACTAAATAATGCTCAGTTAAATAGAGTTTTCAATTATAATCAGACACTGATAAATGGGAAGCTTAAGTATAATTTAATGGGTTGTTTCCAGATAACTCTTTTCTTGCTAGAAATCTTATAAAATTGACATGTGTTATCTCTTTAAAATACTGTGAATTAAATATATTTTATTTGTAGTAAAGGCTACATAAATCTTCTCTGAAATAAGCTAATGATTACAACTGGACACAATGCCAGACTAATGAATACCCTATTGGCCAAATATAAGATACTTTAAGCATCAAAATAAAAAAAGATACTACTGGATTATATCTCATTATATTAAAATATAATTTGAGTTTATACTACTAGTAAAGGTGAATAAATAAAATACCAAGAAAAGGAATGACCTTTACAGTGGAATGACAGTTAATATAAAAAATGATCCAGTAGAAAATCATATTTTAATCCATCGCAGTTTTGAGGAAAGATTGAGGATGGATTTAAATCTTTGATGGGCACTAAAATCATTTGGTGAAAGTTTGGAGGGGGTATCAGACAATTTAAATAATGCCAAAGCCTCCTCCCATTTGTTACTTATTAATTACAAAGGGAAATAAGGTACCTTTACAATGGATAAATATTATAGGCAAATAGTGATCAAAGTTAACATTATACCACTAAATGATGCAGTGGATACTGGGGTGTGCCACCAAAATCCCACTTTAGATAGAGCTGCCAGCTATCCACTCTCTTTAGAGTTGCTTTGGCTGAGGAGGTCATTTCACCTATAGGCACAACCCCTTCCCAGTGTGGCCCTCATCCAATGACTGGTTGATGCAGGTGCCTACAGGCCTGGTCCCCTTGCTCCAGTGCTGGAAAATTCTGAAAAGCCATCAGTTTGACATTTCCCCATAGGGTTGGCTGAGGCTTTTATTGAGATTGCAGCACAGCCTAACCTCTCTACACGGACTCCATCTTACTTTCCTTTCTTTCCCCACTGGTGATCCCAAGAGGACTTCTTGATACAATTTCTTCATCCAGAACCCCTATTAGAGCTTGATTCTTAGGGAATCAAACCTGTCACATTAAACAAATTGAACTTGTGTACCTCTAGATATGCTGTACCTTAGAAGGACACGTATCAGTCATGTAATATTTTTGGGGAGAATGCAGAAGTTGAATCAAATTATGAAAAAGTATTTTAAAAATTTCAAAGTGATGTATTCTATGAAACAACTTGTCTGTACTCTTCAAAAATTATTTTGTTTATATTCTCACTTTTCCTATACCTATTATTAAATTACTATGCTAAAAAATGGGAGAAAACTCCAGTCCTAGAGGTAGTATGAGTAGTAGATAAAGTGAAGATAAGTATAGTACATGTTGATGGCAAATTGCATATGTATCTTATAAACTACAAGAGTCTCTGTCCTAAATGATAGGTTCTGTTAGAAAATAAATATACAGGTAACATATAAAAGGTAAATTTTAAAGTATTGCTGGAGCAACTAAGTAAATAGAAATTTTTTCACCCAAAAACTTCAGATTTAAACAAAAGAAAAATGACAGATTTTTCCTAATTTAAGAACAAAGTGGGGACACCTGGATGGCTTAGTCCTTAAGCGTCTGACTTTAGTTCAGGTCATGAACTCATGACTCGTGAGTTCACGTTCTATATCAGGTGAACTTGGGCCCTCCTTCAGGTAAACACAAGCCCCACTTCAGGTGATCCCTGCTTGTCTCTGTCCCCCTGCACCCTCTCTGCCCCTCCAGGGATTCTCTTTCTTTGTCTCTTGCTCATTTGTGACCTCACTCTCATTCTCACTCTCTGAATGAATGAATGAATGAATGAATGAATGAATGAATAAAGTGGGAAGTAACTTTTTCCTGAATGGAGTGAAGTGGCAGGTATAGAATAAATGTTGGAATAGAAAAGTATGCTAATAAAGTAGAAAGGAATAATGGTAATAAGGACCTGAAAAAGTAAAGAATAAATGGGACCAGTAGAAAGTAGTGATGTTCTTTCTGTAATAAAATGATACCCCAAAGCATGGTGAATTTTCAGATACTGCCTTGATTATGGATTAAGACAATGCTTGATTTTGGCCTTTAGAAATTGTAATTATGTTTGTGATTCTATCTGATAAGGGGGAAATTTCTATAAACTTAGATTCTATTCAGGGTATAAAAACACACCCTTCCCTTTGTTGTAAGAAGAAAAGAATATACTACACGGAAAGAGACAAGAGACCGGGTGTTCAAATTAGGTGTGTGTGTGTGTGTGCGTGTGTGTGTGTGTGTGTGTGTGTATCTGAGATGGGGAGAGAGAGCAGTCTTGTTAATAAGTAGAATAGTCAGCTGACTAATAACAATTTTGCAACAGAGTTGTTTTGTTTCTTTCTTTCCTTTCCCTTACCCTTACCCTTTCCCTTTCCCTTTCCCTTCCGAGAGAGACAGTGTGAGCAGGGAAGGGTCAGAGAGAGAGGGAGACACAGAATCTGAAGACAGGCTCCAGGCTCTGAGCTAGTAGTCACCACAGAGCCTGATGTGGGGCTCGAACCCACAAACACAAAATCATGACCTCAGCCAAAGCTGGACTCAACTGACTGAGCCACCCGGGTCCCCCAACAGAACTTATTTCTTAAAGCATAATGTAATCAAACAAATAAGTAGCAGTTTGAGAATAAGGGTTCTTAAACAAGAAAGTGACATAGTAAGAGAGATTCATGTATCATGAGAACAGTATAAAACATTAGGGAAGAATCAGCAGTTTGGTGATAATAGAAGAGAATTATAAATTTCTCATAGCTCCTTAGAGTCCTGCTTTTCCTATGACATTGTCTACGATTTGGTGGTCCCTCTTAGACCACAAAATATATGCAGATATTTCTTACAATTTTTCTTTTCCAAAATTACAAATGAATAGTGATTTATTTGAACAAATTGGAACTGTTAAATTATTTTTGAGGGGCGCCTGGGTGGCTCAGTTGGTTAAGCATCTGGCTTTGGCTCAGGTCATGATCTCATGGATAGTAGGTTCAAGCCCTGCATCCAGCTCTGTGCTGACAGTTAGCTCAGAGCCTGGAACCTGCCTCAGATTCTGTATCTCCCTCTCTCTGTCCCCTCTCCTCCTCTCACTGTCTCCCTGTCTCTCAAAGAAATAAATTAAAAAACATTAAAAATTTTTTAAAAAGAAAAAAAAAAAAGAAAAAGGACTGACTGGAAGTAGGCTGTGGCTTAATGATGTATAAAATGCCCAGAAGTAACTCACTCCTTTTCAGATAATGGCAACTTTGAGACTCCCCTCTTTCAACTCTTGGTCAACTAATCTACAAATATAACAGAATTATTGATTTCATTGAGGGCCCAAATTGATGCAGGGCAAATGTGGTAATGAAATGATTGATGTAATCCTTGACATAGCCTATTTAGAAACTATTTTCTAATGTACAAATCAAAAAGATAAATAAACATAATATTAAACCAAATAAAAGTAACCTCCAAACCAAAACCTGTAAAAATTGACTCCACTAATTTATTAATCTTGGAGACACTTCTGTTCTGTGGACATCTTATAGAGATGTTTCTCTTGACTTTTCCCAGCATTCTTCTTGTTTGTATTAGTATTTATGTATCTTAGATTGGCCTATTATAGCTCTTCTGAGGTTAAACTATGAAGGAACAATCTTAATAACAGTGGAGAATTTATAAGGCAGTGGGGCCCATTTTCAATCACAGTGTTAGACTTTGAAAAGCTTTTCATTTTGCTGATTTAAAAATAAATAGGATAAAGCCAGGGGGAACAGCAAAGTCTCCCCTCTGTCTCTCTCTTCATTCAATACTTTGGAGGAAGGACAAAACAGTGCTTAGAATTGCTGGATAAAGGCATACCTTTCTTAAGCTGAGAAATTCTTTATTTTTAATATTGCCAGTAAATTGAATTGTGTTGATTTTCTATAAAGCTGACCACCAGAAATAGTTTTTCTTAGCCAAGAATCAGTCTACCATTGTATACTGAAAGATTTTAGAGCACCCAAGATCTTAAAGGCTTTACATTAAGTGAAGCAATTTGGGCACAGGTAGTGAAGGTCGATTAGTCTTCATCTAGTTGAGACACTTATTTGTCGTTAGTTATGGGAAGTAACTGTTGGGCCTTTGGGGGAATTCATTGACACTGTGTAGTGTTCTCCATACTTGGTATACGGCACCATTTCTCCACGTTAGCAATGTTTTACTTTATATTTTATTCCTGAGTTAGAAAATACGTTTTTAAAGATGAAGTAATCTTTTGATTAGCTTAAATATAAAAACATACCACATTGGAGAAAATGAGACTAAGACTCTTTACAGAGATATATTTCATACTATTAAAAGAGAATGTCTTTAGAATACCCAGGAGTATTCCTCCCGATGGGAAGATATTACCTTCTTACAGTCTTGTTGAATAATCTTCACATAGGTAAAAGTAATGGAAAAGAAACCATCAAACAAAAACAAACCTTATACCATGATTTTTCTTTAAAAACAAATTACTTTATTTATAGCTAGTGCCAAACAGGACCCTTCTTCTGTTCCAACAAGAGCAAAACTCACAGAGCTAACAGAACAATCCTACGAGTAAAATAACAGACCCTAGGATCTCTACACTGAAGAGATATTATATAAATCTAAAAGCACCTCAAAATTTTTTAAGGCAAATAGATTGATTAGGGCATGACTTTATGGAACGGGTCTTGGACATTAAAAGTCTGATTCATTGCTTAAGACCAGCATCCACAGTCAATGTATTTTCCACAACCAGAACATCAGGCATTCTGTTCTCCGACAACTGATGTAACACACCTGAATTTGTGCAGTTTGTCTGGTGACTATGTAAGACACAGGAGAGAGATGCTTTGAATATGACTATTCTTCATTGTTAAAGACTCATTTTTCATCACTGTCTTTTTCACAATGAAGATCCTCATTGCCTTCAAAAGTCCTCATCTAATTTCTTGCTTTGACCTTTATAGCATATTGTGTTTAAAAATAAACTCTGCCCTCCCCACTCAGTCCTCAGGAGCTGAGAGTTAAGGACCAGCCATGGAAAAGAGGGAAAACTTAAAATCTTTAGGTTACTTTACGCTCATTCTTTCGAGACTCTTAGAGATTATTACAAATGTCAAAGGTCTTCTAAAATAAGGGTGACAGATATTTTGGAAATACCAGGAGAAGATAGAAATATTTTTAAGCTCCATTTATAAACTTCAAAATGCAAACAGCTTTTTGAGTCTGAAGGATAAGAAAGGAATTGCTTTTTAAACTTTGATTCCTTACTTTCTTGAAGAAAAGAATGCCAAAGAGAAAATCAGCATGTGTTTTGAACAACTAAAGTGTTGCTTATTTGAAAGGGAATGACATGAAAACAAGAAATTCATTCTTGAAACTTCAATTAGCGATTTAGTTGAATTTACATTTGGAGAAACTGAGGCATGGAGAGCTAAAGTGGTTTGGCCAGTTACGCCTTCGTTGGGGCTCCTCTTCTTTACTAGTTTCCATGTAATGGAGATACAGGCATGATTCAGATATAGGACTTTCCCCACAGGAACTTGTTTCCAGGTCGGGGTTCTTTTATGCTATAATGGCTTGGATACAAATGCATATGTATACGTAAACTGAGATAAGAACAAAATCCTGTTACTGTAAGAAGGGAGGTACTAACTGAGGCAAATTAGGAATATTCTAGAAGTATGAATTTCCTTCCCACTGGAGCAAAAGGAGGCTGCAATTCAAAGTAGAGGAATTAACATACACAGAAGACCCTGACCAATTAAAGTAGACTAGGACTTTGCTGGGTTGGAACAAAGGCACAAGGGGATGAGGAAAGAGACTGAGAAGACCTGAGGTTACGAAGGTGGAAATCTGGAAAGGTGGGTTGGGACTAGGTTCCAAGGGTCCTTATATGCTAAACTCAGGTGTTTATAACCTTAATCACAAAGGCTTTGGGAGCATGACTAAAACAAACTTAATTCTTAGAGAGTCCAAACATAGACTCCACAGTTTAACTTGATGTGTACATTCTGTAAAATGTAATTGTATTTAGGACACTTTGGTGGCTCAGTTGATTAAGCATCAGACTTTGGTTCAGGTCATGATCTCAGAGTTTGTGGATTCGATCCCCGTAGGGTTCTGTGCCGACAGCTCAGAGTCTGAAGCCTGTTTCAGATTCTGTGTTTTCCTCTCTTTCTGCCCCTCTCCTGCTGTCTCTCTCTTTCTCACTCTCAAAAAAAAATTAGAAATTTTTTTAAAAAGTAATTTTATTTAATACAAGCTCTTTTGCTTTTCTTGTTGCCTTTAACTTCAGCTTAAGAGATAACTTATTATTTGAGTCTAAGTCTTCAACTAAAAGATGAGTTTGTCCATCTCCAAGAGTTACATGCTTAATGGATTGGAAGATATTTATACTTTATTTTATTCAACATCATGAAGTCTATATGGAAATACTCACTTCCAGTTGATCAAAAATCAAAGAAATGACTTAAAGCAAATTCAGTTGAGAGAACTGATTATGGAAATGTGTGTTTTGGAGTGCTTTTTGTAATCCTGTTAAGTGAATATCCAAATGTCCTATCAGACAAGAGTCTGCAGCATTCACACATCTGGCAGCTCTCTGAATGGCAGCCAGGCGGCTGCTGCCACATTACCCGTGTCCCAGATGTCTTCCTTTCCGGATGTTGTCTCTTTCCACTTACTTTATTGGAACAAGGAATGTCAGAAAAAAAAGAAAAAAAGGAAAATTTAAGCAATTGCTTTTGCTCACTAAATTAATTGCACTCTCCTGCTCTTGGTTAAATCATCTGGGTCCTGATCCTCCTGTATCTGCACCCCTCACAGTACTATTTTTCTTTACTTCCTCCTCTACGAAATTATCATGTTGTCAGAGTTCCACCCACACCATGGTTATTTAAATGTTTATTTTTACGCCCTAAGAGTTCATAGTGTTAAAAAAACAATAAAGTACTATACAGTGTGTGAAGTGTAACTCTTTGCTCTATGTATTTTGTAATGCACAGCTGGTTAGTGGAAGATAGGAAGTTTGTCATAAGTGAAATAGAGACTAGGCTATTCATGAATGCAGCACAAAAGGAATTAATAAATCTCAAAATCACCATGAGAAAGCACAGACTTCATTTTGCCTAAAAAGAGAGATCCCAATCTCTCCAAGATAGCTCTGTCCTCAGTTTCTCTGGGGACTGTGGCCAATTACACAGAAAAGTTATGTCTGTTTTGACATGATATATTCAGCAGGGAGGCAACACCAGCTACTTGATCTCTACTGAAAATATATTCAGGAAAAACATAGTCTTGGGACTTTGTTCCACAAGCAGATTAAGAATGTAATACAGTTTCCTAAGTGACAAATTCTCTGATGTCCTTTCACTACCCTCTGTATTTCTGGTTTAAATTGAATAAGATGTACATCTTATAAGTGAAGAAAACCTGCAAATGGCCTACAGGATAATTGGGGAAATTAAAAAAAATCAGACAAAGATAATAGTAATGTAGTTATTCAAGAGAAGTTTTGCTGCTTACCTGACACTCAACTTGCCTTTTTAAAGTTGATAGACATTAGATCACATGTCAAGAAGATAATTTATTTGCAGAGTTAAAAAGTAGCTCTTCCTTTCTCTTTAAAGTCTGATTTAATGCTTCACAAATTTTTCACTTCATGAATTTTACCTAATTTCTTGCCGCCTCCACTTTCTGGCATGGCAGACAGATTTCAGTTTTGTCCTCAGTGGAAATGCCAGATCATAGCACTATGCAACTGGTGCCATCACAGGATCCTTCCAAGGATGCCACCCCCACAAATACTTCTAACCCATGACTATTTCTCATAATTTCCTGCTCCTCTGAAGGGCAGGTGACCCAGGCCCCATAGCACATAATGCTGACAGATGTTCCACGTCGGATGTCACAAGGAGCCACTTCAGGGGCCCACAAACATTTTGGATTTAGGTGTTAACATTAATTCCATACTTACAAACGAAAATTTGGAAACTTGTGTTGTTTTCTTTTATTCTTCAGTTAGTCATGCGTAACTTTTTACAAGTGATATTTATAAAAAACGTTTCCAGGGTAAGAGCACTACTAGCATTGCCATGTATACATAAGCTCTGCTTCCTCCTCTTGAGTCCCTTAAGATACAAATCTCTTAGGGTTAATCTCAAGTTCTTTGTTTTCTAACAGTAAAATTACACACCACACACACACACACACACCAAAATAAAAAATAAAATGCTGTTTGAAAAGAAAGGAAAGTTTTAAATATAGCTGAGACGTAACCAACACCTTACAGTTGGAATTCTAATGTTATCTCTGCATTCTCATTACTTTCTTGTACTTGGACATAGCTTAAAAGTTCTGTTAGAAAAAACATCTGTGTTCCTTTATTCATCTAGGAAGTGAATACAGATTGCTTATATGCCTATTTATGGATTGCTTATATATACCTTTTAGGCACTGAAGATACATCCATTAACAATATTGACAAAAGTCTTTCATATGCTGGAGGGAAATTGTAGAGAAGTCTAAAAGTTTGATTATAGTTAATGATCAGGAGACTAGATTCCAGTGTTGATATTTATACTGCATTATTAAGTGGCCTTGGCCTATCCCCAGATTGCTGTGGACTTCATTTTTCTTCTTTGTAAAATAAATGAGTCAGATAAGATTTTGTCATTCTGTAGGCTGGTTGTAAATATTGTTGTTTTTTTTTTTTGTTTGTTTTTGTTTTACACCAGTATCCTGGATATGCATCTGGTAACATGAGGCATCATTAGCATAAAGGAAAACAAGGGCTTTACTACTGTAGTAATTTTGTCTGTGGTTATTTACTCATTCCTACATTGAATTAAGTGTGTAATGCATGTCTTCTATGTGCGCACAAACTGTGCTTATTGAGTTAGGGTCACACAGCTGAATGAGACAAATCTCTCTCCCCATGGTTTGGCTGAGGAGACTTTCATTCAAATAACTAATTGAACTCTAGTGAGATAAATGCTATACTTCCTAGCAATCTGAAGAAGGTGCAGTGGGAGAAAAGCCAGATCACAATTGATTCTGCTTGTGGGATTTAGTTAGGCCTTGCAATGGAGGAGAAGTTTATCCTGGATCACTAGGGACAGAAAAGGCAGAATAAGTTTGAGAAGGACTTTTTTTTTTTAATTTTTTTAAAAAATATTTTATTTATTTTTAATACAGAGAGAGACAGATCATGAGAGGGGGAGGGGCAGAGAGAGAAGGAGACACAAAACCGGAAGCAGGCCAGGCTCTGAGCTAGCTGTTAGCACAGAGCCTGACGCGGGGCTCGAACCCACGAACGTGAGATCTGCCCTGAGCCGAAGCCGGAGGCTTAACCGACTGAGCCACCCAGGTGCCCCGAGAAGGACTTTTAAGAGCAGAGAAAGGTGAATACAGAGATTGTGAAAGGTATTGTGTGGTGAATGGCAAAGAAAATAACAAGTTCTTTTAAGATCACACATAAGGGATGAGCTTTCCAAGGTAAGTGAGGAGAAATAAGAAAAGAGAGTAAATTGAGATTAGATAGTAAAGAACCTTTTGTCTTATATGGCTTATTAGGAAAATTTTCACTTTCATCATTAAGACAAGAAGATTGAACTAAAATTTTTTATGGGTTTAGTTCAATGGTACTACTTTGTCTGAAGAGTTTGTTTTCAGTGCTAGCCTCAGTGTGGAAAACTTGAGTATTCTAAATTGATTGCATGTTTGGTTCATACAAAATATGTCCTGAAGGAGAAGGACAGGCAAGATTATTTATATGAATAATTAACTAGTTAAGTTAGATGGGCTATAAGCAGTGAGTGAATTCACTTTTCTTTAGTCTCTCAACCTTTAAATATTCTCTTAGAGGGGAATCTGGGTGGCTCAGTTGGTTAAGCGTCCGACTTTGCTCAGGTCATGATCTCGGAGTTCCTGAGTTTGAACCTCAAATCAGGCTCTGTGCTGACAGCTCAGAGCCTGGAGCCTGCTTCAGATTCTGTGTCTCCCTCTCTCTCTCTTTCTCTCTCTCTCTTTGCCTCTCCCCTGCTCATGCTCGCTCTCTCTCTCTCTCTCTCTCTCAAAAATAAAATAAACATTTAAAAGTTTATAAAAAAAATAAAAAAAATACTCTTAGAGGTGGCTCAGTGACTCAGCAGGTTGAGCATCTGACTCTTGATTTTGGCTCAGGTCATGATCCCAGGTTGTGGTATCAGGCCCCACATAGGGCTCTGTGTTGAGCATTAAGATTCTGTGCTGCTTAAGATTCTCTCTCCCTCTTCCCCTCTCCCCTGATCTCACACTCTGTCTCTGTCTCCAGAAAAGTAAAATAATTCTCTTAAATTTCCCTTTTTCTTCCCTTGAAAACTTTGGTTCCACATAGATGTCAAAGTTTTCAGTCACATTCAGCTATAAGGACAGTCTCATGTTGATAATTAAGGCCATTATCAAAGTAATAAAGGTCCATTTCAATCTTAGTAAAAATTTTAATTCCCATTCCAAACTCAAAATATCTTCCCTTATCCTCAGTAAACCTGACCCATGAATTGGGAATCTTCCATGAGGAAAAGGAATGTGAACTGTGGTTTAACTTCTCCTCCTCCTCCTCCTCTGCCTCCTCCTCCTCCTCCTGTGTTGGTGGATTCTCTAGGATTTTAGCACTGGCAGGAAGACTTAGAAGAAAAGTACTACAATCATTCACTAAGCTGTTGTTATATATTTTTCTTTACTCTGTGTCCTTTTTGAGGATGGTACTAAATCTCTGGGTCTCTTATGGACCCGGATGTGCATTCTTCAGAGCCTTTGCACAGACCACTGGAATTCACAGTCTTGTAACATAGGTGACCTACTCTCAGTGGGACAAACTGTGGTTTTTCTCAGTCTCCCACCAGGGGCTGCCTTCACTTAGCAGATTCCCTTCTCGCCTGGGATACCTTCAAAATGGCTCAGATGTGTTGTCTTCTGTGGCATCTGTTTTGTCGTTAGGAAACTTGTGCATCTTTATTACACCAAGGAGACTTATCCTATTGCTGCCCTTTGTCTCTGCTCTGTAATCATGGGGTGATCCAGGTATTCTCCAACATTCAGAATTATTTATACAAGAAATTTAATCTCATCTCTATTCAAATATATCCCCCAGACTCTGGAGGAAACATGACAGTTTTTTCTACACTACTCTGTAGGAGGCATCACGTTAAGCCTAGAAATTGTTACAATTGAGCAAACATTTACCATCTATGGTGTCTTTTCTTGGAGGCTCTCTTTTTACCTGGTGGAAATATGGGTGTATAAGGAACAAGTCCATAGATAGCTAAGGGAGAAAGCCATAGCCCTTCTTTTCAAAGGACCCTTCGTGGATGAGAGTGGAGGTGGGAGGACTAGTTCTCCTACCTCATAGCATGTTTGGTTGAAGAGATGGGGAGGGAGTATCTGGTAGCTTGAAAGATTCTTACAGAAACTTACCCTGAGTTATGTAGCTTTGGCTAAAACCATGAGAAACAAGGAAAAAGTCTTATTTTACATTTGCATTATGTGACAAATGCTTTTTATATTTTCCTAGTGTATTTTTTTCTTAGTATTACATAACGTTCACCTTGACAGTTCTAGCCTATCTTGCTGGGATAATGGGAGCTAATGAAAGGGTAGATTTATAAAAAGTAGGGCAGCATCTCACTGGGAGCCAACAGTGATAAAAGCAATATTAATCAAAGTGAAAAGTCAAAAGGAATGGGACACTTGGGGGTGTTGGATTGAGCTACACTTATAAACATCCTTTTTTATTTAGAAAGTTGTACCCAGGGCATCTCTATTGAAGGACTGGATGGTCTTTTATCAAAGGAAGTTCTCACCTGGCAAATACTCTTTCATAATGCCAGTCAAGTCATTTCCATACTGTGTATCTTAAAGCCCTTTTGCTTTAATAAAAGCCAGCTGTGTCTACTCTAATCTTAGGGTTCATGTTAAATCCAAATAGTGAAAACCTTCTTCATTGTTCTATCTTATAAGTTAATAAATTCTAATAATGACTTTTCACATTTTGGTATTAATTAAGAAATAGGCCAGGAATTTGACCCCTTAATAATCTGTAGATTTGCTGGTTGTCTTCATCAACTGACAATTCTAACTTGGATTGATCTGTTTCATTGTCTTCCTGATGCATTTATTAAGCCACTGACGAGGCTGTCTCTAACTAGTTTCTCAGTGTCTGTGAGGTAGAACAATATCTGGACGTGTGATAAGTTCAGTAGTAGATAATGAAGAAGACAAGGAGAGAGTAAGTGTAGTTGAATTTAACAATTCAAATATAATTTTACATTTATAAATAATTTTTGGAAATAATTTGACATATTATGTGTTAAATTCACATACAAAAAGATATAGGATTAGGGGATAATGTTGGGTAAGGTACTGGTTCAGCCACACTTCTCCATCTACAGAGCCATGCTAGGGAGTTCTTATTTTGAAGGCTTCACCATTGTAATGGATTGGAAGTTATCACATTTAGATATGAACATAGAGAAGAGGCATTGTGTACATTACAGCTGCAGATGTGCATAGAAATCTGATTGTTTTTACCAGTAGTGAAGCATGTAACTGGATGAGATGCATGTATTTGTCCTTGGCTTTTTTGAGGCCCTGGCTCCAACTTTTGTGTTATGTGTAAAACTCATTTTACTTTTAGCATTTCCTTAAATGGAAGATACTTTTCAGTGTAAGTTCCTTAATTCATAAGATATGTGTACCAAATATGGCTAAATTCTAAAGGATTGAATTAGGCCTAATACCTAGAAATCTATTCATTGCCTATTCTTCCTCTCTTCTCTTTATTATTTCCTGTGGCAGTCTACTATGCTTGACGGAATAGGGGTTTTGCTGACAAATAGGGCTGGGTTATAATTCTGCCATTGTCCCTTAATAATTCTTTATCAAATGGATTACTGCACCTGAGTCCCAACATCTTCATTGACAAGGTAAATTAGGAAATTTAGCTTTTGTGGGCTATGAACACATATATCATTTAAACCTTACAGAAATTTTGAGGCCAGTACTATTATTATCTCCATTTTATGAAGGAGAAAGCCAGGGCTATGGGAACTTAAGTAACTTGTCACACGGCTTGTAAATAAAGAAATCAGATTTGAATTACATCTCTCTCTAAAGCTCTTGCCTCAACTGTGCTTTACAGGCTAGCCCTTCATAAGAAAAATAACTTTATGTAAATGCCATTCTTTTTTATTAAAAAAAGTTTAATGTTCATTTTATTTTGGAGTGAGAAAGAGACCTAGGGCGAGCGTGAGCATGGGAGGAAGAGAGAGAGGGAGACACAGAATCACAAGCAGATTACAGGCTCTGAGCTGTCACCATAGAGCTGGATATGGGGCTCGAACTCAGGAGCTGAGCCATGAGGTCATGACCTGAGTCAAAGCTGGATGCTTAACTGACTGAGCCACCCTGGCGCTCTTATGAAATTAATTCTTGATGAAAATATTTGAGGGAATATTTTAGTTAGGCTTTCTTTTGTAGAAAGTAATTGAAGCCCAATTCAAGCCAGTTAGAGCAAATAGGAAGAATTATCAGATAGTAAATGGGATAGCTGCATGGCCAGATATCTGTAGGTTTTTGGTCAAGATTGAGGAGCAAAGACTTGGATAACTTAGCACTTAGTATTATTTACTTATCTAGACGATCTCTAGGCAGAGGATTTGATTTACAATTCTCCATGTAGTGAGGAACAAGCCTGCTGGTATCTCTGGAGCTATATCCTTATAGTCTCTGATAGAGAAGAATGTCTTCCATGAAGTTTTGCCACATTAACCCTCAGGAATGACTCTAATTAGTGGGTCTTAGATCACATGAGAGATTTGTCCAATTTCTAGGGTCAGGGTACTGTGATTATCAAGGTTTATCAAGGCTGGGCGATTTGATTGCTGTATAGCCAGGGAAATGGACTCTTCTTTTAGAAGGAGGAAGAAGCAGCAATGAACAATCAGACAGTAGCAATCACAGAATGCCTAAATAAATAGCAATAATAATGTATACAGTTGTATGTGATTTAATTAAATTTTTTAGTCAACATAAATAATTTGTCAACTTTCTTATTCTAGAATATGTTTTCAAAATGAATAGATCACAGGAGTAGCCACCTGGGTGTCTCAGTTGGTTAGGTCTCAACTTTGGCTCAGGTCATGATTTCATGATTGGTAAGTTTGAGCCCTTGTTGGGCTCACTGCTATCAGCACAGCCTGCTTCAGATCCTCTGTCTCCCTCTTTCTCTGACCCTCTGCTGCCCATACTATCTCTCTCTCTCTCTCTCTCTCTCACAAAAATAAATAAAAATTAAAAAATTAAAATGAGTAAATCACAGAGGAGGTAAAAACCTTACTTTATAACTAATCTGAAAATATTTTATTCACCTTACATTGAATAATGCATCTGTTAATTTTTGTACCTGGAAATAGCAATTAGAAATATCTTTTTTATTTTGGCCTTAGTGAAAAGAGAATTTACACAGATGGTGTAGTCATTCTGGAAGGCAGCTATGCCATCAAGAGTCAGACATTTAACTGACTGAGCCACTTGAGGACCACTATACCACCAATGCCATGGTGCAGTCGTTCTGAATATTAAAAACAGAAGGACATTATGGGGGCTGATGCTGTTTGTTTCCTGTTGTAATATCATATATTTAATGAGAAGAAAGTGGACAAAGCTGGTATGCTTTTCAAACATGTCCATTTTGTGGTACCTAGCAGAGTTAATCAAACGTCATATAATTTATTGAAGTAGATATATTTACAACAGTGCAAAATACACCTAGAAAATGACTCTGGTATGCCTGACTAGCAAGATGAACAAAAGTCAATATTTAAAATGAGAAAATGTAAGCATTCTGTCTTCATATTAACAATCCAGAAGAAGAAACAGCTGTTATGTTATTTATCACTTTCTAGATCCAACACAGTATTGCATTTAATTTCTTGGACCCATATTTGCTTGGCTGCAGCATCACCACATGATTTAAACTCTGCAAAGTTTGGCTTCATAACCAACTCCAGGTGCAAAATTTTACACTAAGTCTCTATCCCCTTTTGAATTGAGATTCTTCCCAACTAAACATTATTTTTAAGCAATTTAAGACTTTCAGACATGGAACTTCTTAATGAATGCCACTTGTTTTTTGTACTTACAAGTTTAGGGACTGGAAATGTACTGAGTACCTTGGACCAAGATGTTAGCATGTGTCCAGAGTTCCCACTTTTATTATCATTTTGTATTATCCTTTAATATGATTGTTTGCTCTTCCAAGCATTTATAGTCCAGTACCTTGGAACCAAGATGATTTTCAGTTATGCTCAGGTACCAATAAGATCTTAGGAAACTTTGGAAAGTAGACAAAGCATGTAGGACACATGTATGCACCAATAATCTGTTATTCTTTGTCAGCATAAAGCTATACAAAACAGATTTCTAGGTTATTCATGTCATTCACTTTTATATTAGTTCAACTTAATAGACGCCTAACTCTCTGCTCACTAGAATCACACAGTCCAGTGGGGTAACCACCAGGACCCTTGCCTGCCATGACCCCTGTCACTATGAACAGTAGTATCAACTCTGTAATCCAAGGATGGCCTTGGATTAAGACTTTGAGATGAAGACCTGAGCTGAGATCAAGAGTCAGACACTTAACTCACTTAACTGACTGAGCCACTTGAGTACCCCAGTCTGTTCTATTCTTTGAAGTCAACTCTTAACCTTTATCCCTCTTTATTAATACCAAGGATTTTTACCAGAAGCTAAAAGTCACTCATCAAAATACAAAATAGAAGTTAAGAATTCATTCAGTTACTCAAAAATTATGTATTGAATATTTGTACTATGCATACAGCTGTGAAAAAGACTAATAAAGTTTCTGAATCCATTGAACTTGAGTTTTAGTAAGGAGAGGCAGCAATAAGTTAACAAATAAGATACTTGAGAATTGTAAGTGCAATGAAAAATAACTAATATATTTTACAGCTCTGTATTTACATTTTACTTTAAGTTTATTTATTTTGAGAAAGCACAGCAGGGGTCGGAGAGAGAAGGAGAAAGAAAGAGGGAGAGAGAAAGAAAGGGAAAGAAAGAGAGAGAGAGAGAACGAGAGAAAAAGAAACCCAAGCAGGCTCCACACTGTCAGCACTGAGACGGACATGGAACTTGAACCCACAAACTGTGAGATCATGATCTCAGCTGAAATGTAGAGTTAGACACTTAGCCAACTGAGCCACCCAGGTGCCCCAAGTATTTACACTTTAAAGTAGTTACTTGCTAAATTAAATGATTGTGGAGTACTTGGAATTTACTTAGAGATTATTGCCTACCTCCCCCTTCTATCAATTTCTCTACTTTATATTTCATTTATTTTTTAGCAGTTGGAATTTTCTTTATACTCTAGCTTAGAAAAGAGAAGTGTGGGCTGGACATTTGGCTAAAGGCCAGATAGAAATAGAACCATGGGTAAAAAGGGAGCCAACAACTTCTGGGTATCTAATATATTTTACAGCTATTTTTTATTCCTTCTATTCCATAAATGTAGACAGTAGAAACAGAGAAGGGAGAGGAGAGGGGCAGGGAATCAGTACCAGTGGGTGTTGGCCTACATGGGCAGAAGTCTCATGTAGGAATTACAATATATTCAGCAGCTGAGGCCCAGTTGAATAGTAGGGTAATAGGTTTAGACTTTATGAAACTTCATGTTGAAGTCATTTGTGCAAATGCCTATCTTGGCAGTTTGTTCTAAGTTTTATCCACTTAGGTAGAGCTAAGATGAAAGAAACTTTTTGTTAGAAATCATGGATATTAGTTCTAAACGGGGCAGATGTCCTATCCTACAAAGATCACCACTGCTTTTCTGTACACTAAGGTCCTATATTGAAAGATGAATGTTATTTAATGGTACACACAATTTTATTCTATGCACGACCTCATTTTCTAACAAATATTTTAACTTATAAGGAAGGTAGGAAAGAGGGAGGGAAGAAACAGAAACACAAGTGAACAGTATCAAAGAAAAAACACTGAAGAATGTTTTCAAGAAAGAAGGTGTTTTCAATAGTTAAAGGCATCTAAGAGATCCAAAAAAAGCTCAGTGTTTATTTGGTTACACAAGGTCTTTGGGCAAGAATAATTTCAGTAGAATGATAGTGGAGGAAGCTGGATTACTGTATGTTGATTGGTCTGTCAGGGAGTAGAATACGCAAATATAGTCTACTCCTCTGTGAAGATTGGATACTTAAGAAGAAGAGAGAAAGTATCAATAGAAGCTCCTTGTAGAATGAGAAAGGCTTGAGCATGTTTTTAGGCTGAAGGGAAAAAGCCAATGAGGAAATGAATTCAGAGATTAGGATCTTGAGGCAAAAATGAATAAAAAGGCAAGAGGAGTCCAGTACAAGACATAGATAGAGGGTTGGTCTTACATAAGAGGAAGATCTTTTATTTTTTGATTTTTTAAATGTTCCAAGAGAGGGACAGAGAGTGAGTGTGGTAGGGACACACAGAGAGGAAGATACGTCATCTGAAACAGGCTCCAGACTTTGAGCTGTCAGCACAGAATCCGACAAAGGGCTCAAATTCACGAACAGGTGAGATGATGACCTGAGCCAAAACCAGTTGCTTAACTGACTGAGCCATCCAGGTACCCTAAGAAGAAGACCTTTCTCTTCGAGGTTATGGGAAACTGATAAGAATGGCTGTGACTGTAGACATAATAGGTAGTAACAGTAACTTAACAGAGATTTTACCAAATGGCTTTTTAAGTTTATTTATTTTGAAAGAGAGAGAGGAAGAGAGAGAAAGACAGCATGAGCAGAGGAGGGACAGATAGAAGAGGAGAGAGAGAATCCCAAGCAGACTCTGCACTCTCAGATGATAGGGTAGTCAGTGTAGAGCCTGACTAGGGGCTCGAATTTATGAATCATGAGATTATAACCTGAACTGAAAACCAGAATTGGACGCTTAACTGACTAAGTCGCCTGGGTGCCCCTTACCAGATGGTTTTAATAGGATACAAGATTATCTTTTGTAAATGTTATGGAGCAAATATTGATAATAGAGCTTAATAAAAATTAAAGCAGTTTTGAATAATCAGTGAAGATATCAGAGGAGGGAATTAATCTTATTAAAATTGGAGACTGATTTTTGTAGTGGTACCAATCTGCTCTGTTGCATGATCCCCCCCCATAGGTGTTCAGTCTCTTTAGTACAAGAGAAGAAAGAGCTATTAATATCATTGATTGAAAGTTAGGGTTTTACTAGGTAGGGAAATGGAAGAAAAAGGGGAGATATGAATTTAATGAGACTAGAAATAGTGTGGTGTGTCTCAGATGGTTTACCTTACTGTCCATGCTGACATGGAAAGGGATAAGAAGGCAAATGATCTAGAGTTTGGAGTATTTGGGAGTATGTTGAGTAGAACTTGATTATGACATAATACTTGGTATATTTCCGGAAAGGAGTAGCTGAAGTGGATTTAAAGAGATCAAGAATTTGTGAGGAGGATTGGACATAGAAGACAGTTTTAGATAAACACAGAAGGTAGAACAGTCAGAAGATAGGACTGTAACAGTGGAAAGAAATTCCACAGATACATTAGAAAGAGTTGAAAGTAGTATCTATCAAAGTGGGGTAGAGTTACATTGAAGACTAGTTATAAGAATAACACATTATATTTCATCTCTGGGCATAGAATCTCTCAAACTGATGTCAACCTATTATTTTTTTGTTAACTTTTAAAAATATTTTTAATGTTTATTTATTTGTGGGGGGATGCAGAGAGAGAGAGAGAGAGAGAGAGAGAGAGAGAGAGAGAGAGAGAGAAATAGAATACCAAGGAGGCCCTACACTCAGTGCAGAGCCAGATGTTGAGCTAGACCCCCAGGACCATGAGATCATGACCTGAGTTGAAATCAAGAGTCAGAAGCATAACCCACTGAGCCACCCAGGTGTCCCTTTATGTTAGTTGACATACAGGGTTGTATTACTTTCAAGTGTATGATATAGTGAAGTGATTCAACACTTCCATAAATCACCTCATGCTTATCATAACAAGTGTACTCCTCAATCCCCATTACCTATTGAACTCATCCTTCCACCCATCTCTCTTCTGGTAAACATCAGGTTGTTCTCTATAATTGAGAGTCAATTTCTTATTTGTCTCTCTCTTTTTTCCCTTTCCCTGTTTGGTTTCTTAAATTCCACATATGAGTGAAATCATATATTTGTCTTTCTCTGACTTATTTGATTTAGCATTATATGCTCTAACTCTAACTGTGTTGTGGTAAATGACAAGATTTCATTCTTTAAATGGATAAATAATATTCCATTGTGAATATATACCACATCTTTTTTTCCCTTTTATAGTTTATTGTCAAGTTGGTTTCTATATAACACCCAGTGCTCATCCCCACAAGTTTCCTCCTCCATGCACATCACCCCTGATCCCCTCTCTCCTTGCCCCTTCAGCCCTCAGTTTATTCTCAGTATTCAAGAGTCTCTCATGGTTTGCCTCCTCCCATCTCCCCAGCTATGTTCCCCCTTCTCCTCCCCCATGAGCCTCTGTTAACTTTCTCCTGTTCCACTTATGAGTGGAAACATAAGGTATCTGTCCTTCTCCGCATGACTTATTTTACTTAGCATGACACCCTTGAGGTCCATCCACATTGCCACGATTGGCCATATTTCATTTTTCTCATTGCCATGTAGTATTCCATTGTATATATAAATCACATCTTTATCCATCTTCACTTGATGGACATTTAGGCTCTTTCCATGATTTGCCTACTGTAGAAAGTGCTGCTATGAACATTGGGTTACATGTGCCCCTATGCATCAGCACTTCTGTATCCCTTGGGTAAATC
This sequence comes from Suricata suricatta, assembly GCF_006229205.1. Classification (NCBI taxonomy): domain Eukaryota; kingdom Metazoa; phylum Chordata; class Mammalia; order Carnivora; family Herpestidae; genus Suricata; species Suricata suricatta. The sequence continues at coordinate 71,357,458 of NC_043705.1, forward strand.
CCTAGCAGTGCTATTGCTGGGTCATAGGGAAGTTTTATTGTTAATTTTTGAGGAACCTCCACACTGTTTTCCAGAGCAGCTGGACTAGTTTACATTCCCACCCACAGTGTAGGAGGGTGCCCATTTCTCCACATCTCAATAGTTTATTTTTGCTCTTGATTTCTTTGCCTTTGGGGATGTGTCGAGTAGGAAATTGCTGCGGTTAAGGTCAAAGAGGCTGTTTTCTGCTTTCTTCTCCAGGGTTTTGATGATTTCCTGTCTCACATTCAGGTCCTTCATCCATTTTGTGTTTATTTTTGTGTATGGTGTAAGAAAGTGGTCTAGTTTCATTCTTCTGCATGTTGCGATCCAGCTCTCCTAGCATCACCTGTTAAAGAGGCTGTCTTTTTTCGATTGGATATTCTTTCCTGCTTTGTCAAAGATTAATTGTACATTTGTGGACCCAGTTCGGGGTTCTCTATTCTATTCCATTGGCCTATGTGTCTGTTTTTGTGCCAATACAATAATGTCTTGATGATGACAGCTTTGTAGTAGAGGCTAAAGTCTGGGATTTTGATGCCTCCCATTTTGGTTTTCTTCTTCAGTATGACTTTGGCTATTTGGGGGTTTTTGTGGTCCCATACAAATGTTAGGATAGGTTGTTCTAGCTTTGGGAAGAAAGCTGGTGTAATTTTGATTGGATTTTCATTGAATGTGTAGATTGCTTTGAGTAACAATGACATTTTTAACAATGTTTATTCTTCCTATCCATGAGCATGGAATGTTTTTCCATTTCTTTGTGTCTTCTTCAATTTGCTTCATAAATTTTCTATAGTTTTCATGTTTTTTTTGTGTGTGTGTGCAATTGTGAATGGGATCAGTTTCTTTTATTTCTCTTTCTGTTGCTTCATTATTGGTGTATAAAAATGCAACCAATTTCTGTACATTGATTTTGTACCCTGCGACTTTGCTGAATTCATGAATCAGTTCTAGTAGGCTACTGGTGGAACGGGTTGAGTTTTCCATGTAGAGTATCATGTCATCTGAGAAAACTGAAAGTTTGATTTCATCCTTGCCAATTCTGATGCCTTTTATTTCCTTTTGTTGTCTGATTGCTGATGCTAGGACTTCTGGCACTATGTCAAACAATAGTGGTGAGAGTGGACATATCTCTTGTGTTCCTGATCTCAGGGGGAAAGCTCTCAGTTTTTCTCCATTGAGGATGATATTAACTGTGGGCTTCTTATAAATGGCTTTTATGATGTTTAAATAAGTTCCATCTTTCCTGACCTTCTCGAGGGTTTCTATTAAGAAAGGATGCTGTATTTTGTCAAATGCTTTTTCCGCATCTATCAACAGGATCATATGGTTTATATCTTTTCTCTTGTTAATGTGATGTATCACATTGATGGATTTGCGAATATTGAGCCAGCCTTTAACCCAGAAATGAATCCCACTAGATCATGGTGGATAATTCTTTTTATATGTTGTTGAATTCAATATGCTAGTATCTTTTTGAGTGTTTTTGCATCTATATTCATCAAGGATATTGGTCTGTAGTTCTCTTTTTTTCTGGGTCTCTGTCCAGTTTGAGAATCAAAGTGATGCTGGCTTCATAGAATGAGTCTGGAACTTTTCCTTTTATTTCTATTATTTTTTTTTTTTTTTGGAATAGCTTGAGAAGGATCGGTATTAACTCTGCTTTAAATGTCTGGTAGAATTTCTCAGGGAAGGCAGCTGGCTCAGGGCTCTTATTCCTTTTGGGAGATTTTTGATAACTAATTCAATTTCTTCAGGAATTGAAAATTTTAGATTACAGGTTTTCTGTCTCTTCCTGTTTGAATTTTGGTAGTGCACGTGTGTTTAGGAATTTGTTCATTTCTTCTAGGTTGTCCAGTGTGTTGACATATACTTTTTCATAGTATTTCCTCATGATTGTTTATATTTCTAAGAGATTGGTTGTAATCCATTTTCTTTCATGATTTTGTCTGTTTGGGTGTTCTCTCTTTTCTTTCTGAGGAGCCTGGCTAGAGGTTTGTCAACTTTGTTTATTTTTTCAAAAAAAAAAAAACCCCACTCTTGGTTTCATTGATCTGTTCAACTGTTTTGTTTTGTTTTGTTTGGATTCTATATTGTTTATTTCTGCCCTGATCTTTATTATATCTCTTCTTCTGCAGAGTTTGTGTGCTCTTTCTGCTCTCCTAGTTCCTTTAGGTGCACTGTTAGATTTTGTATTTGTACTTTTTCTAGTTTCTTGATATAGGCTTGGATTGTAATATACTTTTCTCTTAGGACTGCCTTTGCTTCATCCCAGAGAGTTTGGATTGTTGTATTTTCATTTTCATTTGTTTCCATATATTTTTTAATTTCTTCTCTAATTGTCTGATTGGCCCAATTATTCTTTAGAGAATGGTCTTTAACCTCTATGTTTTTGGAGGTTTTCCAGATTTTTTCCTGTGATTGATATAAAGCTTCATAGCATTGTGATCTGAAAGTATGCATGGTATGATCTCAATTCTTTTATATTTATTGAGGGCTGCTTTATGACCCAGTATGTGGTCTGTCTTGAAGAATGTACCATGTGCACTTGAGAAGAAAGTGAATTCCATAGCCTCAGGATGTAGAGTTCTAAATATATCTGTCAAATCCATCTGTTCCAATGTGTCATTCAGGCCAAGTGTTTCCTTAGTGATTTTCTGTCTAGTTGAACTATCCATTGCTGTAAGTGGAGTATTAAAATCCCTTGCAGTTAGCACATTCTTATCAATAAGATTGTTTCTCTTTCTGATTGTTTTATGTATTTGGGTGCTCCCAAATTTGGCACATAGAGGTTTATAATTATTAGCTCTTCCTGATGGAGAGACCCTGTAATTATTGTATAATGCCCTTCCTCAGCTCTTGTTACTGTCTTTACTTTAAAGTTCAGTTTGTTCAATATAAGTATGGCTGCTCCAGCTTTCTTTTGACTTCCAGTCACATGATAGATATTTCTCCATCCCCTTCCTTTGAATCTGCAGTTGTCCTCAGGTCTAAAACGAGTCTCTTGTAGACAGCAAATAGATGGATTTTGATATTTTATCCATTCTGTTACCCTATGTCTTTTTGATTGAAGCATTCAGTCCATTTACATTCAGAGTTATTATTGAAAAATATGGGTTTAGAGTCATTGTGTTCTCTGTAGGGTTCATGCTTATAGTGGTGTCTCTGGTAATTTGTGTTCCTTGCAACATTTCCCTCATAGACTCCCTCCTTAGGATTTCTTGTAGGGCTGGTTTAGTGGTGATGAATTCTTTCAACTTTTGTTTATTTGGGAAAACCTTGATTTCTCCTTCTATTCTGAATGGCAGACTTGCTGGATAAAGGATTGTTGGCTGCATATTTTTTCTGTTCATCACATTGAAGATTTTCTGTCATTCCTTTCTGGCCTGACAAGTTTCAGTAGATAGGTCTGCAACTAGTTTGATAGGTGTCCCTTTGATTGTTAGGGCCCTTTTATCCCTAGCTGCTTTCAGAATTCTCTCTTTATCCTTTTATTTTTCCAGTTTCACTATATGTCATACAGAAGATCAATTCAAGTTAAGTCTGGAGGGAGTTCTCTGTGTCTCTTGGATTTCACTGTCTGTTTCCTTCTCCAGATTGGGGAAATTCCCAGCTATAATTTGTTCAAGTACCCCTTCAACCCCTTTTCTTCTTTCTTCTTCTTCAGGAATTCCTATGATATGGGCACTGTTCCGTTTGATTGTTCACTCACTTTTCAAATAATCCTTTCATGCTCCTGGATCAATTTACCTCTCTTTTTCTCAGTTTCCTCTTTTTCTATAATTGTATCTTCTAATTCACCTATTCTCTTCTCTGCCTCTTCAATCCATGCAGTGGCCACCTCCATTTTATTATGCACCTCAGTTATAGAATTTTTTAATTTATCACAAATATTTTTAACGTCCATAGTCTTTGTAGCAATACCTTCTCTGATGTCTTCCATGCCTTTTCCAAGCCCAGTTATTAATTTTATGACAATTGTTCTAAATTCTTGCTCAGTTATGTTGCTTATATCTGTTTTTACCAATTCTGTAGCTCTGACTTCTTCCTGGAATTTCTTTAGAGGAGAGTTCTTCCATTTTGTCATTTTGGCTAGCTTTCTGTCTCTTGTCAGTTTCAAAAGCTTGTTATGGGCTCTGTACCTGTGAGTATTGCTATATTAAAGGAGGTTCCTTAACTGTCCAGGGCCTGCCTGGTCAGAAAGTGTTGCTTTAATGGTGTCCCTTGGCCTCTCTTATTGTGCCTTTGGTTTTTTTATTTTCCTACTTGTAGTGATATTTGGGACTCTCCACCATGTGTACTTTGGCTTGTTTCTTGAGGTAGCCCTGGAAAGGAAAACAGACAGACAAACAAACAGGGAACAAAAGCACATAAGGGTAGAAACAAATCAAACAAACAAGCAAACTGAAAGGAAAAAAAAGCAAGAATTGATCTAGAGTTAATCATGGCAATACATCAATGCTGGTCTTGGGTGAGAGGCTATCTATTCTTCAGCATCTATCTAGCTTACATAACAAAGCAACTAGAAAGGCAGATGGGCATGGTTTGGTGTAGGTGGGTCTCATCTCCTCTGTGGGTCCTGCTCTAGGAAGAGCCGGGCATTGAGCAGGGGAGCAGTTTCTCCTAATGCCGATTGAGTCTCTTGCATTCGGTCTGTATTGGAGGAAATTTCTCAGATTGGGGCACCCAGCCCAAAGAAGCCTCAGCAGTTAAAGATAGTATCTCTCTCCAATCACCATGCAGTTAGAGATGGGATAATAGGATCCCTTTCTATCCTGGGCTGAGGTTTTTCTCTTCTCCAGGGACAGTTCTACAAGCAGTTTCAGTCACTCTTTTCCCTTTGTCTCTGTGCAGAGGAGACTTTCTCCCCTTCATACTTCCATGTCTTTGCCCATTTTTATCTTCCCCAGCTCGCAACCACGAACCTATGAGACTGTCTTTTTTGTGGACTTTGTCTCTTTTCCTCCCAGACTCTTGTGGCTCAGTGTCTTTTGGCTTCAGCCCTTCTTTGTTTTAGAGATGCAGGTGGGAAGTACGGAACTCCCTACTTCTCTGCCAGCTTGTCATCTCTATATTCTACATCTTTATCCATTCATCAATTAATGGATTATGGATCATAGGGTAATTCTATTTTTAATCTTTTGAGGAACCCTCCATACTGTTTTCCACAGTGGCTACCCCAGTTTGCATTCCCACTAACGGTGTAAGTGGGTTCCCCTTTCTCCATATCCTTGCCATCACCTGTTGTTCCTGGTATTGTTAATTTTAGCCATTCTTACAGGTGTGAGGTGATGTTTCATTGTAGTTTCGACTGTATTTCCCTAATGGTAAGTGATAATGACCATATTTTCATATGTCTGTTGGCATTTGGATGTCTTCTTTGGAGAAATGTCTTTGATGTCTTCTGTCCCTTTTTAAATCAAATTATTTATGATATTATTTTGGGTTATTTTGAGTTTTATAAGTTCTCTATACTTTTTGGATAACCTGTATTGGATGTGTTATTTTCCAATATCTTCTCTCATTCTTTACGTTGCCTAACTTATTGGGTTGAATTAAGTATAAGTATGGGAGGAGGGAAACATCCATCTTCCATTTCCTTTTGTTTCTTACTTCCATTTATTCTTGGGCAGAGACTTACAGGCTATGTGAGTTAGTTTTCAAATTCTTCTTTCTACTTATATTCATTTACATGGAGAAGATACTTTACAGTGGGAAATATAATTTGTTTAGAAAATTTTTAATGTTTATTTTTGAGAGAAAGCACACACAGATACACACACACACACACACGCATGCACGAGCAGGGAAGGAATAGAAAGAATGGCAGACAGAGGATCTAAGTGGGCTCTGCACTGATGGCAGAGAGACTGATGTAGGGCTCATATTCCTGAACTGTATGGTCATGACCTAAACTGACATTGGATTGGATGCTTAATTGACTAAGCCACTCAGGCACTCTGAAAAATATACTCTTTGAAAGTTTTTCACAGAGATCATTAATTGGTATTAGACATCTTTCTTATCAAGAACTTGCTAGCTGTTGTTTCATTTGAAAACAATGCCATGGTTAATATGAAAGTGATTTATTCTGTAATTACTGACTTACACAATGTTTGATGCCTACAGAGAATCACTCATGTCACTCCCCTCAGGTTTATATGACAATCTCATAGTCTTCTGCTTTAGCCTGGAGTAAATCACTTAATTACTGTGCATTTCCATTTTGCCAGCTGTATCTGTGAGGCTGCATTGCTTAGAAAATAGAATAGAAAAACAGAATGAAGGAAGTGCTTGAAAGGTTAGCTTATCATTGACATTAATGATTCTGAACAAGTAATTTATACTCACGAAGATTGAGTTTCTTTCTGAGAAAATTTCATCCACTCTTACTTTTTCAAGGAAATGGTAAAGTTTTTAGGTATGTAATAATAGGTATAAGGCATTTGAACTGTGTTTATGTGGATGGCCAACATATTTCCAGGAATAAATCAATGAATAAGGGAAAGAATAAAAGTGTCATTGTGGACACAAGATCAAGAGTCAGACACTTACTGACTGAGCCACCCAGGTGCCCCTGAACATAAGTATTCAACTCACTTAGTTGATTGCTCAATTGTATGGTAAGAGTATGTTTAGATTTTTAGAGATAGACAAACTGTCTTTCAAAGTGCACCATTTTTCATTCTCACCAACAATGAATCTAAGTCCTATAGCTTTACATCCTTTTCAGCATTTAGTGTTACCAGTGTTTTAGATTTTATCCATTCTAATAAGTGTATGGTGGTATCTCATTGTTTTAATCCATTTGGTTTTGAGTGGTATCTTCTCACTGAATATTATGGTCTGATATATATTATAACACATAAGGTTATAAAGGTAAAGGCATACCGTTAAGAGTTAGTAAAAATTTGTATTCAAGAATGTAGTGGTGGAAGGAGGAAAAGCTGGGGCATTTCAGGTAAAGAAAGTTTTTGTGAAAAATTTCATGGGTGAAGGAGAACATGATGCTTGGTAGTAGGAGATGTGATACAAATAAATAAGAAGGAATTGTAGGAAGTGAGGACACACTTTTAGGCAGAGGCTAGATTTTGAGAACATTTATTATTTATGTGGAATTTTATTTTTTACAAAGATGAGAGGACTTAAATAATTTTAAACTGAGTCATCAGATAATTTCAACTAGACAAACTTGATTCAATCCAGTTGGACATACATTTTAGAAAATCATATTAAATAACCCCAAATATATGAGAAAATGTTCTTTTATTTTTACAAAATATATTCTGGAATTCCTAGAAATTTGTTTAAGAATACTTAAGCAATAAGAATTTTTTTTAAAAGGACTATATAAAGTATAACAAAATGTTGATAATTACAGAATTGTAATGGGCACATGAAGATTTGTCAGACTATTTGCTCTGCTTTTGTGTATGTTTGAGAATTTTTTAAAACAAAAAAAATCACAAATATAAGAATATCTAGCTTTGGCAACATTTATAAGCAATCAAGTGACATAATTAGAGTTACATATAAGTAAGTAATTCATTGGCAGAATTAGCATTGAGTAGGAAGGTGGCCATGACTGGTTAGGGGTATGCTGTATATGTTGTAATACTACAAATCAATTATCTGGACTTTAACTGATAAATCATAAGTATAGGGATGGTATTTAACACTATGACATTTATGACATCTCCCAATGTGACTGGGCAGATCAAAATAAAAGACAATCAAAGACCAAACTCTAGAAAACACAATATTTGAATGTTGAAGTGTGCAGAGAAGCCTTTGAAGGACTTGAGGTGGAATGGCTAAAGAGGTGGGGAGGGGAATTAGGCTGTTACTAGATGAAAATACGAACTGTGTTTTTAAGTGTGATTGGATTTCACAAATTACATAACACCTTGATCTAGGTGCAAAGTGTTTTGCTATATGTTTTATATAGTCCCTTATTTAAATAGTGTTTTTTGGAGTTAAGAGTTCTTTTTTACTTAGGGTTATTTTCTAGCTGTCATAGCAATACTATTTATTTCAAATAAAATTCTAATTTATTTGTTTATTGAATAAGAATCAGTTTTTAGACTTCAGACTCAATAAAGAAAATAAACCTCATATCAGCCATCATGTCACAATCATAATTTTTATCATTTAGTTATAAGTAACCCATATTCAAAACATGTTTTTGAATCATAGCTAATTTAGAGCAGATGCATATGATTATTTACCTAGTACTTTGGTTATTAGATCAATCAAACTTGTTTTCCCAGTGTTGATAACAAAATATAATTTGATCAAGCTAAAATCTAGAAAATTAATAACCAGTCATGCTGCAGCTAATCTCAGGTCAAAGTCCCCTTTAGTAATAATATTGACAGTTAATATTTATAAGTGCATGCTTGGTATTGGCACCAGGCCAGACACCATGCATGATTCATCTTTTTAATCCTTAAAACTCTTTTATGAGGTTTGTGATGTTAATGCATACCTTTTTTTGATAGAGGATACATTGATAGATGAAGATGTTGAAATAGAGTGAGATTAAATAATTTGCCCAGTTGCACAGCTGGCAAGCAGATGAGCAGGAATTTGTTTCCATGAGGCATGATCATGGAGCTTGCGCACAGTGCACTAAGTGTAGTACACTTGTACTACACTGTATTTCTCCTTATGGGCAAGGTGTTCAGAGCTTCCCATTGCAGAAACCTACATCTGGATTTTAGGGTACTCAATCATGCAGCATTTAACCAGGCAGCATGAGAAGGGTTAGATTTTACCAGGTGCATTAAGGCTGTGTTTCTTCTTAGGGCCTCGATAGACTGATACTATAGGTTTGTACTAGCATTCACTAACTGAAGATAGAACATCCACAAACACCTGTGAGTTTTATTTTAAATTTCATATTTTATAGAACAATATGCATAAAGACAGGTAGGTTGTAAAATAAATTATTTGAAAGTAGAAATTAAAGTGGCCAGTATTAGAGGCTCTTTTTATTAACAGAAAAAATTAACAAGGTAGGTGTTTCTATATCTTTATGGCAGGTTGGTATTCTTTCAAGAGTTTTAAGAGAATCCAAGGATGAAATTATGGAAATAATAGCTAAAATATAACAGTTCATGGTCGTGATGAGCATTGGGTGATATATGGAATTGTTGAATCTCACTATATGGTACCACTGAAACTAATATAACACTGTTAACTGGAATTAAAATAAAAATTTAAAAAATACAAGAATTCTTTCTTCCTGAATATTGGCAAGCTGTTAACATAATATTTTTCTGTAGGAACAACTAGAGGAATGACCCAAGACACCTGGACATGGAACCATCAAATCTCATTTCTATGATGATAATGATTTAGATCAGTATGTGATGCTCCAGGTCAAGTGCCTGTCAGGTTCACTGCTCCCTTCTGGGAAGTCTCAGAATGCTTGCCAAGCTCAAACCCACATCAGAGAAGAGAGAGTCTCATAAGGCATAGGTCATAGTGCTCTGAGTTAGGTGACACTGCTAGGTTAATTATGACTGGCTGCTTCAGGAACAGGTCCTGAGGATACAGACACCAGGATCAAGCTACTACAGGAAGAGGAAAGAGGAGATGAGTGAGTACTAGCAGTAAACTATATCAAACTTGTTCCTAATTTCTCCCTGATATTGACTCAGACTTTTTCTACACAGACTATATGAATTCACTGATAATTTTTTTATTCAATATGGGAGGGAGAAACAGTATACATGCATAGGAGCAAGAGAGCAGATAAGAAGAAGAGAGTGCAAGGGTTGTCTTTCTCATATCCTTTCCAAATGTAAAGACTGTCTTTTCATTTTTTTCAAGTCCTCCTCATTTTTTTAGGGCCTACTCAGTTCTTATAAAGTTTGTAACAATGGCTTTGATTCTTAGATGTACTAAAGTCATCTCAAAGTTGTCAGTGTTATAAACATCCTAATCTACTCTCCAATAATTTTTTCTCCCATAGTCTTTCCATCTATGTTGACAATACCCATTGTTATATTTTCCCAGGTACGAAACCTTGAGGAACAGCCTTGATGACTGTTTTGCTTTTACATTTCATATTCAACCAACTGTGAGCTCTTTCTTTCTTCAAAATATATCCAACATAGAGCTATTTTCACCACCTTCAGTGTCACTACTCTGATGAAAGCCTCCACTCTTACCTGCATTACTGCAATAATTTCCTAATTCTTCCTTTTGTTCTCACCCCCTTCAAAAGACAGTGTGTTTTAGTTAAAATGTGAGTCAGGGTGTGACAGTATCTGTCACTTTTCTGCTCAGCACCAGCTAATGGTTTCCTAATCAGAGGAAAGTTAGAGTCCTTTAATGGCCTATACAGCCCTACACAATCTGTCTCTTGCCCCCTACTTTTTAACTTCTCTTATATTAACACTTTGTCTCTTCCTTAATTCTTTGCTCCAGTCATTCTGGGTTTTGTTAAGTTTGTTTCTTTGTTTTATTCTGTGAATATGCATGGCAGATTGTCTCTACCTGAAACTTCATTTAAGAAGAGTTTGTTCTTTCCCAAGTCATGCCTTAGTGAAATTTTTCCCTGGTGTTATTTTTCTACATAGCACTTTGACCATCATGCTACATACTTCATATTTCTAAGTAATAGAATCAAGGGTGATTTATATTTTTTATAACTTCCATATTTTCTCAATATTAAACACTGAGCACATTGAAAGGAACAAAGACTTGCCACAGGTTGAGTCAGAAAAGGCTTATGAGGGAGGAAGGACTTAAACTGTGCTCTGCTTGCTTGGTAGGCGAGGTTGGAAGATGGGGAGAGAGCATGCTAGGTCATAATAAAAACATGCACAAAAAGGTAGAGAGTACTTTGTACATAATATTTTGGAAGCAGTGGGGAAAATAACCAGGCTAGTCTCTTTTGTCGTCAAACTGTTGAATGTATAATTTGGAATAGAGTATACAGTACTAAAAGTGTGTTTTTAGTCATGTGTGTCTTTTGAATAGAAGAATGCCATGCAGAAAGCCATAACACAATTATTTTCCTAAGTTCTTCTATCTTTTCTTTCTAATATTCCCATGTAATTCTTTGTCTTCTTAGAAACAATTTTTGTACATCTCTCAGTCCTTTAATGCTTCTAAATAACTTATTTTATGCTATAGTAGAAAAATTTACATTTCAACAAAGTGACACAAATATCTTTTTTTTTTAAGTTTATTTCTTTTGAGAGAGACACAGAGAAAGAGAGTGCATGAATGAGAAAGGGCATAGATACAGAAAGAGAGAGAATCCCAAGCAGGTTCTGGCACTGTCAGCTCAGAGTTCACTGCAGGGCTTGAACTCACAAACTGTGAGATCATGACCTGAGCTGAAATCAAGAGCCAGACATTTAACTGACTGAGCCACCCAGGTGCCCCATCACAATTATCTGTTTCTATTGAGATCTAATTTTCTAGCCCATTTCCAGGTAATTTTTCTTTAAATAATTTTAAATAGAACAAGAGAACATTGGTATAAAAATTATCAATCTGGAGATAAAACTTTGCAGACTTAGAAATACAAACAATATTAATATTTTTACTTTCTTTGAAGAAGTGTTGAATGATTTCTATTATAAATGATTAGTTTAATTTTTCGCAGCCTAATTTGTATCACTTCTGTAATTTTGGAAAGAAGATACCACCTTCAAAATATATTTGTCATTCTATATAAATGTGCCTTTCCCATGTGTGGAACATGCTTATAATTTCAGCACTTGGCTCAGTCAGTTAAGGTCAGGATAGCTATTCATATTGAAATGAGAGGGGATGAAACAGAAATACCTCTATGCTATTAAAATCTCCCCTGTCAACTCTGATTTGAAACCTTTCCAGGAAGGGGGCAACAGACAGGATATAAAACTTGTTTAAGTTGGTTAATTTTTTTTATCAGAAGACAAATATTATGGCTGGAGAAGAGACCATCTCAAAAAATTTTACATGGTAGAATGAGCATAATAGCATTTTCAAAGACAGATTTGAAGTTTTTTGAGAGGTGAACAGAGAATATTGTAGGCTTAAAAAATAGTATATTAGCACAAATCCAAATACACAGAATATCACTAAGTAAGATATGATTTGGGATCTAATTTCTTCTATTGAAAATTCAGTCTATTCATAATACTTTTAATGATTTTCTGAGAGTGCCTTCATGCAGAGAACTCAGTTATTTTTCATGCAAGATGTACACTTCTGCCCTTTGGATTTATGGAATGGAATGACAACTAAATGTTAATTTAATGGATTCACTTGGATTTCTGGGAGATTATTCCTTTTTAACATAACAGTACAAACATGGGTGTAACAAGCCAAGCACTTTAATGTAAGGTGATCTAGTCTAAAATTATAATACTCGGTGGAATATAAACTTAAAAAAAGTAATTTAGAAAAATGGTTGTTTTATAACATTTATTTCTCAATCATGAGGAACTGTAATGGAACTGTGTTTGAGGATGTAGTAGTGAGGATTCAGGGTAGGACTCACCTTAGAATCAGGGTCCAGTGGATCAGAGAAATGACCAGATGTAGTCACATAACTTAAAAATTTTCTGAGTTATTTTACAATTACAGGAGAAACTGCTTCTGGAAATCACAATGGCCTCAATAAGATCTATTGTTCTAGGTGTACACATTCCATTTTGTGAATATAAATGGTAATTTTTGTCAACTGCACTGTCCTCTCCCCTTTTTCTTTTTCAGCACCTCATCCTTTACCCAATACCTCTTTCAACTGCATGGGTATCCATCCTTTCAAAGTCTATCTTTTATCTCCCTCGATCCTATTTTGTACTTCCTCAACTCTCGTGATCCCTTGTCCTCACTTTAATTTAGTGACTGCATTTATCTTTTGTCTCCAACTTGGACTGAGTATCTAGATTCTGATGTGCAATGTTTCTAGAACTTCTAAACTCTGCCTCATGAGTTGGTACTCTGATAAGAGCTGATAAGCTGCCTGTGGGTTATACTGTAACAGCTCAGCAAGACCCTGACAGCATGTCAGCAGCAGTTGCCAGTGTCCCCTTCCTGATAGAAACTTTTTCCTTCACAACAGAAAACACCCAGTGGATAACAACAGCAACCAGGGATTCATACACAATAGATAAATAACACACACAAGTTTACTCTCTTGAAAAAGCAGTTAAAAGAATGAAATTTTAAATATTTTGGGGGTAGTATTTTGATGCATGGGTTACATTTTTTTCCTTAGTATTTCCTGCAACTTTATGATAAGAGTAGTACTACAGGAAGAAGAGAGTCAATTTTGGCTTTTGAGTTTCATATTTTGTGGTTCATGGCAAGATAAATATTTGAATTTCAAAAGCCTAGGAAACAGCAGTTAAGCTTTCCATTCTGAAGAATAAATGAAGAACCTGTTTGTGCCTTCAGATTAAATAAAGGCTCTGTGGACTAGGGAGTAGTAAAAAGAGCAAAAGGAACTATTTGATAGAAGAGGGCTCCTGAGCCCTGACCTATGATATACTTCTCACCACTGTCTTATTTGGGGAGATTGAAGCCCTAGGGAATTATGGACACTTGAGACCTGAGGATTTGTGGCTTTGCCCACCTGGGTGGAATCTACTACCTGGACAGAACCCATAGTCCCCTAGTAGGAGAGCTATATAATTTAATCATCAAACCAAGACATTTGTGGGAGTGAAAGAGATCTGAGCAAATGCTAAATCTGATGGAATACTTGGACAACAGGTATTCAATGCCTATAGGACAGTAGGACAATCATCCAGGACTTATGGTAACCTATTAATAATATGAGGTAGCATAAAAATTGTCTTCATTGTAGACAGAAAGTGCAATAATGGTTATGAGGGACCAGAGGAGGGAGGAAATTGGGAGTTATGACTTAATGGACACAGTTTCAGTTTGGAATGATGAAAGCTAGGGAGATGGATAGTGGTGATGGTTGCCAAACAACATGAATATGCTTAATGCCACTGATTTATACTTTCAGAAATGGCTTAAATGGCAAAGGTAAATTTTATGTTATGTATATTTTTGCCATGATAAAAAATATTGCTGAAAAATAAGTCTCCTAATGGTTATTTAGGTTGATGGGCCTGAGGAAGCCACACAATATTTTTGTGTAGCCAAAAGGATGAAGAGTGTTCTCACATAGCTAGAATCGCACAAATGTGCCACTGAGAATTGGAGAACCCCAGGGCATGTTGAGGAGGAAGTCTTTGAGCAACATAGACTGAAGGTTAAAGACCAAAAGGGAAAGAGGATTTAAATCCCAAGTTAGGAAAATATATACCAGCTCTGTCCATACTGCTGTCAGTGGTATATCTTTGTTGAACAAGCACATATGCTAATTTTAGGCAGCATTTTAAAATTGTGAGTTTTCTGGAACACACATGCTTGATATAACACATCTGTCCTATCATCTCACTTTATTTGGGGATAGTAACAACTTCCTAATCAAGTGCTGTTGTTGCAAAGAAGTGTGCTCACCTTTCAGGCCAGCTACAAAATTCAACAGGAGGAAAGATTCATCTGCAGGTTTCTGATTAGGTGTAAATTTTGCTTTTCCTTCCTGACTGATACATTCTTTCTCCAAAACCATGATTTTCTGAACTTATCAGAATTATGAAGGGGCTATAGCTATAAAGAGGATGTTGTTCCAATTCAATTCAAGTGGCCTGGCAAGCACAGGATTTGCCTTCAAACTAAATTTGCTCCTGGGTGGTCTTTAGAGATATTGCAAATATATTAGAGATTTCAAATTAGTTCCATATTCTCAAGTTCTTTGTGTGAAATGAAAATAGTTTCCAATATTATTTTCTCAGCTCCTATTCAGTGAAAGATTTGGTAAGAAGCTGTGCCTTTCGTGAAGCTGGGAAATAGTTTATATTCAATTAGAGAAATAGCATACTTAACTGTTATCAGTACATGATTAGATTTTACAAATACATTAAATGCACATTTCTTCTGTCCTTTCTTCTTAGATAATGCATTTTTAGGTTTCATAGTTTTTGTTCTATTCCTTATTATTACCTATTTATTTTCATAGCAATTTCTATCCTGTAGGAACTTACATTTTCATTCATTAATTTAATTTATTGGCAAGCATTAGGCAAATCATGTAAAATACAACGGTAAGCATTTTCTTTTCGACTATGCTCTCTTTTCTTTACAAAATTGTTTGCTTTTTTTTTAATGTAACAAAAGGTTGACAATATGCCAGATTTAGAAAGGATCTTCAAAATCAACTAGTTCTATTCATCTCACATGCAAATCCTCCTTAAAACAGACCCCCCCCCCCGCCCCCGGCCATAAAAATACTTTGTAACTTTGGTACTCAGAGGCTACCTAACTTTGGGCCCTTGTGACTTAGGGAAATGTAATTTTTCCTCTGGAGAATATGGATGATCACAGTGACCACACTGAGTTGATGTGGTGGAGTTACTTGCTTTGTAGTCCTTTTCATTTATATATAATCAGCAAACTTTCTGGAGGAGGGTATATGTTTAGAAATTTTATCTAACTGACAAATATGATTGTATCTATGTAAGAGGTGTACATGATGATTTGACATACATATACATTGTGGAATGATGATCAAGATAATTAATGCAACCATCACTTTACATAGTTAACCCGTGTGTGTGTGTGTGTGTGTGTGTGTGCGCGTGCACGCACGGTACTAATGCTTAGTATCTTCTCTTTGCAACTGACTCAGGGAAATGAGAAGATATAGGTCAAATAGCATAAGCTTTAGTTATAAAAAGAATGGGATCTGAAGATCTAATGAACAGCAAGGTGACTGTAGTTAATAATATGGTATTATATAATTAGCATATTTGATAAGTATACTTTTAATATACTTAAATAAGCAATCTATTAAAGTTTCAAAGAAAAAGTTTGTGAAACACACAACTAAAATATTTTCTCCAGTTTGATATCGACACATAATTTGCTTAATTTTTCTCTCTACTCAGAAAACAAAAAATTACCCAGTCATTTATAATCACAAATAAGAGACTCCCTTCAGTAACAAATGTGTCCAGTATAGTATAATAATAAGAAATCACATTTTTGTTGGCAGCTGGCTTCTGTCTAAGGGCAAGAAAAAGAGGCTGGTTTCTTTGTCCTCTGTTTCTTCCCTGCCACACAATCCATCTGCTCGCTCCATTCTCAGCCACTCTTCTTAGAAGTAGGATTTCAGACATGAGTAGAAAACAGTCTGCCCTACCTGTGCTCCCACACCCAAGCTCTCCAAATGGTCCTTTGAGGCCTTTCCACCTGACCTATGATGAAGGAGAGTGTCTTAACCCCTCCCTTCACCATGGCAGCATGAAGGAAAAGGCTCTAACCCACTGACAACCTGCTTCAGGTAAATTCCTGTATCAGTCCTCCTCTTCACTCTAAGCCTTTCTAACCTATTTTGTAGGTAAGGGTCACGAAACCACTTCTCCCACATTCTATTTGCCATCATCACTTGTGTGCCCTAGCCCTTCTCATTGTAAGGTGGGAGTGGTGACCACCTGTTGCCTTTGGACTTCAAAAACTGACACAGAAAGAGTCCTGCTTCTATATACAGTTACAATCACTCCCTTAGGATACGTTATATGAAGCAGATTTCTGCATCTACAAATATAACCATTTTAAGACTCTTGACACATGGTACTGAAGCTTCATATCCCAAAATAAAAACATCATAACAATTAATACTCTCATCTTTACCACATAATATTAAGGAAAGAGAAGAAGGGTGAATTAGAGCAGGGGGAGAGGAAAAAGCAGGAGCTTGAGAAAAGAGGAACAGTACAGGGATGTGGGAAGGAGTGAAAGCAGTTTGGCAGAGGATGAGGTAGAAGTTTTTATAAATCAGACAAATGCATGTTGAGCCACCCTTCAGAATAAATAAATATGATTCATCACTGCTCACTTCTTGCAATGAACAATACATTTGATAACTAGTTACTCTCAGATTCTAGCCCTTAAAGAATCAATTGAGAGCTAGATTTCTGTAATCATTTTAGAACTCTTCCCACATATAGCAATCTTTTTTAAATTTTTTAATGTTTTTTATTTATTTTTGAGAGACAGAGAGAGACAATGTGAACAGGAGAGGGTCAGAGAGGGAGACACAGAATCTGAAGCAGGCTCCAGGCTCTGAGCTGTCAGCACAGAGCCCGATGTGGGGCTTGAATCCATGAACTGTGAGATCATGACCTGAGCGGAAGCCAGAAGCTTAACCGACTGAACCTCCCAGGCACCTCTGCATATAGCAATCTTAATTCAGGTCAGAAAAGTATTTAGAATGGTAGTCTGGAGTTATAAAAAGGAGCTATTTTCTGTCTCCAGTTTCTGCCACTTACTTGTGGGTTGTTCATGACACTGTCACTCAGTACCAATGGGTTTTAGACTCCTCATCCCTATAATTGGAACAGTAACATCTTTTTGCTCAACTTGCATGGTAATTATGATATGAGATGGGGTGGGATTTGGAATTTGTAAGTTGTAATGATCTTAGATCAGATATATTGCTTTGTCAATCACCTGTCAACCCTAAGGGAGAGCTGGAAATTTCTAATTAATCTCCCCTGACCTATTTTCTGTCTTGTTGACAGTGTCCATGCTATATTTTTCCTTAAATGAGATTTCAAATGTCAAGTGTACCTTGCATTTTTATGGATGCATATTAACTACCCAGAAAACACTGGTTTTTTATTTTGTCTCTTTCCCAGTCCTTTAACTGTGTACTTTTTGGAAATAGATGGTTATGCAATATTACCAAGGCTTTTTCTTTCCAAATAGGCAGCCGAGGGTGTGTGTATTCAGAATACATGCTGCTTGTCATTCTCATACTTAGTGCATCCAGTTTTGTTTCCATAAAACGCATTTTTCTCTGAGTCTAATTCAGTGAAAATAGTGTCAATTGTCCCCATATTGTGTGTCTGAGATCAGCAACTAGATTAAGTAAATTATGTATCTTGACTTTGTTTTTAATTTAATTTTACTGATGTAAAAACAATAAGAATAAGCAAAATGGTTTTAGTGTCAATGGTATTTAAAAAATGAGCAGAAAGGTGATAAAATGCATTATTACTTTAGCTATATCCTTTCTTCATTATTCACTTGGGGTAAAAATCCAATCTTGAGAGAAAATATAGAATGTGGTTTTGTATCAGCAGTAATTAGTGAGAACAGCTTGATGAGAAACAGTAATGGAAGAATCAATAATAAACATCAATAAAGTAAAGCCCAATGAGGCTGCTGTTTTTCATATTAGGTCCTTACACATTGACTTAACTAAATGATTGAGAAATGACATTTTTAATCCCAAACAGTGTGCCATAAATAGGTTGTAAACTATGTTGACCTTTTTAATCTATGTCAAGCTTTTCCAATTTCCCTAGAGTATACTACAAGGTTTTGTTAGCAATAATGTCTTTCCATTAACTACTACAATTGTCTCATCAATTGGAATTTTTAAGTGAAGCAGAAAAATTTCAGAAAACTGGAACCAAAGGAAACATTAAACAGTTTTACTAATACTGCATACTCAGATCTTGGTGCAAACAGAATCATGAGAAAGGTAATCTATTTTTATTGTTTGATTGTTTTAAATTATCAAACTTGTGCTTGGCTTGATCCAACTTTCTTCCCTCTTTCACCAACATAAATCAAAAGACCTAGGATTGCTTCTATCAGAGTTTGCCAAAGCCTTATATATTGCTAAACAGATACACTTCCAGTGAAACTTTGAGAGTTCATGCTCCATGCCTGGATCAGGATTTTTCAGCTTTGGCATTATCAGTGTTTTCAACTGGGTAGCTCTTTGTTGTGGGGACCTCTCCATCATTATAGGGTCTTCAGCAGTGTCATTGGCCTGAAGTTACTAGATGGCAGTAGAACTACTGAAAAGTGATTATCAAAAATATCTCAAGACATTAACAAAATATTATTGGATAGGGCCCCCAAGTTCCCCTGCTAGAACCACTGCTTTAGTTTCAGATTTCCTGTGCATTTTGGGTGATATGCATAAAGCAAATCTGATACACTAATATGGATAAAAAGAAGTCTAAAAGCATAGGATATCAGACCATACTAGATTATAGTGGTTCTCCACAATGAATATGCATTCAAATCACCTGGGAGAGATTTAAAAAAAAATATCCAGGAGCAACTGGGTGGCTCAGTTGGTTAAGCATCCAATTTCTACTCAGGTCATGATCTCACAGTTTGTTAGTCTAAGTTCTGCATTGGGTTCTGTGCTGGCAGCTCAGAACCTGCTTTGGATTCTGTGTCTCCCTCTCTCTCTCTGCCCCTCCCCAATTCTCTCTCTTTTCTCTCTCTATCTCTCTCAAAAATAAATAAACATTAAAAATATTTTTAAAAAACCCAGACCCACATCAGGTCAGTTGAATGAAGATTCATGGATTATCCCCTGCTAAAGTTGATTGTACCAGGTTGCTCTGTCAATCAATATGCTTCTTTTAGAGACAAGCATACAAGATCTTATTTTTTAAAGTACCTCATTTAAAATATTTTACTCTTTGGGAGTGCAGAGTTGATTCTGTTGGTTATGAATCTCCTGTGGGGCAGTGGGGCTACAAGGATGACACAGATTAAGTTCTATAGGAAGTCTCTGGTGGACAAGAGTAACTTCAGAAGTCAAAACAATTCATTTCACTTGCAGCTACTTTCTGGCATGTAGAGTAAAATAGGAGTTCTGAGTTTGTTAGGGTTTTGTTTTGAGGATTTTATTTTTATTTATTTATTTCAAATATAATTTATTGTTAGTTAGCTAACATACAGCATATAAAGTGTGCTCTTGACTTCCAGAGTAGGTTCCCACAATTCATCAGTTACATACAACATCCAGGGCTCATCCCAACAACTGCTCTCCTCAATGCCCAACACACATTTTCCCCTTTCCCCTGCCCCCTACCCATCAACCCTCAGTTTGTTTTTTGTATTTAAGAGTCTCTTATGGTTTGTCTCCCTCTCTGTTAGAAACTATTTTTTCCCTTTCCCTTCCCCA
The DNA here is from genome assembly GCF_006229205.1 of Suricata suricatta. Taxonomy (NCBI): domain Eukaryota; kingdom Metazoa; phylum Chordata; class Mammalia; order Carnivora; family Herpestidae; genus Suricata; species Suricata suricatta. The sequence continues at coordinate 71,377,505 of NC_043705.1, forward strand.
CGGTATTCTGCTAAGTTTCTCAAATTCCACATATGAGTAAAAACATATGATAATCTGGATTTCTCTATTTCACTTATCACAATACCCTCCAGTTCTAACCATGTTGTTGCAAAAGGCAAGATTTCATTCTTTCTCATTGTCAAGTACTATTCCATTGTACATGAAAAACTTCTTTATTCATCAGTTGATGGACATTTGGGCTCTTTCTATACTTTGGCTATTGTTGAGAGTATTGCTATAAACATTGGGGTACATGTGCCCCTATGAATCATCACTCCTGTATTCTTTGGATAAATTCCAGGTAGTGTTGTTGCTGGGCCATAGGATAATTCTATTACTAATTTTTTGACGAACCTCCACATTGTTGACTGCACCAGTGTGTATTCCCACCAACAGTGCATTTCTCCACATCCGAAGTTGCTGCAGCTAGGGTCAAAGTTGTTGCCTAGAACAGGAGTTGTTTGGTGATAGTTCTTAGAATCAGCATCACCTGGGAACTTGTTCCAAATGCAAAATTTTGGGCTCCCTCTCCCCTGATCTTTTGACTTAGAAACTCTGGGATAGGGTCTAGCAATTTGTTTCTTAGGCCTCTAGGTGAGTCTGAACCATACTCAAATTTGAAAACTACTTATTAGAGACATTTTATGTATTTGCTTATGTGTTTTCAATGTTCTTCTAATTAATCCTGACAACCCCCTCCTTTACAAGACGGATAACTGATAAACATTTTTATTTAGCCTTTTGAATACTTTGTTTTATGATCCCATTTTGTCAGAAATGTTCATTATTGAACAATGCCTTATATATATGGAATGCATAATTCTGCAGTGGAGGAGTGGTAGATATAGAGGAGAGGTGAGAGGAAGCAAGGGGAGGTGAACATGAATCAAGCTTATGTGAGGGATACAGATGCACCTCCAGATATACTGGCTGCCATGTGGTCTGTTCAGGTCACTAACAACAGTTTCATATTAGGCTTCCACAAGTAACGTAGTAGCTAGTAGGCCAGGGGAGAATGGCATGCAAGAGGCATCAGAAGAGTAGGTCACATACAGAAAAAGGAGAACAGGGGGCACCTGTTGGCTCAGTCAATTAAATGTCCAACTCTTGGTTTCAGTTCAGGTCATGGTCTCGGTTTTGTGAGTTCAAGCCCTGTGTTCAGGCTCTGTGCTGGCAGTACGAAGCTTGTTTGGGATTCTCTCCCTCTCTCTGGCCCAAATCCACTTGCACTGTCTCTGTCTCTCTCAAATAATAAATAAACTTTAAAAAATGAGAACATGATGCTAGATGTAGGCACTGATGACTGAAGAAGGAAGGAAATACAGGTACTTTGTGCTTTTCCTTATTACATTAATTTTGGGGCACCTGGGTGGCTTAGTTGGTTAAGTGTCTGATTCTTGGTTTTGGCTCAGGTCATGATCTCATGATCTCATGGCAGGGCCTGCTTGGAATTCTCTTTCTCTCTCTCTCTTCCTCTTCCCTGTTTAAACTTGTGCTTTCTCTCTCTTTGTCCCTCTCTCTCTAAATAAATAAATTTATTAAATAAAATTACATTAATTTTACATGGATTGAAGTCTTATGTTCTATACCCTTAAGTTCAGTAGCTTGGCTATTTGTTACAGATCATTAGTGGAGGTGAGTTCCTATATGAGTACCAGGTGTCACTTTGTAGTTGATATAATTATCTCTCAGTGAACATGATCATGGAACTTACCTTTTTTGGGAAAACATTACCATAATTTTTATGTGGACACTGGATCTTGAGGCACAGGGTGGAAATGGGTTCTAGTTAGAAGGACTTTAAAGGGATTTAGAAGAAAGGTGCTGTTTCAGCAGACTAGGATAGTAGTGTAGATAAGTTGCATGCACTATTAGCTTTGAAATATAGTTTGAAGGTGGAATTCTAGAATTTCCTGGTGGATTCATGTAAAAGAGAGAAATCAAGGAATACTTTTGTTTTTTTCTCCTACTCATTCACATGGATATAAAATAATTAAAATTGAGGAAACTGGAAAGAAGCAGTATTGGAAAAATTGAGGAAATTAAGTTGCCTGTTTGGGATATATTAAAACTATAGGATTCCCATTATACATAAAAATGAATATGCCAAGAAAGCAGAATGATACACAAGTCTGGAGCTCAGGGCGAAGTGATTAGGCTTGAGATTTAAATTTGGGCACATTCTGCTTTGTGGTGTACAAAGTGCTGGGAGTGGATAAGATCACCTAAATGAGAGAAGAAGAGATGCCTGAAGTCACATTTTTTCAACTTGGTATTCCTTTAAGCTTGGTAAGAGTCTGTTATTTTTATCATGTTAAATTCCATGTTTCCTGAATTTAATGTTACTCTTTACTCTTTATGATGGTCATATACAAGACTTAAAAAATTATTGTCACAATTTTTACTGAGCAATTGACCCTATCATGTAGCTCACTGACAGTAGCTTTTCCATCACAATTATAGTGTCACAGCTTCCCATTGGGGCTGACAGAGGCTAGTGCTTAGGTAATCAATAACCTACTAAGCCTTTGAGAAAGTATTTGGGGCAGCTTGGTAACAGGAGCCAGAAAGATTGCTTTCTTTATTCAAGTCATTAACATTACATATGTTCTTTGTTTTGACCACCTTTTGCTTAATTGTCTTGTCAGCTGTTCTAAGCCTACCATCCATATGAGATCAACCAGAAGAACTAAACTAGGAAAATAATCACATTTATTTAAAAAAATAATTTTGAAAACTGGGGAGAGGAAGGATGAACATTCGTAGGATAGGATAACACCCATTTTTCAGTTGAAGGAAATCTTAACATTGTAAGTTTGTAGAATTATAAGTTCAGTGTTTGTGTGTATGCATGAGGTTCTACACACATATAACCATGTACCAGGGACATTACTTTCTACCCATAAATTTTAAGACTTTTATATCAAGTAAATATATTTTGCTAATATCCCTGTAGTTGATAGTATAACCCTTTGTGGGCTAGACTAACCACATGGCTTCCCAACTGGGCAGTAAAAAATCAACAGCTACTTTAGAGTTCCTGGGGGCAGCATTAGTAAGATTAAACTTGTCCAGTTTAGGCCAATTATATGGTGTTTGCAATTCCATGGGGTCTCCTCTTTAGCCTTGGTCCTTGAGAAAGCTTTGGTGGAAGGCATTCTGCAAATAACTCACTTGGATCTGACAGGCCAAGAAATCCAGTCTGGAGTCAAGGTAAACTCATGGATCATTTTTGCATTCATTTATTAATGCAGTGAATAAGATTATTCTTTAGAGATTATTGAAAAAGCAGTTTCAGATAATAGATTTGATGCCAGGTATGTGTTCAGTTGTATTTTCTTTCATTTCTTGGTAAAAACTCAGAAAACAATTGGGTAGAAGTATTGTCTTTTTGCATCTCTGAATTCACCCTTAATGAAAGAGCAGTTTTCCTGCCAAAGGAGAAAAGTAAGGAAATACAATCACATGATTCTATAATATCGACTTTCTATTAAACTAACAAGCAAATTGGCAAGCAGGAAATGCAGGAGGTCATGTGTAGCTTAGCCTTCTCTTGAAGGCTCAATGTGAAACTTACTTTTCTATGAATATATATAAATAGGTGCTACAGGAAAAAAAAGATTGGAGAAATTGCTGGCATTTGGGTTCCTTTTGTATAGAATTTCATATAGAAAATTATCCATTTGCTGTAGATGCTGGATTTTGGAGAGCTACAGAGGTAAGAGAAGATAATGTAGATGTTATCTTGTTAATAAGAATGATATAATCAAATGCTCAGTTGAATTTCACACAATACAGAAACATTAATTCAGCACCTACTGGGTGCCTACTCTGTGCCAGAAACTGTTCTATGTGTTGTGTGGATATTAAGGTTAGTGAGATATGGACACCCTTCTTAAGGAATGCACAGTCTCTAGCCTTTAAGACTAAATTCTGACTAGGGCAATGCTCCTCTAGCCCCTATATTTTGTTGAATTTTGGAGACAGAATCTATATAATTTGATGGTTACTTTAATGTGTTAACTTAATTGGAACTTGGGTGCTTACTAAATGCTTAAAGCATATTCTGGGTGTGTCTGTGTTTAGGGATAAAATTAACATTTAAATGAGTAGACTAAGTAAGGCTTATTGGGGTGAGCATCATACAATCCATTAGAGGCATGTATAGTATAAAGGGTGTGATAAGGGAAAGAATTTGCTTTCTCTCCCTAAGGGTTTTCAAGTGGGGACACCAGTCTTGTTCTGTATGTGGACTAGAACTTGCACCATCAGTTCCTCTTGTTCTCAGGCTTCCACACTTGGGGTGGAACTGTACTTCTGGTTTTTCTGGGTCTCCAGCTTGCAGATAGCAGTTGGTGGGACTTTTCAGCCTCCATTATCGTGTAGCCAGTTATAGCAATCTCTCTTCATGTTTCTCTCTCCCTGTCTCTGTATCATCTATATATATCTGTTTTTATCCTATTGGTTCTGTTTCTTTAAAGAACCCTGACTCTAACATACAAGTGAACTATAGTAGCAGGTGTAGAGAGACAAAACAGGACAACTAGCATAACTTTGTAAAGGGGCACCCTATACAATCTAGGAATTTAAGTGTCTTTGTGAAATAGATTCTGATATTCCAGTGTTTCTGACTCTGAAAACAGCAGTTTAAGTTCATCTTTGGGACTGTAATTGTGAAAATTAAGAATTTTTCAAACTAAAGATAAAGATTAGAATTCAGACAAGCTAAGGGTAGATAGGTCTAACTGTGCTTAGAAACATTGCATATATTCCAGTCACAATATATTGGAAATATATATAAAAAATAATTTGGAGGTTACCAGGGTGACTCAGTTGGTTGAGCGTCCAACTCTTAATTTTGGCACAGGTCATGATCCCAGGGTTGTGGGATTGAGCCCTGTGTTGGGCTCTGTGCTGAGCTTGGAGCCTCTCTAACACTCTCTTTTTTTCTTCTGCCCTTCCTCATCTAGGGCATACCCACTTTCTCTCTCTCTCTCTCTCTCTTTCTCACACACACACACACACACACACACATACACACACAATATGTTTTGAAGAGGATTTGTTGAATTTGCAGTAGGAAAGTAATTGGAGCTTGATGTCTGAGTAGCAAAGAATGCAGCTTGAACACACTCATAACTACTTTCCTTAGCTAAAATAAAAATTTTTAACTTTTCTATATGCCTGACTGTAGTAAGCCAGAGTTCGTCAAAGTCACCAACAAAGCAGATGCTTGGATTTTGACTTACTGACACATAAAGTATTTGCTTTATTAAATTTTATGTAATATACAGCCATCATACAGTACCCTTAAAATAATTAAGTGGAGAAAAACAACAGAGGAGTACTGTGGGTTTTTTAAAGTTTATTTATTTTGAGAGAGACAGAAAGAGAGAGAGAGCAAGCAGGGGAGGGGCAGAGAGAGGGAGAGAGAGAATCCCAAGCAGGCTCTGTGCTGTTAGCATGGAACCTGATGCAGGGCTACTTCCCCATGAACCATGAGATCATGACCTGAGCCAAAATCAAGAGTTGGAATCTTAACCAACTGAGCCACCCAGGTGCCCATATTGTAGTATTCAAAGTAATAGTCAACTAGAATAACTAAACACAGGTGTGAGGGTAGAGCAATATTTGAAGTTACTCATTTTTAATTCTCAAATGAGATGTTGAAAGGAAATAATGTGGAACTATTTGAATTCATAGTCTCAGTGTGTACTTGGGATGCATTAGGGAATCACCAACAGTAAAAGTTGACCAGTGTTTGACCACAGTGATGTTCTAGTCAGTACAAAAATGTCACAGAAAGTTCTAGAAAGTTTTGTATGGAACATTTTTATGGTCACTTGTTTTGTTTCACTGACTTGTTAAAAGTTACAGATTTTGTTCTGGAATATGTGAATTACACTTCTCATTTTAGCTTAGTGTATGAATCTTTTTATTACCACTAGAAATGCAACATAGAACTACAACCACCATTACCTTTTATTCACTAGCTATTTAAAAAAGTAAGGAGAAAAAAATCCAGCGTTAAAAACTAGAACCACTTCTTCACATGTTCCTTGAGTAACTTGCTACCTGAATGCTATTGTGTCCACCCATTTCTCTGCTTTACCGAGGGTGAATGCTTACCACCACTGGCCACCTGATAGAGTTTCTTATGAGCAACATAACATGTAAGTAGTTACATTTAACTGGTCTGAGTCTCCGACAACATACTGACTCTGTGATTGTTTATCCCTATGCAACTAGTTTCCTCAACTGTAATATTATAGTAATAATTTTTTCTTGGTGACATTATTCTATTGGCTGAAATAATATAACAAACGTGTAACATTGTGTCTGGCAGAGAGCAAATACATAATGCATAGTTTTGGTTTATTTTATGAATATTTGCAAGTACCTTCTGTATGTTATCACTTGTCTAATTTTTGGCAATATACAGGTGAAGAAGATATGATTTCTTTCTAAGGTTAAGTTATATCTGCAATAGTTTATTAGCTTATTCTACAAAATTTCATTGACTTGAGGTGACATATGAAGTAAAAGAGAAGAAACAAAGTGCTTTGCAAGTTGGGCTGATGTTCATTAGCACACTCTTATTTGGAGGTACTGACTGTGGCTGGTATTTGATTGAGCTGGTCAGTGCCTGTGATATAACAGTTATTTACTCTCTGAATGTTACTTTTGGAGATAAAATATTTAATGAAATAATCCATGAAAAGGGCGTAAGCATGGTATGTGGCCCAGAGTAAGTGTTCAATAAGCATTAATTTTTGTTAATGTCATGGTTATGTAAAGATGAATTGTATTCATACAAAGGAATATATAATCTAGTGTTAGAGAACAGATATTTTCTAAATAATCATAATGTAAAGCAAATGATGATAATTACCACTTAAATTTGTAGCTCAGTTTGGGAGGTAGATCTTGTCCCTAAGATAGTAGTGGAGAAATGTAAAATAGTGGGAGGCTAGAACTAGAGATGGAGAATTGAGCTGGTGTAGACATCTGAAGATGGAGAGGAGACGTTATGAGTCCAGCAAACAAAAACACAACAGTCCAGGGCAGGATAATTAAGAAAGGATAGAAAATACAGGAGGGTGGGTGGAAAAAACAAAAATGCATTCCATTTAACTGCAGCACAGGTTAGGCATAGTCTGACATGATGAATTAGAGGCATAATTTAGGGTTCTTAATAGCAGCCTGGAATTTGGATTTGGCTCATCCAATAGATAAAACATGTCAGTACAGCTGCAGCTTCAACCTCTTACCTCATCATAGAACCATATAGGTCATTGTAGGTTAGGGTTTCATTCCTGCCGCTATCAACCTTTGGGTTGCACTAATTCTTTCTTGAGAAGGAACCATTTTGTGCATTACACAGTGTTTATCTGCATCTCTGACTTCTGTCCACGAGGTAACAGGAGTACCCCTGATGTGAAACCAACAAAAATATCTTTAGGCGTTGCCACATGTTCCCTTGGAGGAAAAAATTGCCCCTGGTTGAGAAACACTGATATAGTGATGGAATGGCAAGACCAATTTTTAGCAAATTTTGAAGTTACCTTCTTTTTTTCCCTACTTTTCTCACACATGGATCATTTCTGGGCTCTGTTACCTAACAGGGAAGCTTTGGAAATGTAGGAAATTAAATAACAAGTTTCCCTTCTCAATTTTGTTTTCAAAATTGATTTGTTGAAGAGATTTTGTCATGTGTTCTTGAGATATAGATGAAAAGGACTTTTCTGTAAAGGATTTTCCCTAGCTAAGAAAAGTTTACTAAAATAGTCAGGGCAGAGGTCCATGGGATTATGGAGCAGTGAGTTTGTCTTGGTATTCAGCAGATACTTGGTAAAATGGGAACCTTTGATGGGGAAATGACTACATGAATCTCTAAACTACAGAGAGTTTCGAGATGGCTTACATATGGCTTACTCAAAACAGTGATTAAAAAGAGGTTTATGAGAGATCATTGACACAGATGTGAGTAAGATTAAGAAAGACTAAGATGGAATAATGAAGCATTCTGGGGGAAGGAAGCTGTAAATGACAAGTGAAGAAAATTATCAGGACCTGTCTGTAGCTGTAACTCTTGGGTGTCACACAACAAGAGATGTACCATGTTAGAGAAATGCATTCTCAACACAAAATACTACAGGAGGGTATCCAGGGAAATAAATATCCCATCCCCCCATCCTTGATTCTTTTATCTATATCTCCCATTGGGTAAATTTAATGAAAACCAGAGGACAAGAGAATTGGAGAGATGTAATATGTAGAATCTGAGGCAATAAGTTTTGACTGAAAATAACTAATGATGTTGAAGATCTTTTTTGTTTTTAATAGCCATCCATGTAATTTTTTGGATAACTCTCTATTCAAATACTTTGCCCATTTTAAAATTGGGTTGTCTTTTATTGATGAGTTGCAAGAGTTCTTTATGTAATTTGGATATATGTACCTATCAGATAGATAAGGATAATTGAAATTTGAAATTTGTTTCAGAATTTGAAAATTGTTTCCCAGTCTGTGGTTTGTCTCTTCACTCTCTTTTTTTTTAAGTTTATTTATGTATTTTGAGAGAGTGAGAAAGTGCACATGGAGGAGGGGTAGAGAGAGAGTGAAAGAGAAAATCCCAAGCAGGCTCCACATCTCCAGTACGGAGCCGGATGGGGGGCTTGAAGTCATAAACTGTGAGACATGACCTGAGTGGAAGTCAGGCAGTCAACTGATTGAGCCACCCAAGCACACCTGTCTTTGCCCTCTTTTGATGGTATCTTTGCACATAGACTATTCTTTCCCTACTTGATTGCCTTGCCTTTTTTGTCAAACATTAATTGACTATAAATGTTAGGATTTCCTTTTGAAGTCTCAATTCTATTCCATTGATCTACCTTGTGTTAGTTTCATACTGTCTTAATCACTGTAGCTTTGTAGAAAGCTATGAAATTAGAAAGTGTATATGCTCCGACTTTATTGTTTTCCAAGATTGTTTGTTATTCTGGGTCTCTTACATTTTCATATAAATTTTAGTATCAGCTTGTCAGTTTGCATAAAAGCCATTTTGGGTTTTGATAGAGATTGGATTGAATCTGTAAGTTAATTTGGGGGATATTGCCATTTTTTACAATAATAATTCTTTTATTTCATGAGTATGGGACTTCTTTTCATTTATTGATGTCATCTTTAATATTTTCAAAATACTTTATAGTTTTCAATATAAACATCTTATACTTATTTATTTAAATTTACTCCTAAGTTTTATTCTTTTTGTTACTATTGTGATGGAATTACATTTCATTTTGGGATTGTTTATATAGCTAGTATATACAAACATAATTGATATTTACATATGGATCTTATATCCTAAAACCTTGCTTAAATTTATTTATTATATTCAGTAAATATTTTGGTGCTTTCTTTGGAGTTTTCTATTTGCTAGATCATGCCATCTATAGATGGAGATATTTTTACTTCTTTTTTAATCCAGATGATTTTTATTTCTCCTTAGTGCCTATTTTCCCAGATCCCCCACGACAATGTTGAATGGAAATGGCAGAAGGGGTTATGTTTGTTGTAACTTGGAAGGAAAGCATTCAGTGTCTCATTATTGACTTTAATATGAGATGTAGATTTTTAATTTTTTTGGTGGATGCCTTTTTTTAGGTTAAAGGAGTTTCATTATAGTCCTAGTTTGTTAAGTATTTTTTATCAAGAAAGTGTACTAGATGTTGTCAATGCTTTTATGCATCTATTGAAATGACTATATGACTTGCATTTATTATTTTATTAAAAAGGTGATTATAATATGTGATTTTCATATAGTAAGACAACCTTGTATTTCTTGGATAAATCTTACTTGGCTTTGATGTATATATTTTATATGTTGTTGGACTTGCTTTCTAGTTCTTTACTGAGGATTTTTGCATCTGTAGCCATAAAGAATATTGGCCTGTAGTTTTTTTTATATTATCTTTGTCTCATTTTGGTTTTAGGGTAATATTGGTCCCATAGAATGAGGTGGGAAGTAGTTTTTCTTCTTCCCTTTTCTGGAAGAATTTGTTAAGAGTTGGTACTGACTTTTCTTTAAATGTTGGTAGGGTTTACCAATGAAGCCATCTTGGCCTTGACCTTCTTTTTTGAAATTTTAATGACTAATTTAGTCTCTTTACTTACAGATCCATTCAAGTTTTTCAATTTATTTTTTAATCGATTTTTGTAACTTTGACTCCTGGGAATGTTTCCATTACATAGAAGTTACACTATTTTTTCCCTTCATTTAAAAGCATAATAAATATTTGCTGTGTGCCTTGGAGCACCCTCAATTCAAGAACCTCCAGCCTAGTGGAGGGAGAAAGTTGAACACAAGTGAGTATAGTACAATGAAAGTGTCGTGATTAAAAAGAATGTAAGGAAGATATCATTTACATCCAGAAGAGAAAGATATTAGTGTAGTTGAGTTTAACTGGCTTATCTCTGGAAGATGGTAGTGTCACATAAGACTTTGTGAAACATGTGAATGTTTTTTCTGCTTCTGGAAGGCTGTTCAGAACTAGCAGTATTGGGAGACCATTCTCTGTGAGTCTCCTGTATTTCTGCATCTATTTTCAGTGAAGGCACTGAATACCATTTTTCAAGACTATCTTTTCAAGAATGTTCATAAAACAAATAGCTTTCACAGATGGAAATGCTGCCTCTGTGTGAAGCAAAGAGCTGATATACCTATTGCCCAGTATAAAAGATCCAATTTGCCTAAACTCAAGGTTCTTTTCTGTTATGCAGCCATTTATGTATGTAGGTGTTACTAAGTTATCTTCCTGTTGGCATTTGGGAAATTGTGCTTGGGGAATAATCCAATGGTTAGGGCAAAGGGAGTTGCAAATGGAGGAAGAGCATTGGCAGAGAGTTGCATGGGGGAAAATGGTAGAATTTTGCATCATGTTTTCTTGGGTCCATTGTGTTTATGGACTGCAAGAAATAAGCTTTGAAGCGGTGCACAGGGTGGTAGAGCTTGATAGGCCCTGCTAATGTTATTTATACTTATTTTGTAGGCAGGGGGAGTATTTATTGGCCTCTGGATAAGTTTGTTTTCTGTTCTTTTTGTTAAGAGTCATTTATTTAAAGAAAGCAAAAGCACAAGTGAGTGAAGGGCAGAGAGAGGGGAGAGAGAGAGAATCCCAAGCAGTCTTCGCATTCTCAATGTGGAGCCTGATGGGAGGGTAGAAGTCAAGGACCATGAGATTATGACCTGGGCTGAAGTCAGACGCTCAACCATCTGAGCCACCCAGGCATTCCTCTGTTCTTTATAAGTTTAATATTACAGTCATGTCAATGAGGGATTAAACAAAGAAGAAACCAAGAAAAGAAAATCAGTTAAGAGGCTGATTACAAAAATAGGTTAAAAAATATTTTTCTGAGTTGCTTTAGTGATAGTTAGAACTCAGAAGACAAATATGAAAGGGTTTATATGAGTAGAGAAACAGCAAAATGGGTGCTGTGTATTGGGCAGAGATCTTATCTCTGGTGGGTATCACTGTATTTGTAATGAATAGCAGCATGGTGCCTGCACAGGATAGATGCACAGCAAATATTGTAGAATGAGAAGCTGAATGAAAGAATCAGCGAAAAATTTTAATTGAGCTCTTTGAGAGAGGAGAGAAATGTTGCTTTTAATTCTTTTGAATAATGATATAAGAAAGAGATGGGGGAAATCCTAGAGTAAGAACAGACTTAATGAGTACAATAATGAATTTATTCTTGAACACACTGAATTTGATGCTTATACGGATCAGCTCAGTTGGTGCTGAACAGCAGGCAGTTAGGAATGAGAATCATGAGTGTGGGAAGTTCTGAAGCTGACAACCCCCAGAATAAAAGGAGTGATGAGAGAGAGAGAGAGAGAGAGAGAGAGAGAGAGAGAGAGAGAGAGAGAGAAGAGGGAATAAAAAGGCAAAAAAGAAACTGGATAATATTCAGCCTGGGGTCAAATGAGGAAGAAATTTAAGAGTCATCACAAAGATAAAGCAAGGCACACTGAGCCCAGAGTTTCAGAAGCTAAATGGTGGAGTGTTTCAGAAATAAAATGACGGTCACCTTCACTGAGTTTTCAGCAGAGCTGAGATAAAAATATATATATATAGAAAATGGTTGTTAGGAGTTTAGAGGTCTATTTCTGAAATATAAATCCAATAGAGTGGTGAAAATAGAAGACAGACTGTAGAGGATAGAGAACTGAGTGGCAGTAAGAATAAGTGGAGAACATGAAGGCTTTATTGTAGTGGGAAAATCACACTTTAGGTTAACTAGGTACTTGGTTTTGGAAGGAACTGGGATATGAGTCCATTTTGCAGTCAGTGAATCTGCATAAGCTTGCTAAGACCCATATTCATAAAATAGATTAAAATGATATCAAAATGATATTTTACAAATAAGGCTATCTTTGTAATTGATGGGTCTGAGTAATACAAAGATGCCTGGAGAGTGTCAGGCTACCCAAACACACGTTATTATGCCTATTAAATCTTGAAACTACTGTTTGGCAGGGAAATCTGAGAAAGGAAAACATACTCCTGCACTGAAACAAAATGAATACATTTTTTGTAAGTAGCTTTCTCTTTAGATTTAGAGTAAATTAACATTTAGCAGGGTCTCATCACCATGGCAAATGTCTGGTGTTAGTTTAGGAATCTTGAGGCTAATAAATAGATAAGACTGAAATGTGGTCTCAGGACACCTGGGTGGCTTAGTCAATTAAGCCTCCAACTTGATTTCAGCTCAGGTTTGTTTGTTTGTTTGTTTTTAATGTTTTTTATTTATTTTTGAGAGACAGGGAGAGACAGTGCGAGCAGAGGAGGGTCAGAGAAAGAGGGAGATAGAGAATCTGAAGCAGCCTCCAGACTCTGAGCTAGCTGTCAGCACAGAGCCTAATGCAGGGCTCGAACCCACAGACTGAGACAATGACCTGAGCCGAAGCTGGATGCTTAACCGACTGAGCCACCCAGGCGCCCCATAAGCTCAGGTTTTGATCTCACAGTTCTTGAGATTGAGTCCTGCATGTCAGGCTTTGTGCTGATGGTGTGGACCCTGCTTGGGATCCTCTCTAATCTTTTCTCTCTGTCCCTCCTGTGCACATGTGCAAATGTCTCTGTCTCTCTCTGTCTGTCTCTCTCTCTCAAAAATCAACAAACAAACTGAAATGTAGTCTTTCTCTCTAAGATGACAAAGACCTCTTCTTAGAGAATATAATATCCCAGTTTTTGCTATTTTTATCACAAAATACTAGATGCCCAGATAAAAAGCCAGTTAGCTGACACCTCATCATTTATAGTTCATATTGTAAATACATAAAAACTATTCCTGAGATACAGAGGGAAGCACTGGGGCACAGAGATGCTCCTTTTAGGTTAATAATTTTCTTGTCAGGATTTAATAAAATGTCACCTGATGAAGAGATTGTATTTTAAGAGATTTAATTAAAAATGTATAAAAAGCAGAGAAAGATAAATCCAGTAGTTGGATGTTTCAGCTTAAAAATAAAATAAAATCCTTGTTATACAACTCAAAAACAACAACAAAAGGCAATTTGATTTAAAAATGGGAAGAAGAACTGATAAAATATTTTTCCAAAGAAGACCAACCAACGCCTAGCAAACAGGAATAATGCTCCGCATCACCAGTCATTAGGAAAATGCAAGTCAAAACCACAGTGAGATAGCACCTCATATCTATTTTAATGGCTAGTATCAAAAAGACATGAACTAACAAGTGTTGGCAAGGATATGGAGCAAAGGGAACCCTCATGTACTATTAGTGGAAATATAAATTACCAGAGCTACCATGAAAAACAGTTTGGAGGTTTCTCAAAAAATTAAAAATAGAAATACCAGGGGCGCCTGCGTGGCTCAGTCGGCTAAGCCTCCGACTTTGGCTCAGGTCAGATCTCACGTTCGTGGGTTCGAGCCCCGCGTCAGGCTCTGTGCTGACAGCTAGCTCAGAGCCTGGAGCCAGCTTCTGGTTCTGTGTCTCCTTCTCTCTCTGCCCCTTCCCCTCTCATGCTCTGTCTCTCTCTGTATCAAAAATAAATAAAACATTAAAAAATTAAAAAAAATAGAAATACCATATAATTCAGCAATTCTACCTATCTATACAAAGAAAATAAAAACAGTAATTCCAAAAGATACATGCATACCCTGTGTGCAGCATTAGTTACATTAGCCAAGCAATAGAAGCAAACTATATGCCTAAGGATGAATAAATGGATAAAGAAGATGTCACACACACACACACACACACACACACACACACACACAGAGGAATACTGCTCAGGCATAAAAATGAATGATATCTTTCCATTGCCATGACATGGATCAACCTAGAGGGTATTATGCGAAGTGAAATAAATCAGACAGAGGAAGATGAATACCATATGATTTCACTTATATATGGAATCTACAAAACAAGACAAGTGGAAAAACCAAATTTATAGATTAGAATAGATCCGTGGCTAGTGGTTGTCAGAGGGGAACAGTGCCGGGGAGTAGGCAGAAGGGTGAAGAAGAGAAACAAGTGCAAATTTCCAGTCATAAGATATTATGATAAGTCTTGGGGATGCTGACTATGTACAGTAGACTGTGGTCAGTAATATTGTATTGCATATTTGAAAGTTACTAAAAGTTATTAAAAGTCTTGAACATTCTCATCACAAGAAAAATTTGTAATTTTGAATGGTGACAGATGGTAAGTAGACTTATTGTGATTATTTAACCACAGTATTTCACATTATTTCATGATGAACACAGATATCTAATCAATATGTTGTGCACCTGAAACTAATATAATGTTATATGTCAATTTTACTTCAATTTAACATTTTAAAATAAAGACATAAAAAGAAGCTTATTGCCTCAGTGCAAATGGAATTACATTTGGGTTTGTTAATATGTAGTAAATTTTAGATGTGGATTGGGAATTAGAAGCTTGTTTTTATTGCATTGTTTGCTTGTTTTGCTTTGATTGTTTTCTTCTGATTCTAAGCTCTACCACTAATTAGCTATGCGACTTTGGGTAAATCATGTGTAGCCTGTGGGCCATGAGATGAGGGACTAGGAGATGAATTCCATCCTTTCTTACAGCCTGACCAAGAGAGAATAATTGCAATCTCCATTTGCTTCTGTGGCAAACTGGTGGTAATATAATACACGAGCAAAATTTAACTTTAGTACATTTTTATTCCAAATTAGTGTCTTTTTGTATTAATTCCACATTATCTATATTCAGTGTTTAAAATATAAGCACAAATAATTTTTTAATTAAATAGAATCCTTAATCTGATTTTAGCATGACCAGAATTAAAATGCTCGCCTCACAGAAATTGTTTCTGTTGGTGGGTGGCTTTAACCATAAATAATTACATAAAAAAGTAGCTGAAAGATTGCAGCAAGGTGACGTGGGCTAACAGCTAAGTGCTTTCTTTTCAGGGATTGCTGGGTACAACCACGAGAAAAGATTAATAGATTTAAAAGCTGGTTAGAGCCTTGTTCTATAAAATACTAAACATCCAGTCATGTTAATCAGGCTATGTTTCTGGGCAGCTGAAAAGTTAAACAGTTTTTTGTCTACCTGCCAACCTTTTAATGAGACCCACCAATCCTGCAGACAAGTTTCAATGTGTCAGGCATGTTTGAGGGGTAAAGAGTAACCCATGGACCTAAAACCATAGGAGGACTTTGTCTGTAGATCTAAGTAGGTTCTACCAAATACTCCATAAATGGTAAGTAAAAGGTAAACAATAAAAAGCTATAAGTGGCTCTGTTTGGCAGACACAATGAAAAGAAAAAAACCCAATTTTTTTCATAATATTTTATTGTCAAATTGATTTCCATACAACACCCAGTGCTCTTCCCCATAAGTGCCCTCCTCCATCATCACCACCTCTTTTCCCCCCTCCCCCTTTCTCTTCAACCCTCAGTTCATTTTCAGCATTCAATAGTCTCTCAAGTTTTGCATCCCTCTCTCTCCCCAACTCTCTTTCCCTCTTCCCCTTCCGCTGGTCCTCCATTAGGTTTCTCCTGTTCTCCTGTTAGACTTATGAGTGCAAACATATGGTTTCTGTCCTTCTCTGCCTGGCTTATTTCACTTAGCACGACACCCTCAAGGTCCATCCACTTTCCTACAAATGGCCATATTTCATTCTTTCTCATTGCCATGTAGTACTCCATTGTGTATATATACCACATCTTCTTGATCCACTCATCAGGTGATGGACATTTAGGCTCTTTCCATGATTTGGCTATTGTTGACATTGCTGCTATGAACATTGGGGTACATGTGCTCCTATGCATCAGCATTTCTGTCTCTCTTGGGTAAATCCCGCAATGCTATTGCTGGGTCATAAGGGAGTTCCATGGAGAGTTCTTTGAGGAACCTCCATACTGTTTTCTAGAGCGGCTGCACCAGTTTACATTCCCACCACCCTCCTACAAAACTAATTTTTTTAAAGTTAGTGAAATATCGTATTTCTTTCCTAGCCTGAGCAAGGTTGGCTTTTTTAACACATGACCTTGCAAGGAGTTGTATGGGAATGTGTTGATGTGCCATTTATATACAAGGCTAAGGTTAAAGTTTCAGTTGAGGACTTTAATTTTCTGGGTTTGGTTAGAGCAACAGGGAGGACTGAGGGACTCGGAGAGATATCACTGACAATGGGTTTATCTGAGTACCTGTTGGCAGGCCAATTGTAAGCCCCTTTATATACTCTGATATTATGAAAAAAGCCTAAGAATTAATACCAGTAGAACAGAAATAAAATATTTTGCAATCACTTTTTTGTTATTTTTTTTAATTTACATCCAAGCTAGTTAGCATATAGGCTAATAATGATTTCAGGAGTAGAATCCAGTGATTCTTCCCCTACACATAACACCCATTGCTCATCTCAATAAATGTCCTCCTTAATTCCCCTTGCCCATTTACCCCATAACCCTACCCACAACCCCTCCAGCAACCCTCAGTTTGTTCTTTATGTTTAAGAGTTTCTTATATTTTGTTCCCCTCTCTGTTTTTGTATTATTTTTGCCCCAATGTTTTACAATCATGTTAAGTATTTTTTGGGAGAAAAGCATATGGGTTACACATGCATTTTTCTGAGGCTTTTGGAATTTTAAAGTTGAGGAGACTATGATTTGTGATTTCTTTGGATTGCTTACTATTATCATCAGGATGCAAAAAGAATATAAAAGTTCTTAATCGTTGGCTAAATGGCCATCTGGAAAAGGATAGAACTTGGAGATGGTTCTAGAGGCTTTTGAGGCTTCTTTGTCTTCTCATTCATTTATCAAAGAAATATTTATCAAGCACTGGCTGTGTGCCTGGCTCTGTAGTGGGTCTACATTCACAAGAAGTCTGCCTCCTGGGTGCTGTCCGGCTAATGAGAGTGGCAGGAATAAGAGAGTAAATTACCTGATGACAACTGACTGTAATGTGGGCTAGAATAGGACTCCAGCTAGGATGCCCATCTTAGGTGCAGGAGATATTTGAGAAGCCAGCATCTAAATTAAGTTCTAAGGGACAAGAATAACTAGGCAGAAGGAGAAGAATATGCCAGGTAGGACAGATTATGCAAAGTCTTGAAGTCAACAAAGAGCCTCTCGTGCTTAAGGAACTCAAAGCTGTTAGTCCACCTGAGCCGTGGTGCTGAGATAAAGAGGGAGTGCAAGAATGGAGAGCTATGAGGAGGTAGCAGTGCTTCAGGTGAGGCTGTGCAGGAGTGCTAAAGAATGTAGACCTTGTCTTCATCTGAAGACAAGCAGGAGCCATTTTGGAGTTTTGAACAGGGAATGACATGATAAATTATTCTGATTGCAGCAGGGAAGTGTTTGGAAGTGAATCTGGATTTAGGAAGACCAGTTAACAGGCAGTGTAGGTGCATGATGACAGTAGCTTCAGCTGAATTAAACAGTGGCAATGGAGAGAAGTAGATACATTACAGGATTATAAGAAATTATGTTCCTCACTCTTGGGTACGATCTCTTTATCATTTTTAATCACCGTATTCTGCAGAACCTGCCTCAGCTATAGGAAGAGTGCTGCCCAGGCTGCCCCACCTTCCCCAGGGATCCCAGTCCTTAGGTGGAGAGTTAGAAATGATGGGCAAAGCCAGTGGCATTCTCCTCTCAGTTTCTAGGATTATGGGAATTGAGATACCAAAAAATTGTGTCAGTCAGAATTGGGAATTTGATCAGAACAGTCATATAGTTGCTGATGAGTAATAAAAGACAACAATAAAACTGATCAGAAGGAGGAAGATAAAACAGTGTGGCAGAGACAAAAGTCAATGTGTCATTTGAGAGACTGAGAATGTTACTTGGTTCTACTTCATACCTTGCTCTTAAATGATCAAACACAGTAATACCTGTGTCACAACCAGATCTTTATGTACTTGAGCTAATTGGAATGAGACTTTACTTGAGTTATCTTTATTATACCTCTTGCTCTTCCCCTAACATTTTGAGATTTCTACTACATAATTTGGGATTCATGTGATGCTAACTGGGTTGCATGATGAGTGGGCTTGAGGCCTCTGAGCCTTTAAACATTCTATCCTCTTATTTACCTCTGTCTCACCTTAGGCATTTGAAAGTAAAGTAGAGGCTTTCCCTTTCCATCATCACAGATTCATCATTCATTTATAGATACTTTAGGTTTCTAGCTTTGAGCCAATGAGAGTGTTGGCTCACCGAAAATTTTTATTTCCATATATAAAAAGTTATAAGACTGACCAAAGCAAATTCACCCAGCCATTTGGAAACCTTTTGGAAGGACAAGTTGGTGTATTATTAAAAACACATTATATTAATACTGATCCTATTTTCCTAGGGCATGTTGCTGTGGGTGCAACAAACTACAGAAGACATTGTTCCATGTAAGAGGAACACTGTTCTCTTGTTCCACAGTAAAAGAAAAAGCATGGGTTCTACTCACGTTTAATATTCAAACTCTAGTCTTTTCAGAACAAATAGACTCCTACAGTTTGAAGACTCCAAAGCTAGTAAGTGGAACTGAAAGCATCTTAGAGCTGCTTGTTGACACCACATGGTCATAAACCCTTCAGACTCTGCAGAGAGGTCATAAAGCAAATTGCTCCTTCACAAGTAAACCAACTAAAGGGAGACAGAACTTAGACATCTTGGAGCCTAATGAGGGCATTTCAGGGAAATGATGCTCTTTTTCTAGAACAGATGATAAATTTTTCTTCTGTGTGAGAAACAGAATTGCTCGTAGGAATAAAGTTAAGGGACAGGATAGGCAGTATACCTTATTTTCAGTAACACTGAGCTTGGGAATCAGAAGGCTTGGAATTCCTAACCTTACATTAACTGGATGACCTTAGGGAACTAAATTAATGACTGTGGTTGTCTTATGTGTGAATGAGAATATCTGTTCATCCAGTAGACCTTTACTGAGTGAATATTGTTGGCCACTTACTTTGACATTTGTAATCTCACTTCATCCTCACAAGAATCCCATAAAGAAGCTGTTATTATTCATTCATACTAATAAGGAACCTGATGTTAAGAGGGTTTAAGTAGTTGATCTAAGGCACTGTCGTGAGTGGTGAAGGTATAGTTAGTAAAGAGCAGAGGCAGAATTCAAACCCCAACTTCCCAGTCTAGTATTAATTCTGCTAGAGGAAGCTATTTTCCTTATGGTTCAGTTGAATTTGTTAACACATGTAATTATATTTATTAATGTTTGCTGTTTCATATGGCTATCCAATTTCCTGTATCTTTGTTGTCCCAAGGAAACCATAAGCTCTTTAAAGGCAAAGATTCCAATGACTATATCTTTGTTACCTGCCTCCTTTCCTCCCATAATATAGAATACTTATCTTCACTTATTTATTCATTCATTGATTCACCTTTTAAGAAAACATTAATCAAGTGCTTATTATGTGGTAGGCACTGTTCTTAATTCTTGGAATACACTGATGCACAAAATAGATGATATCCCTGACCTCATTTAATTATATTCTAGTGGAAAGAGAAGCATATAAATAACAAAAGGGATAAGGTGTGAAATATGTTAGGAGGTATTAAAAGCAATAATAAAAGTAGATCAGGTTAAGGGGGACTAGGAATGTGACTTAAGGGGTCAGTATGCAATTTTTAACAAGGCCATTAGGGTAGGCTTCATTGAACAACTGCATTTTTGTAACCTAAATTCACTTGGGAGTGTCCTCTGACAACTATAAGCTTTGGCTTTACTTATATACAACAGAGAGATGGCACCAGGCTTTGGCCTTAACCCCAAATTCACTGACACGCATTTATTTCCCAGCAGAGAACTTTAGATCAATATCTTCCATATTCATCTACAGAAACACTGGGGGTGTAAGGTGGAAGAGGCCAATGCATAACTTGAATTTATGTCATGCCCTCTAAAACAGACAGCTCGGAATCAGGACACAGGGCTTAAGGTAATGCTGACCTTAGCTGGAAAAACCATGAATCTACGGGCCTCATAGATGTGTAATCAATAGCGACGTACCTGGCTACAAGGGGTTTTACACATCTGTCAGCTAAATCAGGACCCTAAGGGCACATGCTGTTCTAAAGAACATTAGCCAGGTTTGTGGTGCTGACTCAAGGAGTTCGGGTCCATAAACCAGTGCTTGCATTACAAGGAGACATCAGTATGACAGTTTTTCATTGGTGATATTAATAATCTTGTTTCAGTCTGGTATTCTAGTTGATATTCATGGGAAAAAATGTTGTATTGGTTGAACTGTCCTAGAGATCATTTTGTTTTAATTTTATGCTTTCTTTTTATTTTTGTTCCCAACAGCTTACTGTACTTTTTGTTCTTTGTCCCTACCATTTTCTGCTTGCTCTTTTCTTGTAGTTGCCCTTTCCTTAAAAAGTTATCTGCTTTCTTGATAGCTTTCTTTTTCTTCAGTTTTCATCATTGTTCTTCCTCTCTTCCTTCCTCTTTCCTTCAATGTTTATTGTGCATCTACAATGTACTGGGCCAGGTATGGTGCTATGTGCTGCACCACAGTGATTAAAAAAAAAAAAAGTGGTCCTCCCTTATGGACCATGTTATCTCCTGTAAAAGATGACATTATACATGTAAACCCACAAATATCTCTGTACTGAATAACTGTGGTAAATAGATAATGAAAAAAGAGGATGCTGTAAAAGAGAATAATGGGGTACCTACCATACACTCCATGGTAGGGAAGGTGTCCTTCACAAAGAAACGTTATGCTGAGACTTAAAGGAAGGGAAGGAGCAATCCAGGGCCAATGGAAGGCAGGAATTCCCCAGAGAGAAATGAGTGTGAAGAAAAACCTTGGAGATAACCAGAACTTGACAGATGAGAAATTACTCAAATGCTCTTGTGGCATAGAGAGATGGGAGAGTCCAGAGCTTGCTCTTCTCAGTTTTCCTCCTTTCCCCATGCCATTTAGCTTTACATGAGTAAGATATTTACATGAAAGTTTCCTTTGATTTTTTTTTTCTGAATTATTATGTGGGCAAGATGAGTACAAAGCAGAACATGATAAAAATGAGGAAAAAATGGAACAAAAGGCTTTAAATTTTTTAAATGTTTTATTTATTTTTGAGAGAGAGTCAGAGACAGTGTAAGCAGGAGAGGGAGAGGGAGAGGGAGACATAGAATCCAAAGACAGGCTCCAGGCTCTGAGCTGGCTGTCAGCACAGAGCCTGACATGGGGCTCAAACCCACAAAATGCAAGATCATGACCTGAGCTGAAGTCAATAGCTCAACTGACTAAGCCACCCAGGTGCCCCAAACAAAAGGCTTTTAATGAAGGAACTGAAAAGTTCAAATGGGCACTGAGTTACTGAGAGTGGGCATCATGGTTTTTGGTGGCATATGAAATTAGCCTGCTTGCTAAGATACACAATGTGCGTATGATACATAGTTATAAGGGGAAAAGTTTTGAACAGGCTTTGTATGTCTGTGCTGTGTGGTCTGTATTCATGTAAGTGCATGTGGGTAGTTTATGCTGAAAGGTAGGATTTATGCCTAATACATAACCAAATCTTTTCTTATACATTAAAAACATTTTATTTCAGTACTCTAAGTTGTAATGCGAATAAAGTCCTCCTTCGTGCCTTTTCTTTGCAGGTTTTTTCTTCATAATTTCAAGAAACATAGAAGATTTTTTTATAAGAATATACACATACTAGTATGTATTTTTACAGATGAGACAACTAGGTAATGTTTAAATAAGTCCATTTTGACTAGCTCATTGTCGACAAGTAATAGAGTATTGAAATGCAATCAAGTACTTCTGAGAAGTCAAAATGTCATATATCATGAACCAGTTCATAAAAGAATTCTCTGTAGGTACCAGCAACAAAATAGGTATACAATCTCAGAAATATATATACATTATTTCTAGATGTAACACTTTAGTTAAGTGGTTTTGCACAACTTATGAAGACTTATTTTATCGATAATGTGTATTTTAAACAGAATATTTTAGGAAACAACTTTACCCTACAGTCTTTGCTAGAGGCTGAATTTAATTTACTTTAAGTTAATGAGAAAACAAATAATTCTCTATTAATTCATTTTCTTAAAAAGTATTGGAAAATAATACCAAAAAATGATTTGTTAGCAAATGTAACATAAAATATAATACAAGGTAGATAATTTGGATATCAATTATGTTTTATGTTTGTGTTTTGTAACAAAGAAGAGAATATCAAAGGTTTATGTAGTCAAAGGACATAGGATGGGTTTTTGAAGGTCCCTTCTTGTTTATCATAATAGATTATTATCTCTTAATAGTAAGAGATAATGCAGAGCAGAACCAAGATGTTAATATTAGGAATGGAGAAAATATTAAGATATGAGAGCTCAGTGACTGATTAGATATGATAACGAAGAGGTAAAAGTTGAGAATAATGTATATGGTTCTATTTTATGTGATTCCTTATAAAACAGATAAGAGAAGGTCAAGTTTATTCAAACGACTGTTCTGAATATGGTGAACTTGGGGGCTTTCCCTGTCTGTTGGGCATCTAGAGGGATGTACTCACTCAGGAGCTAAATGTATAAGACAGGTGATTGGAGAAAAGATCTGTATTTCATTAAGAGATTTAGAAATCACTGGAATACATGGATCTGTGAAAATCATAGAGATACAGTTTGGTATAATGGGCAAAATGGGCAAAATGGGCAAAAAGTAGAGTATAGACTTGATCCTGTAACTTAATAACTATGTTTTTAGACATGTCACCTAGCCTAATTTTTTTTTTTTCAAATGACTCAGAGTAACTTTCTTATCTACTTAAAAAGTTGTTTTAAGAATAGGGGGTGCCTGGGTGGCTCAGTCAGTTAAGCAACCAACCATTTTCTTTTATTTTCTTTTTAATGTTTATTTATTTTGAAGGAGAGTGCATGAGCATGTGCAAGAGGGTAGGGGAAGGCCAGAGAGAGACAATCCCTAGCAGGCTGTCTGCTAACAACAGAGATCAAGTGATGCAAGGCTTAATCTCATTAACCATGAGATTATAACCTGAGCCTAAATCAAGAGTTGGATGCTTAACTGATTGAACCACCCAGATTCCCCCCCCCTTTTAATGTTTGTTTATTTTCAACTGACCATTTATAGCATGCAGCTTCTTGAGAGTCTCTGTCTTCTTCTCCTTCTGCCCCACACCCCCTTGCACCCATGGTCTCTCTCAAAAAAAAAATTTAGAGACTCCTCTTTCTCTCTCTCTCTATCCATGTACATATATATATATATATATATATATATACACACACACACACACACATATACATACATATACATGCATACACACATATATACATGTATATATGTATACATACACATGTATGTGTGTGTGTGTGTGTGTATATATATATACATATATATATATATAGTTTCTTTGCTTCCTTTCCATTTATCACATATGCCTCCCTCGAGTTTTCACCATGAACAAAGGATCTTTGGGACTAAAAGCAGGGGAGTGAGACTTTCCAAGATGACCTTGGAAATGTACACAAGCTGGGTGTCTAGGTTTATCTTGAGAGCCTCCCAGTTCCTCTTTCATATAACTTAAGGTTATGGAAAATGAATTTTGGAGAATGTCTAGGGTGCAACTGAGAGAGGACAATTGTTTCTGAAATATCTTCCATATACGCAACCAATACGGATCTACTTATGTTACTCCTGTGAAATTTTAGAATCTTCATTTCAAATTGTTACAACTTCTGCAACTGGGTGTTTAATGATCTCTCTTCTTGGATCTACATTCCTATATGTTCTATATATTCCTATACCTATCTATACCTATACTTTTCCTAAACAGAAATCATCATTAGGATGTCAGGAAGGGGTGTGTGGATGGCTCAGTCCTAAATGACTACTTTGGCTCAGGTCATAATTTCACAGTTTGTGAGTTTGAATGCCACATGGGGCTCTGTGCTGACAGCTCAGTACCTGGAGCCTGCTTGGATTCTGTGTCTCCCTTTCTCTCTGCCCCCCACTTCTCATTCTCTCTTTCTCTCTCAAAAATAAATTAACATTAATTTTTTTTACAAAGTCATGGAACTAGAGTGTATTATGCTAAGTGAAATAAGTCATTCAGAGAAAGAAAGGAACTTATGATTTTACTCATATGTGGGATTAAAAAAGTACAACAGATCAATTTAGGGGAAGGGAAGGAAGAACAAGGTAACAGAGGGAGGCAAACCATGAGATTCTTAAATACAGAGAACAAACTGAGGGTTGCTGGAGGGGATTTGGGTGGGGGGATGGGCTAAATGGGTGATAGGCATCATGGAGTACACTTTTTGGGATGAGCCCTGGATATTATAGGTAAGTGATGAATCACTAGGTTGTATTCCTGAAACAAAAACTACACTGTATGTTAATTAACTTGAATTAAAAAAACAAGAGATAAAAAAAGACATGCTCAGTTTTTGATCATTTTTAAAAATTTTCTCTGGTAATATCTCCTGTTAAAATACTCCCCAGTTTTTAGAGATCTCAAATATTATCTTTTCCATGAGTTTTTAATAATCCGCACATCCACTCCTTCTATGAGTGTCACTTCATAGTTCTCTTATGATTTATTATAGTGTATCTTTTTGCATACTCATCTTATTCTCTTGCTAGCTTTCAAGTTCCTTAAAGGTGTCAATTCCATCTTTAACTATTTCATAGTTCATGAACTAGTGGTCTGTATGTGATGCATCAGGAGATATTTGCTTACTTGATTAGCCAAAAAGAAAAATCCCATAAAAGTGACAAACTATTGCATCTAATCAGAAAAACACATCTTACATCTATGGGTTTATATCCTAATCAAGTCTGTTTTACCAAAGACAAGAAAAAACAATCAAAAATCTCCTCATAACCAAAAAGCCCAGATTTTCAAAAAATTTAATAGAGAAGAAAGAAAATCCTTAAAAATAATATGGAGCACATGCAGTATAGCATCTTTGGCTATATAGAATACTAAAAACCAGCAGGTAATTATGTGAGAGCTACTAAAAATTTCGCTTTTTTTTCAAAGCTCTCTGACAAGTTTGCAATGAAAAATAATAAGAATCTTCTTGGTAGCCCAGGAGGATTTCACTTGTAACAATTTCTTTTTCTCTAAATTGGGTTCTGAATCATAGTTCCTGCATTCCTGGATACTTTGTTCCCAATATGTAGTGATGCGTTGGAGTGACTTGGCAAACTAGAAGTATATTTGAGCTTGAGGAATCTATATATTCTAGTCATTTTTTTTTCTAAAGGCTTTTCATTGGTTGTTCTTAGGACTTCATGGGCATGATCTGGCAAGAGACTGATTGCTGCTGACAAAGGTATAATTTCACTTTGAATTGATAATATTCTACAGTAGGACCATCAGTTAAGCCAGCAGTATTAGTTATGATCTGCCAAATCAGTAGATTCACTTCAGTAGGTGAAGTACTTATAGTACTTATAGCCAGTATTTTCCTGCCATGTATACTATTATCTTTTTCTTGGAATTTTTTGAGTCTGTAAGTCCGTCAATATATATTAAATAAACTTATTCAATATTTATTAAATGGAATCTGGGTACAGAATATGAGGCACTCATCAGGAGCTGTAAAAACTGTTTAGAGAATGAGGAACTATGTATATACCATGTATCATGGTTACATTAGGAAGAAAAATTATCAATCTTTGTGATTATAATACTCAATCCAGGTACTTACCTGTTCAAAAGCACTTTCCTGGGAAGCCTCACAGTGTCTATTTCATACCTAGGTGCTTTATGATGCATTCCTAATGAAAGGGTTGGCATAATCTGCACCTCATTTCTCCACCACCTTAGACTCAGGGTGGACCCAACTTAAATACAATCATTTGTTCACTGGGTAATGATCTGTTGTTGCTCCAAATGACCTAAGGATAAACAGCAGTGTCCTATACTTTATGTCATATAGTTGAATCATACTCAAACTCAGAGCCTTTAGGGAGAAGAGGAGAAGTAACAGAAAGATGGGGACTAGCCAAGTCATCAAGGTAGTGCTTGAGTTAGGGAGTGGTCATTGTCTGTGGTTGAAGTCAATCTATTATGTGAATTTCTAAGACATAAGAATAGCTGGCAACATTTCTTTGTGAAGATTTCTGAGGCACATCTATTCAGTCTGAGGATTCTGGAGATTTAGCTAGGAGAGGATCAAACCCATTAATGCATGTTTATTGTTTCCTCCATAGTTATTCACTCCCATAGTGCTGGCTAAGATCATTTCCCCAAATTTACTGTATTTCTTAGTGCCTTCTTTGTGAGGAGTTGAAATCAATATACTCTTCTCTTAGAATTGGGCTCTCACTCTTTGGGGAAGTAAGAGTTCAGAGATTAGCCCAGGACATGGTCATTCAAATGGATGTTAGTTCTACCACCTTAGAGCACTGCCTTTCTGCATAAAAACTGCCTAGGTAGGAAACTGAATACTTGAAAACACTTTTAGACATGACTTTCTTGGCTGACACTCAGATTAGGCCTCTTGAATTGACCAAGAAAATTATGTGTTAAAATATTGATTAGTTCTTTGAAATTAGTGATCCATACTGAGACTAGTTATCAAAGTTACAGTTTTTTGTTGAAATATACAGTCTGTTTATGCTTTCCTATATGAGGAATGCTTACATATCTTATTTGGAACTTACTGTTGTGTAGGTATTGACTTATAATCTATTTTATTTAGGAAAAAAACCCTTCACTTCTAGGATTTAACAAACCATTTCAAGTCAGTTACATTGAATTTTTTCCAATTA
Source organism: Suricata suricatta (assembly GCF_006229205.1). Classification (NCBI taxonomy): domain Eukaryota; kingdom Metazoa; phylum Chordata; class Mammalia; order Carnivora; family Herpestidae; genus Suricata; species Suricata suricatta. The sequence continues at coordinate 71,404,800 of NC_043705.1, forward strand.
AACCAATAAATACAAAACCAATTAGTAAATATTGTGTTTTTATTGATCACATAACATGAAGCAAAACAATGACAGTTGACTTTACAAGTCTCCATATTTGTTTGAGAAGTAGCTCCTACAACCTGCACTAGAGAGAAGGATTTAAAATATGTTGGTAAATAAACAAAGGAACCCATGGAATGAGCATTTCTGGAAACGTTCTGCAGAGAAAGTTATGTGGGAATGGCAAATCTGTTTTCTAAAAAGTAATTTGTAGGGACACCTGGGTGGCTCAGTCCGTTAAGCATCCGACTTCAGCTCAGGTCATGATCTCACAGTTCGTGGGTTCAAGCCCCACATCCGGCTCTGTGCTGACAGCTAGCTCAGAGCCTGGAGCCTGCTTCGGATTCTGTGTCTCCCTTTTTCTCTGCCCCTTCCTTGTTCGCACTCTGTCTCTCTCTGCCTCAAAAATAAATAAACATTAAAAAGTTTTTAAAAAAGAGTAATTTGTTTAGCACATTGGACATTTTTTTTCACATAGTAAATATTCCTGGGAGATAGACCTTTCTTTTAGAGCTATATACAATCATATCTGAAGTTGCATAATAGGAAGAAAATGTATAAACTAAACATTTTCAGTACTCAACAGATAGATATTGTGACAGATTAAATCTCAAGTCCAAATAGCAGTTGATTTTTCATTTTGCTTTAATTATTGATAAAGGCTAGGAATCTTACATTTGCTTTGTCTCACTAGTGACAACTAATGGATCTTTGATCAAGTTCAACATTTTATACATTAAGAAATAGGCTCAATAAAATTTTTTATATTCTTTTTAATGTGTATGTGATGTTAAAATCAAATTGGCATTTTCATTCAGATTCCAGAGTGGCTTGTATGCCTGTATGTTCAGTACAGACTACCTAAAAGGCAATTTAGTGCGCTCTTCCTATCTTTCAGAGTCTTTATTAATTCTGTCTTCTGTTGGTCCTCTCGCATGCTGCTTTTCATTGTCCTCATCTCAGTGAGGTGTCAGCACTTGCCCTTTCAAAGAGAAGATGTGGTGCCTTCCCCTAAGCCCTTTTTCTAACATAGCCAGTTCCTAGCAGCAAGCAACTTTAATAGGGCATACGTGTCTTTATTCATTTGTGGAGTCACAGGATCTGTATATTGAAAGCTCTGTATTATAGTGGAGGTTGGTCTCATTGTTCTGCCACAATTTTGTTTCCAGCTTAATTGATCCTGCTCATGTTAGAAGGCAATTTGTGTCATCCCAGCACAATGTGAGACAACCAATAAAAGCTATACTCTTTAGAGCCAAGTTGTACACTCTTATCTGCTGCCAGGCAGATTTCTATCCTTTAGCATTATGCAGGGAGTGGAAAAAAAGATGAGGGTTAAGAGAATCATCTTCTCTTGGGGCCAATTAAATTGAGGGGGTTGCATGCATGGAGTGAACACATCGAGCCTCTCAGGTACAGACTACCTGAAATGCAATTTAACACCTATGGCTCATAGAATTATCAATTCATGAGTAATGATGAGTGGAAAATTCTTTTAATGCTTAGACAGAATAATGCAGTGTTAAGGAGTTTGTATAAAGATGTTTCAAATATGCACAGTGAGCCTAATATATCATTCTCTTTGATGGGGAAAGTTGTGATTAATTTTTGCTTTATGTACAGTTCAAGAATTTGAAGGATGTTTTTTTCCTTAAAGAGAAATAAGATGCAGATACTTATTTTTTTTTCTATAGTGGCTAAACTACTATGAATGAATTATAATGGTTCATTTTTCTTAGATGATTAGCATTTGACACTGAAACAAAGCAAAAATAACAACACAAAAAAATAAAAACAAAAACAAAAGAGGGGGGAATTGGGGAGAATTCCTGGAGGCTCAACAACCAGTTTTGTATGCAAAACTCATGTTTAAAGGATGAACACTTTGTTGGAAAAATAATTGCATCATATTTTTTAAATATTAATTTCACCAAAAAAGAAGTCTGTCTTGTTGGAGGACAATTTTCTAGAATATGAATTTTGCTTTTTTTGGCCTTTCTCTGGGTATCTTTTTATCTGGGGTATTTGTTCAGGCACTTCCCATGAGTTTTTCTTCTTTACACTGTCTTTATTCCAATTTTGATTCCTCTTCACAATTTCAGATAGGACTGAGAGGTGATCCTCATTTATTGCTGAATAGAATTAGAGATAGATGGTTTTTTTAGAAGTTTAATGAAATTTGATAATTCTCTTCTTATGACTAAAGTAGGATATTATATTTATCTAAAAGTTTTAATAACTTCTTTTACAAGTTGCTGATTAATTTCAAACATCACATTAATCCTCATTTTTCATTTTATCACTTCCCTATATTCTTTCTTCTATTATAGATAGGTTGAACTCTCCTGTGGATACCCTTTTGTGGGTATGGATAAAACATAAACCAAAGCACCTGGCCATTCATAATTTAAAATCACTTACTTTTTGTCTTTCTACCTGGAAGGAATGTGTATGTCAGTCAAAAATTGGAAATGAAACTGGAGATAGGGAAGGTCTTTCCTATCAGTTTTTAGTAAAGAAAGATGGTTTTGTAAGACTAAGATTTAAAGCAGAAATATGTATTAATGATAATATGCCCGTACACATTTCTGATTCTGAACACATTGTAAAAATTTCTTAGCTTACATCCATTTGTAAGTTGTTTTCTCATACTTACCAAGATAGTATTGGCCTATAAATAAAATATACATAGGCTAGTGTCTTAATTTCAATTTTTATATAGTTTTTATTTAGGAGGCAGTTGACTCAAAGTTACACAGAATGAGTATATCTCTTTTAAATAAGTAAGCTGTCCTGAATGGAAAAAGAATTTGTACCAGAAATAGATGCAATTTGTGAAAATTTTCTCCTCTGATAATATTTCCTCTGAATTTTATAACCCTTTCCAGGAATATCAGTTATGTTTTCAGTAAGAGCTTAAAGTATAGAAGTATGAAGACATTTCCTATGGTATATACACACATACATTTGGCAGAATGATATTTGCAATAATAACTTATGCATTCAATGTTTCCAATTTGCTCTGTAATCTGCCCTCATTCCAGCAGCTAGACCATAAGACCTTTGGTTTTATGTGTGAAGGCAATTTTGTTACAGTAGAATTTAGAGAATAAGAGTCAAAGTTTAAAGTTTTGAATACAAACACCGAATATAATAAAAACATTTTGGAAAGGTGCAAGATAAAGGACAGCCATGTTTTGCCTGTGTTCCACTAACTGTATAGAGAATATCCATACTGGGGAGTGTGGACAGAAGTAAAAGGGGAAAAAGAGCTCTTAGTCTCTGGTAGATTCCTGGTAATGGGCCAGATACAGTTTTTCTCCCCCTCACATTTTCCAACCTTAATTACCATGTCTAAGAAAAGGAAAATATCCCCCATCATAGGTGGACTTGATGAACTTTGAGGGTAGAATATTCCTATAGTCTTTTTTGAGGCACATCCTAGGAAATAAGAGGCTCCATGTTTTCTCTTTACCCTGTGTGGGTGTCTAGGCAAATGCGCCTGAAAAAGCCCTCTAGAATATTCCTGTGCTCCTGCAGGGCTCGGAGAATAGCAAAAATATTTTTTTGAATGGCAGAAAGCAGAATGGCCCTGACGCAGCCAATGAACCTGCAAATACCTTGTTTTCAAGACAAGGAGACTATGTGCATAAATGAAAGACAGAAGACTCCTTGCAACACAAGCATCTCATAATTGCAAGGTAATATGTACACAGATAATGAATGAAAATTCCCAGATTTAGACCCATATTTTTCATAACCTGTTATTAAGTCCTAAAGAATTGACCAGGTAACCCAGGCAAAAGATGAGAAGAGACACTGAAATGACTATTGTGGCCATTCAGTGATACAGATACTTAGAATACAAATTAAGCTTAGTTATAGAAAAGGAAGTTAAGTTTCTTGAACATCTTATTTGGTGGAATGAGATAGGTCTTCATTATGTATATTTTTATTGTACTTATTATCTTGAGCATATCACTGGCGTTTCTAGCTTTGGTAACAAAGAGTTGCAAATCCTTAAAATATCTAATTAGTCCTAAAGCTATACTTTTCACAAACACACAACTCCTGTTACTCTTTTACATTATGAATAGTGATGATGGAAGTTATCTAGTGAAAGATCTCTTACCATAATTTCTGGTAGCCATAGTAGTTTGAATTTAATGCTTCTCAGAATCAAAGATTATCAAAAGTTTAAATGTTATAAGCTTGCAACTGAAGTGCTTATAAGTGACATTTTCAACCATTTAAATTTTCTCACAGTTATTCTCTACTTTTATCAAATTTTGTCAAGTAGTTAGGCTTCCTTTTTCATTCCTGTGAAAAGAGAAATAAGTATTTCCAGAAAGCAAGGAGAGCACAATGGAATATTTTATCTTTTCTGTTGATAGTTTCAAAATCGCCAAAGATGTAGAGAGAGCAAGAAACAAAAACACTACACTTCTTATGTCCCATTTCTATGAATAAGATTACACCAGAAAAACAACTTTAACATTCCTCTGTATTGTCTGCTTTGCAACAACACATCACTTTTCTTAGGGAATATTCCATGAAGGATTGATGGTGATAGAAATTCCAAGAATGACCATGAAGGTTGTAGAAGGGAAGGGGCTTGTGCTCTCTGTTGATTATCTCTATCAGCCTTTCTAGTATTACTTCTTTCCCTTGATTATTCCACTATAATGAAATCTTTAAAAATTTCATTTCTTTATTAATAACTCTTTTTCACAATGGAGACCATTATTGTGCTGGAGGCAGATTAACTTGACTCTTAAAATTTTGTTGAAGCAGTTCTTTATTCACATTATAAATTTCAAATGGAATCAAAATTAGGTGAAATTCGTTCTCCTATCTTGGGAATTCTTTGGCTAAATAAGATGAAGGCTAATTTAAGAGTAATAGGCTAATTTGATACATAATTAATGAGTAACGTTCTGCTGTTCTATGTTACAAAACTCATTGGTTATCTAATAGGTTAGTACTGAGCGAAATATGTTGTGACAATCTCTGAACCATGTTGTAGAAAAGTATTGTGATTTACTTGATTATAAATAATTAAAATATATAAGCCCTAAATTATTGTATTCAAGTTCTTCAAAAAGACTTATTTGATCTACTGATTCTTTGTTATTTGGTCAGATTATTTTTGTTACTTTTACTGAAGTAAAGGTGAAAAAAAATCCTTTTTGCAACTAATACAGCATGTTTTACTAACCAAAAGTATTCAAACATTTAGATGATGATTTATGAACTCTGCTTTCCATGGTTTTTATTTCAGTTGAACCTGGTGAGGGGCAAATTGGGGAACTTGGTTTATTGGGTTCCTTTGCTAGATTCTCATGCAGGTGTATTAGGAGATTTTAAGAAATATTGATACAGAGTTTCCTCAATAATTATTTGTCTTCTCTCTTTGTCATCTTAAAGCTCAACCAATAAAATGTAATATATTCACAATTAAGTTATTTTAAAGTAATCTTGATTTTTAGAACATTTTTAAATTTACATAAAAATTGAGCAAATAGTACAAATTTCCATAAACTCTGTATCTAATTTCTCATTATTAACATTTTGCACTAATGTGGAATATATGGCATTACTGATGAACCAAAATGGATATATTATTTCCTAATCTATACTTTTTTTTAAAGATATTCTTAATGCCTTTTTTCTGTCTCAGGATCTCATCCAGGGTACAACATTGTATTTAGTAATCCGATCTCCCTAGACTCCCCTTTGCAGTCTCTGTTTTCTTTGACTTAACTTGTTTTCTTTGTTTTCTTGTTTTTGTAGTGTTTGGCAGGGTTTCCCACTGTACAAACACTTTTTACAGTTACTCTTTATTTTCTTTTTTCCGTATTTTTGGGGAGAAGGTGCACACTTAAGGGAAAGCTTGTTCTACCTCCTTAAAACAGGAGTATCTACCTAAATTATTTTAATTCCTCTGGACAGGATATTTGTATCTTCTTCCCAATTTATTTAGTTTAAGTATCAGAGTGGATTTATGAGATAATTATCTTATATTTTGGATTATAATCCAATACTGCTTTATTTTCTTAGTACAGTTGTTCTAGCTTTGGCCCGTTGGAACATTTTCAGTTGGTTCTCCAGTGAACCTTTTAGGTACCCTCAACATTGATTTGTTTGTTAGTTTTGCTATTTATTTAATTTAGTATTTCTGTCCTTTCTAGCACTACAGGATGATCATGGCTCATCTTGCGTATTTCCTACCCAAGTTCTAGAAGTAGTCATTTTTCTGACAAATTCTGGTTCCTTTAACTGGATAGGGGTATTAAAAACCAAGATCTCAGTGCTAGTGCACAATTACCCTTTTAAGAAAAAATAACTTAAATGATGAAGATTAATAAGATTATTTTATAACATTTAAAAGTTGTTTAAAACCGCAAATCTCACCCTTTTTTCTCAAGATACATTAAAAATTATTTAGGACCTCAAAAAGCTCTTATCTTGGTTACATGTATTTATATTTACTTAATTACATAGAAAAATTGGGGCACTTAAAATATTTATTAAATAGTCCTTCTAAATGAAATCATAATAATCCCAACAATTGCATATGTAATGAAGACATTTTTTTGAAATAACTGTTCAGAAAAAAATTACCAAGAATAGTGTCATTACTTTACATTTTGAATGTCCTTTTGATATCTGTCTTACTAGGAAAAAGCTGGATTATCAAATATGTTTCTACGCTCACTCCTTGCAGTTTGTTGTTTTGTTTAAAGTCTATGAAGAAAATTTAGCCTCACACAGATGAGTAATTAGAAATAGGAGAATTATTTTAATGGCCTTTTCAAATAATTTGGAATATATCATGTAGCTTCTGGAAAATCTACCAACTCTTTATGAGAGAATGAGATAAATAATATCTTAATATTTTTGTGAATAGTGTTTGACCTTGTGTACCCTGAAAAGTCTCAAATACTCACATTTTTAGAGCTTTTGGTCCTAAATACACTGTTTGAAGAAGGAAAATAAGAGTCTACAAATTGAATCTTGTAATGTTACTTCTTCACTGTTACTTTATTAATCAGTGATCATTTTCACAGCATGATTTTTAATTTACTTCATTGACAGAGAAGGAATTGGCATAAACCCTGTACAGTTAGTGGTACAATATTTCACTAACCGCCAAAGTAAATTAAGCAAAGCAAGTAAAATTAAGTAATTTATGATCTCACGGTTCATCTTCACTTGGTCTTATTTTCTCTCTTATGCCTTTTCCATTTACTTTCTTCCTATTTGCACATTGTAACTTGTCTTACTGTTACGTTCTCGGTTTGGTTTAGGGCAGCTGTGTGACATGTTTGATGAGGGGTCACTTGGAGGTATTTCTTATGCTTTCCATTGACAATCAATCAGCCATGATGAATGCTCGGGTGAGCAATTTCCACCATGAAAACACCTTGTGGGCACTTGAGAGTGGAAAGGCATGCTTGGCAAGAATGAGGAGACAAGAGAGCAAGCCCAATGCCAATTTTCTAAATTTGTTGCTCTGCTGGAATGATTGTGAGAGATGATGGATGACTGATATCACTCTCAAGTGTCTTTTATCCCTTTGGATAATTTTGCCAATTTTCCAGTGAACTTAAATGTCCACAGATGTTTGAGATGAAACCTGCTGATTTGTAACTCAAAGGCTTTAACTGCCAAATTGTTGGAGAATGTCAGTGGAAACTGGCGACTTGAGTACAATTTCAGCAAAAGACCATTGAGTGTCCTGATGATACTCTTGTAATTTGTTACTTGCAATATCAAGTTTAATGAAATATATTTTTTTAGTAGATGAAGAGTAAGAATCTAGTGTTAAGCGTTGTTGATCTCAGCTCACAATTGGTGAAGGTATGCTATACCCTCTATGCTCAATATAAAATTCTTTAATTCAAGGAAAAAATATTAAAGATATTAGTTCAAAATTTTGCTGTGTTTTACATTTATAAGAATGTGAATGTTATTAAAGAATTTTAAAGAACATGATTTTTTGTGTGAAAAATGATTGCCACTAATATGAAATATATGAAATGAGTATGAGCTATAATGAAAAGGGCATCTGTGTAGTTAAAACACTGCTTTGAAATTTGTTGAAAAAAATTGGTCTTTCTATATTCCTTTGGTGTACAGACCTCATCACACTTTTATTCCTTTCTTTCCTTACTACTTTGGTAGTGCTTTAGGCAGATTGTTAAATTTTTGGTGGAAAGAAGACTTGCCTTTGTTTCCCCTCTATATCCTCCATTAAACACATTAAATACTGTAATTGTAGGTCAATCCTTTTATGAAGAATACAAATAGGGAAACTTTATATTCAAATCTTAAAGTATTTATAGTCTGTATTTCATTGTGAATAACTTTTCAATTGTACTAATTTCTGAAAGATCCATGCCAATTTATTCTTTGTTGTCCTTTTAACATATTAATAAACATATTTACCCATAAGCTTACCTAGTACTTCTCAGTTTGATTGCATACTGCAATGCCTGGGAACTTAAATATATGTAGATATAGATATAGATCCTGGATTCCCCTCAGACCAAATGAATCAGAATCTCTCAGAGCAGGAAATTGGTATTTTTTAGAAATACTCCAAGTGATTCTAATGAACAACTATAGTTGAAAATCACTGGTCTAGGATATGGATGACAAGTTTTTGCGAAAAAATTGATAATAGATATCTAGAGTACTATATCAAGATGGAATCCAGGTCACCTGGATGGCTCAATTGGTTGAACATCTGACTTTGTCTCAGGTCATCATCTTACAGTCTGAGTTTGAGCCCCACATCGGGCTTTGTGTGGACAGCTTGGAGCCTGGAGCCTGCTTCAGATTCAGTAGCTTCCTCTCTCTCTGTTCTTCCCCCACTTATACTCTGTTTCTCTCTGACTCAAAAATTAATAAACATTTTTTAAAAATTAAAAAAAGAATGATTCCAAGGTTTTGTTTAGGATCAAGGTAAGAATATTGTTGATGCTGTCATGATGTTACCAAGGGCTCTAGAGAAGAGAGTAGTAGTTCTTATCACCTCTTAACCATGGCTGCCTGACTTTCAATTTGTTTTCTAATGAATGTTTAGTTCATGCATATTTCTGGTCTCTATCCATTATGGATAAACCATGTATATTTCATATAATTGATATGAGAAATTTTACTTTTTGAAAATTTTGCTAATAGTTTTACTAAAGAGTGGATTCTAAGATTAAGGACCACACACATTTCATATATTGCCAAAGGGAACTTTTATTATGCCCACAGTAAAGTAGATCTCTTTTTTGTCATGACAGTTATATACACACACACACACATATATGTACATTCATTGTGAGAATCCTATGATTCATATTGTATATTTGTAAAATGCTTTGTACAGACTAGCTCCTCAGAAAACATGAACCACTTTTAGTTATTATTATTTGCATATATTCATCTGATTGTCCATAGAAATTTATCAACTCTGTTTGAGTAGATGCTATCATAGTTCATATTCCCTAGCTACCTCTAACTAATCACTTTATACACAAAATATAAAACACTAAATGGGATTATAATATGCTATAGAAACACCTCACCACTATCACACCCAGAATACTGGGTAACTAAATAAAGTCATACTGCAAGCCAATGGCAAAATCCAGATTCAGTAGCAGTTTGATCTAGATCCACTTTAAGCCAGCTGACAGACAGTGTTTTACAATTTACAAACTCTATTGATATATATTTTCTCATTTGATATCTACTTCATAGACTATTTAAAGTATTATTGAGCTTATTGTATAGATGAATAAACAGCCTCAGAAAATTAAAATGGTTTCTTCCAGCTGGCTCAGGTAATTTTAATTGAAATTATAATTATTAAAATTATATCTGTAGTGTCTCAGATTTTCTGTTTACACAATGAAATATTTTCATTAGATAGTATTGTTTCCGATTAAAAGAATTAGAAAAACATTATATATAAATTCAGGATGATGTATGCTTTTAGATTATCATAACTTTAGTGCAAAAAACCTGAAAGTTGATATAATTTATTTTTGCACAGATCCTATCTTGAGATATTATATGTTGTTTTTTATAGTAAAAGTAACAGAATAATGGAAATTTTATTTCTGATAGTTATTTAAGTGAACTATCTTGTCTACTTTGAATAAAAAAAGAAAAACATTGGAATGGACAAATATTCCCATTCCAAACTCAGCTAGTTGAAATTACCTTGTGTGGAGAGAATGAGACTTTTTTCCCTTTTCACAGGATGACCATTTCCACTTATAGTTACAGTGAAGATTTGTAGTTTTGTGAGATGTTATCATATCCTGTATACTACAGGTGTTAAACATTTAAAGGTCAACAATTTTAAAGGAATGTCTAAATTTCTATGCCCAGTAGTGTTTGCATATGTTTTCTCATGCCCTTGAATTAGCCATGCATGCAGAAAATGCATGTGCAAACCATATGGCAAGAGATCTAAGTGTCACTTCTAAGATTCTCTTTCTGTAAGGGTCTGGATTGCACACAAGCACAATCACAGTTGAAGACTATGAGGACTTAGATTCCCAAATGCCTGGTCGAACTAAATCATTGAATTTATTTTTAGAATATAAGAGTAGACTCTCAGTGCCCGAGTGACTTTTAGTTAGAACATCAGACACAGAAGCAGGAGTGTTACCTGTTTGTGAACTATGTATTAAATGATATCTAAATGTACTCTCCACCCCCCAAATATCTTAGGTAATGATAAAACTGCAACAGAATCACAGAGACAGGAAGTTAGTTGACTTGCTCTTTTCTCCTCCTCCTCCGCCTCCTCCTTTTTTTCCTTCTTCTCCTCCTTCTCCTTTTTTTAATGGAACTAAATGAGGGATCTATGCCTGAGGAAATAGAGCAAGTATAGTTAAGAGTTAATATTTTTATTTTCCTTACTAGTCATGTACTTTATTGTTTGTCATAGGCCATACCACTTCTTTCTGTGCTAAACTTTCTCCAGGACACATATTTAGGCTGTTAGTCTAGCTTTTTCTGGTATTTGAATGTTAACTCCTGTGGATGACCAGGCTCATAGTCCTCCACAACCCTCACCCCACTTTATACCCCATGCATTCTGACACTAAATTAGTTTTGCTCAAGTTTTACCATTGAATAAGTTTACCATTCCTTTTTAAGTCTCCTGATCTTCTATAAATAATAGAATGTGGGATTACATATGTCCTAACTAACACACATAGTGGACTAAAATGAAGTAACTTTTTCATTTTAATGTTGTGTCATGACACCATTGTTTTTCAATCTATTTTATTAAAGTTTCATATAGACTACAGTAATTACTGATATTTATTAAGTGTTTCATCTAGTAAGCCACGTACTTGGCATGAGAGAGAGGGCAAGCTTTAAATAGTGCAGTCACTGAGGCATCTGGGTGGCTTAGTAGGTTAAGTGTCAAACTTCAGTCTGGGTCATGATCTCATGGTTCTTGAATTCAGGTCCCACGTTGGGCCCTCTGCTGACAGCTCAGAGCCTGGAGCCTGCTTTTCATTCTGTGTCTTCCTCATTCTCTGCCCCTGGCACGCCCCCCCCCCCCCATTCTGTATCTCTCTCTCTCTCTAAAAAATAAATAAAACCTAAAAAATTTAAATAGTACAGTCAGTGAGGCCTCATTGAAAAGATGACATTGCAACTGTTACTTAGATGATGTGAAGGAATTAACCATGTGGCTATTTGGGAAAGAATATTCCAGAAAGTAGCAGCTTGAGAGAAGATCTTAAGGTGGTTGCATCTCTGATGTAACCAGGGAACAACAAAAGTTCCTTGTGTTTCCAGCAGAGTTACTGATAGAGGACAGAGGAGAGGTATATGAAGTCAGAGAGGTGAAAGTGTGTGTATTAAGTAGCAGACTGTGTAGACCCTTGAAGATCATTGTTAGAATTCTACTTTTTATTCTAAAGAAATAAAATTAACAAGCTTTGAGCACAGGATTGACATACTATTAATCATGCTATGAAGAGAGCAAGTTAAGCTTCTTTTGAGAACAGATTATAGTGCTGCATTGGTACTGCAGAAAGACCAGGTAGGAGACTTTTGGGGGAATTCATCATCTCAGGTAAGAGATGATGGAGACACACTGGGGGGGTATTAATGAAAAAGTAATAGTACTTAGGAGTCTGTGACATTTTGACCTGGGATGACTTTTGCCCTCTTCTCTTTGCCTTCCTAGCTTAAGCAGGGCCTTAGTCAGGGCATATCCAGACTTCTAATCTAAATCTCAAGCATCAAACAGGAATATGAGAGGTGGTGGTGATGGTGGAGGGCACTTGAGGGGAAGAGCACTGGGTGTTGTATGGAAAACAATTTGACAATAAAATATTAAAAAAAACAGGAATATGTATAGTTCAGTGATTTTAGACTTGACTTAAGCTGTGAAATTCTTAACAAATTAATTTTATTTCTACATCATAATGTGGAAGAAAGCTGGAAGGTAAAAATCAATAGTCAAAATCACATGCCTGTTTTGGTGGTACCAGAGTGCTGAGAATAACTAACAAAATTCTAATTACTTAAATACCTCTTTAATATGCTGTATGTTTGTGGATATATAAAGTATTACAAACTAAATTACTTCTGAAATTTAAAAAAATGATACAGAAGGGTCAATCGATTAGCCAGTATTCTTTGAATGTTTACTGTTTCTCAGCTTAAGTTACAAATGATGACTACAGAACGATTCACATTCGAACCTGTGGCCGGGTAGTTCTTTTGCTGCCTTTACCTGGGCTCACTCATGCAGCTGCACCCATGCAGCTAGGATACTGGCTGGGCCCTGATTTCAGCTGAGACAACTAAGATGGCCTGATGTCTTTCCGCATGTGGTGTTTGATAACTCTAGAAGGCTAGACTGTGTTTCCTCACATAGTGGGAGCAATGTTTAAAGAGCTCAAGTCACAAAGGCAAGTGCTTATCAATCTTCTGTTTGCATCATACATGCTGATGTCACAATGGCAAAAGCGAATCCCATGAGGGAAGTGATCTCACAAGACTACTGTTATAGAAATGTATGATTCATTGGGTTCCATTTTAGTAACAATCTACTATATTCTAACCTCCAGCTGCAGTGATTCATATCTTTCCATTCACCAAATATACTCATCATCTTTTAAATACCCATGGCTTCATCCAGTCATAGCATCAGTTACGAAGCTCATGATCTGATAAACAGAATCAGCTCTGGATATGGGTGAGGCATTTGGGGTGGAATTCCTCTTGATCCAGATATTCATGACGTAAAAGAACAAGTTATTTGGTCTCCCATACTTAACACAGAAAAATAAATCAGAAAGAGGAAACAACAATAGATGCTCCCATTCAAAAAGAAGGAGGAAGAGAACATAATAGATATTAGAGCACTGGAATAACAAAAGCCAGACAGGCACAAGTTATCGTGGATTTCCACACTGGGGGTTAGGAATGATTCTTGCTTGGGACACAGTTCTCCCTGCGAATCATTCTCTAAAGCATTTTTCTCTGTTGCTCTTGGATCTTGTCTCTGACAACTTGGTTCTGTATGAGACACCAGACTTCTTTTTTTTTTTTTTTTTTTTTTTTAACTGGGAAAACCCTCTATTTATAGCTGAGTAGCTTTCTCAGCTTGCTCTTACTACATTGGCGGGTGACAGCCTCCTTTTCCTTTCAAACTGTATCACTTTTAGTCCAAACTGATACATTTCCTTAAATATTGTGATGTTCCCATATGTTAGTTCATTCAAGGCCCTTCAAGCCACATCCACAATTACTTTAAAGGTAGACCACATTTATTATTTTAGATCCTACAGCAACAATGCTTATATGATTCCTCAAAACTTTTTGTCTAGATGAGAATGTCTATGAGGTATCCCCTTAAGTCTTTTTGAGTTCTTAAAAAAGGGTCTTACAGCCACACTGCTGATTTGATAATTACCTTAAAGGCATATATTTTCTTTGCGAACCTTTTGCTGAAAGACTGAATATATGAAATAGCTTTATTTTCCAGCCAAGCAACTTCCTTATACATTTTTTAAATTTACCGTGCAAAGTAAAATTCCTTTTTAGTACCCCTTTCTCCTCTCTTACACTATCACATATAACTAAAAGGACAATTGACACTTGTAATATTCTGCCCAGAATTCTTAGCCAGATCTACAAGGTATCATTGAGTATATTCTCTGTCTTCCAAATACTGCAGAAAACAGTTTTATCATTGCTTCAGTGCTACAAGACATCTTTATAGTCTCTAATAGCAGATTTTCCACCAGTCCTCCAGCATTCACTACTACTCAGTCCTAAAGCTTGTACCACAGCTTTTAAGTTTGTATTGCATCAGCTTTCTAATTCTGGTACAAATTTCTAAATCAGTTCTCTGTTGCTTACTTAAAGCAATAAAAAAATGATTTCTTACAATTCCATGTGTTCACTCAGTGATTTTTCTGTAGCTTTACCTTGTTCTCAATCATGCAGCTTTATTCAGTTAGAGTCTGTTGGGAGCTCAGTTTGGCTGGGACAGTGGTCATGGCTGCCTTCCTTGCCATGTGGTGTTTGATACTTTAGAAGTGTAGAATGGTCTTCTTCACCTGCCAGCAGGAGTATTTCATGAAGTCAAGCCCCAGTGTGTATGTTCTTTTCCCATTGGCCTAAGGAAGTCAATGATCAAGTCCATGTGGGAGGAACACACAAGATTTGGATACTGGGAAATATGATTCATTGGACTCCATTAGCATAATATGATGCTATGTGATCTTTTTATTCCTTACTAATATAACAATGCTGGGCTATGTAATTATATAGAATCTTATAACAGGTGATAAAAAGTTAAATTTTCTTAAAATCCAGGTACTATATTTTGATATTAGCTATTGCTATAAGGAAATAATTTTTCTGCTGTCAATCTCAACAACTTTCCTATCACACATATACTACTCCTTGTTCAACACAGATTACTTTCCATAGAGTCCCTTAAAATAAAAAACAAATTTCAATTGACTTTTTAGATCACTGTTTCTAAATGTTGTCTTTGATTTTTTTTAATGTTTATTTTTGAGAAAGTGGGAGAGAGAGCGTGAGTGGGAGAGGAGAATAGAGAGAGGAAGTCAGGGGATCCGAAGCTGGCTCTGCACTGACGGCAGAAAGCCCGATACATGGGGCTTGAATTCAATAATTGTGAGATCATGATCTTAGTCAGAAGCTCACCTGGCTGAGCCACTTAGGCATCCCTAAATTTTCTCTTTGAATATGGCTGCTTATTTCTGTTGAAATAAGAATGTCTAATCGCACTCAAGTGACCAGCACACTTTGACTTTGTGCCTTAGGTTAAATAAAAGGAATGACAGTTTTCATGATTTTTATTAATATGTTTAAATCTCATTTTTCTTCTTCCATAGAATGGGAATGATAATAGAATCTTATGAGATCATTTAAAAATTAAAGTAGTGCATGTGAGTGCTTTGCAACACATTTCAGAGTCGGTGCTTATTAAACAGAAATTTTATTAAGGATTAGGACAAAGAGACCATCATACTAACTTGGGGATACCAACTCTTAATCTATAGGATAGTTACAAGGGCTTTAGTTGGCTTTTTAGTAAAAGTAGAATTTGATATCCACTTTCAATGAAATCTATATAGGGTAAGTGGAGAAGGTATAGTTACGTGATACTGAAAGGAAAATGTTGAGACAAAATTTCAATTTTTTATTGAATTGAGATACACGGTCCCAAATTAGACACTCTTCTGACTTTGGAAATCTTTGTACTATATAGAAACTTTTTCTGTAATGAGACTAATAGAAAATGTGCATAAAGTAGACATCTGTGAATTTCCCTGAGCAGTACTGACTCACATTGCTGCTGGTATCGGCCTCTTTGTACAGGTTTAGGTACTATTTCTCTCCTGATTCTCTCTACTCTCTTTTGGGACTGTCATTCAAAGGTGGTGTCATTCAAATTAGATCAACCTGAATAAGACAATCTCTTCACTCTCCTCTCTTTATTTCTTTCCTATACCTGACTCTTGGTCCACCTGTCTCTTCTTCCACCTGCCTTTGATCTATCTTTCTACCCTTCTATCCCTCTTCTCCCTCATTACTTTCTAAGATTTGAATTTGAGTATAGTAAAAAAGAATCGACAATGGACATTAGTTGGAGGTTTTTTGTTTATTTTTGAACTTTATATAAGTTTAGCAGCACCAAGAAGATCGTTTTTGCAAAGTTAGAATTTTGATTACCTCTAGGGAAAAATGATTATATATAATGTGGAAGAGACACCTTCAAGGCTTCTAAGAATAGTGTTAATGTTCTATATATCTAAGTGTCTATTACATGAGTATTTGCTTTGTAATAATTTGGTGATTGATACATTTATTGTATGATTATTTTGCATGTATTTTGTATATTCTACTTTTAACCCATGATTGGAAGTCATTTTGTTTTCCAAGATGACAGCAGGTTGAAGACTGTGAGGTTCTGCTATGTAACTCTCCAGATCCTTATTGGTTCCCATGGTTTCTGAGATCTCTCATTCTGATTTCCTTAGGTTGATATAATTTCATCTCTTCAAATTTTCATTTTATTCTGCCTAATATATTGTTTTTTACTTACAGTTTCAGAACCCAAAGTGACTTAATAGACAAAGAGAACTGAAATAATTTGTTAAAAACCACAAATATATGGACTTCAGTTGCTTGTGGGAGATAATATGAAATTTAGGAGTTAACTAAAAGTTAAAATTTCTTTAAAACATCTTCCCTGACTTCCCATACTCTCATGTAGAATGAATTATTACCTCCTCTGTATCCCCTGAAATCATGATCTATTGCAGAACTGTGAGTTGCAAGAGGATATAAATACTATATTTCACAAATACAGGTAACAATGCAGGTTTATTATTTATATTTATTTGGTTTTCTGTGTTTTCTCCTTCCTTGGTTGTTAGCCAATTAAAGGCAAGGAGCTTCATCTCATACTTATTTTACATATGTAGTACCTTTTTCAGTGTTGGACACTATTAGCAGATCAATAAATATTTGTTGAATTGATTTTTTCCCCAGAATTCCTTGTGAGGGATCAATAGGGATATGGAGATGTTTACTTTTAAATCTTTGTAGAAATAATGCAGCTAAAATTGGGAGGGCTTGAATACTCTTGTTCTCATTTATCAGATTCCTGACATAGAATAAAAATAAAGATAATTGCAATCCACTAATGTTGCTAAAAACCTCCCTTACATATGTTTGGAGTCATTATATCAATATTAAGCACACAGAGATTGTATGGTAAAATACTGGGATCTAGAAATCTTAAGTATTCTGTTCCTAGCCAAATAGAATTTTCATTACCTATCTCAATGTTTTTTTTTGTTAATATCCTAATCACAACTAACTTGCAACCCTAAGAGTTTCTAAGGAAATCTGCTTGTCTGAAATTACTTAAGACCTTGTAAGGGTTGTTGACAAACAAATAACTTTCCATTCCATTTAGTACTTGAATCATCTTTGGTTGCTTAGTGATCTTTGATGAGTTTGAAAGCAGAAGGAAAGATTTCAGAAGATCATTTATGTTTTGCAGGAAGAAGTCAGTGTTTGGGTATGTTTCTTTCTTAGTTTAATTAACACAGCTAGAATATTAAGTTAATGAGGTTAAACCCATGAGTGTAATTGCCAAATATGCTGGACTAAGCTCCAAGTCCAGAAAAATCAGTGCTTTAAGATGACTAACAGAATCACTAGGCAGGGAAAGATAACACTTAAGTTTGAATTTTAATTCTTCCACTAAATTAATATGTAAATCTTAGCCAAGTTAATTAATCCTGTTAGGTTACAGAGTGAAAAAAATAGTATTAAATGTACCTGAATCAATTCTTACAGATGTGGAAGGATCTAATGTAATAATATATGTGAAATTAATTTTAAAACTATAAAACATAGTGAACATATTTAATATGAACCTTATTGTCATAACTGGGACATAAATGGGTGATTTGAATAGATTATCATAAAATCTGTCAATTTTCTTATAAAAGCAGTTAGTCACAAAAATCTCTGCCTGTTATCATCTATCTATCATGTATCCTTTATTAGTGAATGATAGTACATTCCTAATATTCTAGTATCAAATTTATTGACAAATTCCAAAATTTTGAAACAGTCATATTTCTCTATATACTTTTCTTTGTTTATTATTGCTTATGATCATATATGACATAGCTATCAAAGAAGCCCAGAGGCTATTCTTGATGCTAGGCTTAGGGAAATAGATGACAAATGGGTTTTCTGGCTCCAGCTTTGTGGGCTTGAGGAAAACATATAATGCCAGATTCTTGATTACCACCACATTTACTGTATTCTTTAGAGAAATTTCCATGCAATAGAAAAGGAGATATATGCCAAGAATGTTATGATAGTACCACCTTCCAGCTATTCATACACAGCAGCAATAAGCACTTCCTGAAAGTCAAACACCACTCAGGTCCAGAAATAGAATTTGCAGCCCTAGAAACCCCTTGAGATCACAGTGCCCTCCCTCCTGCCATAAGTAATCACTATACTGGCATTTAAAGTAATCATTCTTGTGATTTTCTTTGTGTAGTTTTATCAATCAAATATGCCCGCAGATACTATTACTTGGTCTTGCGCATGATTATAACCAATGGAGATTATTTGGAATTTGGTTGTTCATCTACACCTTCTTGTATTTGGAGGTTTTGTGGAGACATCTTGTCACTTAATTTGTTATAAATGGATTCTACTGTTTTTTTTGCGCTTGTAACTTAGTTTTTGGTCTGCTTTATGTATGGATTCAAAAGTTTAAAAGACTTGCTGCTGCAGTCATTCCCATCATTCCAGATAGCTCTTGTCATTTTGTCATGTTTCCTGCTAGTGCTTATTTATTTTCTGCTTAAAATGAAGTATTACAGCTGTAGCCAGTCTCCCCTTCTTCCAGTATTAAGTATGTGTATAGGTCCATTTAAAGCTTTATATTAGGTTTCGTTGATTTATCCATCTGTTCTTATACCTGTGCCATATTTTTTTATGCTATTGTTTCAAAGTTTGTGTAGTATCTGGTTCATTTTTATTACACATTTTTTCTAGAATGTATACTTAGTTATTCACAGATTTTTATTTTTTCTTAGAAATTTTGGAACACATATGTCTTCTAAAGGTCAATTTGGATTATTATTGGAGTAAATTTATTTATAAATTGGGGGAAATTCTGTTTTCAATATTAAGTATTCCTATCCAATGGCAGACTTGCTCCACTGATCTCCCTTGGTATCATTTAGAATGTCTTGTTGTTTTTGATGAGATGATTGCTAGATCCTTTTAGCTTTTGTTAATATTATAACTCTTAGTTTTTGTTACTCAAAACAAAACACTATTTGTGTTTTTTGTTGTATTTTGTAGTTGATTATTTTTGATACAGAGAAATTCAATTATTTTTAACATTTATCTTGATTTCAACAAGTATGCTAAAATTGATGTGCCCAAAGGTAAGGGAAATAAAAGCAAAAATACTGGGACCACATCAAGATAAAATGTTTCTTCACTGCAAAGGAAACAACCAATAAAACTAAAAGGCAATTAGGGTACCTGGGTGGCTCAGTTGGTTAAGCATCAGACTTTGATTCAGATGATGATCTCATGGATCTTGAATTCAAGCCCCACATTGGGCCCTGTGCTGACAGCTCACAGCCTGGGGCCTGCTTCAGATTCTGTGTCTCCCTCTCTCTCTGCCCCTCCTCCACTCATGCTCTTTTTCTCTCTGTCTCAAAAACAAATATAATTTTTTTAAAAAGGCAGCAAACAAAATGAGAGAGGATATTTTCAAATGACATATCAGATAAAGGATAGGTATCTAAATTCTATAAAGAACTTACCAAACTCAACACACAAAAAAGAAATAATCTAGTGAAAAAATGAGAAGACATGAATAGATGCTTCCAAAGAAGAAATGCAGATGGGCAACAGACACATGAAAAGATGCTCAACATTGCTAATCATCAAGGAAATTCAAACCAAAATCACAGTGAGATACCACCTCGCACCATTCAGAGTGGCTCAAATTAAGAACTCAGGAAACAACAGATATAGAAGATACTATATCCAAATTCTATTGCTAGAGAAGAAACAGATACTATTAATGTTATGATGGGGCCTTTGTTTGTTTTTTGTCTAGATTTCTGGTTGATGGATGTGCTATACTTTTTGTGTGTGTGTGTGTAGAAAAGAAGTACACATTTTTTTCACCAACCTGAATCTGAATTTTAGCATACCCATCAACTACAAATACAGGTAAAAAACAAACAAACAAAAACCCCATCATAACATTAATAGTATCTGTTTCTTCTCTAGCAATAGATTTGGTTTTAGTCCTATATCACTTTTAAGCTGTAGATATCTCAAAATAATATTGAGGCTCAATACCTTTTTGAAATTATTACAAATATCAGGATCACTTCTAGATCTTATTTCTTGATTTATCACAATAATAAACAAAGTTGGCTTCTATATATCTATTACTATTTAGTAATTGTTTCAGTATAATTTTTTCTTTATATAATTTTTTACATAGATGGTCCTAGTTTTGCATATTTTTATGGCAACTAACATATAATCTGTATTGTACAAATACCTGCTTATATTTACTTTATGCATATAACAGCTTTCTTTTGAGATGGAGATCATAAAGTTTACCTTCAAAACAGGTTGAAATTATCTGCAATAGATCAAGTTAACTACTAGCTATGCTTGTGGTAGTGAGTGTAGAATTCATCATTAACATGATCAAGAACTAAGCTTTGAGAGTTTTGGATTAATATTTCATTATGTTTAAAAATTCTGTTTTTTATTGAACAAATTTTGTATTATATTTTGTTGAAATAAATCTATTTAATCTACATTTTCTAATTTATTATAAATAGATATTCATAATTTTATTTTACTACATTTTACATCCCTGTTGTATGGTTATTTACCCATTTCTCTGATTTTATTTCTTTCTTTTTTTACTTTTTTGGTTTTTTCAGATATCTGACTTAATAATCTTTTTAAAATGTCACTTTTGTTATTTTTCTATAAGTTTACCTGCTTTTATTTATGACACTCTTTTATTTGATTTTTTTTAAGTTTTTTATTTGGCTGATTATTTTCTTTATTTTCAACTCCTTTTGTCTAAATGTGTTTCACTTTAGTTTTAATTCCCGTGTAATACTGGATTAAGTAATTTACGTATACTTGCAATCCTAATTAGACAATTCATTTCCCTGCGAATGCTGCCAAGGATAGCTCTCACTGCTTGGATTTGATTTTGATAATTGTTTAAAATAATTTCTTGCTTGAATCTGGCCAGATATCAGTATTTTTTTAGTAAACTTTAAAAAATATTTTTTTTGGAATTCAGTAATTATTAGATTTGCAAATAAAGACAAATAAAATAATAAAGGCTTAATAGATTTTTACCAAAATTGGTTGAGAAGAAGTCTCTGGCTACGCATCTCTATTTGCCTAAACCATCTGGGTCTAATGTCTGAGTTCAAAGAGTTACATCATTGACAGGAAGAAACAGGAAATAAATTTGAGCAACATCTGTTTTCCTCCTTAGACAAATTTGTGTATTTGGAGCTCATCTTTTACAGCTGCTTTCCCTTTTGTTTTATAAACTTTAAAAATTCCTGGTTCTCATCATTCTTTTGGCCTCAACAATATTGAATGGTGTTACCCAGAACTCCCTGGATTCCTTGGTCAGTTTATTTGACCGTAAGTACCAAAATCTAGCAATCATATATGACACATGCACAAACAATATTAGATTCATTTTAAAGCCAGTGTGTGGTCAGAATAGTAAAGAATATGCTTTTGTTCAATCAGAGTTTATTCTGCTTTTCACAATGCCAGAACAACTCATTTCAATCCTCAGTAATGTTTAAGAAATAGTATTTTACTATTATTTTAATTTACGCTTTTAGTTGTGTTTCTTCATTAACTCAACAATGTTTTCTTGTAGTTTGTAAATGCCAGTATTTATTTTGTATGTATTATCAAGGCCAGAAGATAAAATTTGGGGTTTGAGAGATGGAGTTAGGGATATCAATGAGGACATTGACATTGGGTAGCCTGCTCTGCTGTCTGCTCTTTTTTCTACCTAATTTTTAAAGTGCTACTTGAGATGCTATTTCTCTTCTCCCTGACTTGTTTACTCTGTTTCTTTAGACTAAAAATTATATAGCTTTTCTTAGTGCTTAATGGTGAATTCTTATATTTTCCCCAAATCATTTTTATGCATTTGTTTTGCTTGCCACCTAGATCAAAATATATTTGAAATCCTTAACATGGTCAGGATGGTGCTAGCAAATAGTGGGTGATTATAAATCCCCATGGAGGAGTAATGAAGAATGCAAGTAAAATACCCTAATTTGGCAAGACAGGCATATACCAGAATTTTAGTTAAATACGATTTAGTTGCCAATTTAATTTAGTTATATCTTGGAATTTCAGCCATTGTAGCTTTAGAGGCCAATAATATAAGAATGTTAGAGATTAGGCAAATAGCTGGGTGGCTTCTTCCTCAGAGGACAATGGCAATACTCTGTGGCCTTTATACAGAGATCTAGAAGAGCCACAGGATAAACCTGACTGGCATAAATGCCTTTTAACTATTGTTTTAATAAAAGTCCTTTTGAGTTTCAGTTAGTTATGACATCATTTGGGGGCATTAGTTCCATGATTTTGTATTGTAATATTCAAAATGTCACTTCCTTCAGTTGATGGACATTTAAGCTCTTGCCATAATTTGGCTATTGTTGAAAGCACTGCTATAAACATTGGGGTACATGTGCCCTTATGCATCAGCACTTGGTGAATGGATAAAGAAGATGTGGTTTATAAACACAATGGAATACTACTTGGCAGTGAGAAAGAATGAAATCTTGCCATTTGCAGCAATGTGGATAGAATTTTTAAAAAAATTTTTTTATGTTTTTTATTTATTTTTGAGAGACAGAGACAGTGCGGGCAGGGGAGGTTCAGAGAGAGAGGGAGACACAGAATCCGAAGCAGTCCCCAGGCTCTGGGCTAGCTGTCAGCACAGAGCCTGATGTGGGGCTCGAACCCACAAACCGTGAAATCATGACCTGAGCTGAAGCAGGACGCTTAACCGACATAGCCACCCAGGCATCCTGCAATGTGGATAGAATTTGAGGGTATTATGTCAGGTGAAATAAGTCAGTCAGAGAAAGACAGATACTGTATGTTTTCACTCATATGTGGATTTTTAGAAACTTAACAGAAGACCATGGGGGAAGGGAAGTGGGAAAAAGTTACAAACAGAGAGGAAGGGAGGCAAACCATTGGAGACAAATATAGAGAATAAACTGAGGGTTGATGGGTGGATGGGGGAGAAGGGAAAGTGGGTGATGGGACATTGAGGAGGGCACTTATTGGGATGAGCACTGGGTATTGTATGGAAGCCAATTTGACAATAAAGTATATTAAATTAAAAATGGAAATAAAAGAAAGCAAGTCATGGAAAAATGTCACTTTTTGATATTCTGTTTCATTAAATGGAAAGGAACCCATTTCTCTGGGTAGAAAACAAAATGTGGCACGTAAAATGTACTATAATTCAAGAGCCATGTGAATTCACCATGACCTGTGTTTCTTTATTCAGTAATGTATTCATGTAGTTATATATTTAGTGAGTTAACATCAGGTACTAACTCAGATGATAGCATATCATTAAAGAAAAATCAGAACATATAAGGCCAGCACAGCAACGTAGACAGAGGAAAAGAGGGGTAAAAATAGATGTATTGGGAAGAACTGGCTAGAACTTTCTTCTTCTTACCTATCTGCAAAATTCCATAAGATAAAGATTGAGAACAATTGGAGAATTTAATTGAATCCTTCCTAGAGTGATCATTCTTGAGTGCTTCCACGAAGGGAAGCCATTAAAAGCAATATATATATATATATAGTTTAAACTCAAGAAGAACTAGAAAATCAAATATGTAAGTGTCTGGTAGGGGGTCATTGATGCTAAAATAATGAGTATGTGCCTTATTATCACTAGTGCTAGTCCCCAAATTAATGCCTGCCCTAGGGTAGGATCTTGTGTTTAATCTAACAGGTTCAATAGTCAGAGAACTAAATGAGCTTTCATTTTAAATTAGTGGAAGGTATCAACAATAAAATCCAAGCTGAGGAGCTAATTCAAACTGGGTGGAAGAAGCTAGAGTGCCTGAGTCTTCCCTTCCCCTCCCCCATCTCCCTCAACTTATTCTTCTATGGGACTTCTATTTCTGCCTGGCCTTCTGAAGTGCATACAGAATACATTCATACTGAATGTCCTAGATAGGGGCATACATGTGGACTAGGGGTAAAATGAATATAAGGATCAAGATCCTACTTGTGGTTTGAAGTGGATTTCTCAAGACAGGCAGCAGATGTGAGTATAGGGAATCTTTGAAAAACAATGCTCAGCATCACTCATCATCTGGGAAATACAAATCAAAACCACACTGAGCTACCACCTCACACCAGTCAGAGTGGCTAAAATGAACAAATCAAGAAACAATAGATGCTGGCGCAGATGTGGAGAAATGGGCACCCTCCTACACTGTTGGTGGGAATGTAAACTGGTACAGCCGCCCTGGAAAACATTGTGGAGGTTCCTCAAAAAACTATCAGTAGAATTCCCCTATGACCAGCAATAGCACTACTAGGGATTTATCCAAGGGATACAGACACATGGGGCACATGTACCCCAATGTTCATAGCAGCACTGTCAACAATAGCCAAATCATGGAAAGAGCCTAAATGTCCATCACCTGATTAATGGATCAAGAAGATGTGGTTTATCTATACAATGGAATACTACATGGCAATGAGAAAGAATGAAATCTGGCCATTTTTAGCAAAGTGGATGGACCTCGAGGGTGTCATGCTAAGCAAAATAAGTCAGGCAGAGAAGGACAGATATACCATATGTTTTCACTCATAGGTCTAACAGGAGAAACTTACTAGAGAACCATGGGGAGGGGAAGGGGGGGAGAAAGAATTAGGGAGAGGGAGGGAGGCAAATCATGCGAGACTCTTGAATACTGAAAACAAACTGAAGGCTGAAGGGGGAGAGAGAAAGGGGAAGAGCGATGATGGCCATGGATAAGCAATTCTCAGAACTTAGGGTAAAGAGATCAAGATCCAGGGAATGGCTATAATGGCATTTCTAATTCCTTAAAATATTTCACTTTGACACTCAAAGAGGAGTCAAAATTAAGAACTTTACAATTTCCTTTCTATTTAGACTAGCCATTAATATTATCCTTCAATGTATATACATTGTACATATGTATATGTACATTATACAGATATACATATATACATATGTACATTCAATGTACATATACGCCAGTGCCAACACACTTAATTGTCTAAGGACAACTAGAGACATGGTGGCAAACAAAAGTGAGTCCTGCTCAATCCCACATCCTTCTATAGAGAGACTGCATCATCCGTTTTAGAGGACTTGGGTTTCTTTTGGTGACTGAGCAGTCACCTCTGACAATGAGAAGAAAAGAGCTGATGAGGCTGAAAAGTGATCTGTTCCCTCAACCATTTCCTTAGTGCTTTAGTAGAAAGTACTGTGACCAGTCTGTGAAAAGGGAGAGGGTAGTTATTGAGGCAATAATGTCAGAAAATTAATAAATAATAAATCACATAATGGATAATTCGGAATTTCATTAAAAATTATCATTAACACTAGAAACTGAAATAATAGGAAGTCTTTAAAAGAGTATTACAATGGGCACAATTTTAATAAGAAAACATAATCTTTAAAACATAGATGGTTAAGTATTGGAGTAACAAACTTTTTTTCCTCCTTGGGTATCTTTAAAAATATTATATATTTTACCTTTGTGGAATGATTTATGTTTGAATGCCAAATACGTAAATAAATCAAGAAGAGGACTTTTATGATTTTATCCTGCTGTGTGATCAGATTTTTGTTTTAGGAACAATGATAATGGAGTCAGGGACAATGATAGCCTGGTAGCAATTTACTTATGGCACTATATAAATTATATATGGCACTATATAAATTTAATTTGTATATCTAAGGCACTAGCAGTGGGAATGGAGAAAATGGATATTAGTAGAAAAATGTGACATGATTTAGTAACAACTGGCATTATAAGAAGCTGAGATGTTTCTCAGGTTTCTGGCTTGGATGGCTATAGGGGTAATAGTTCCATTCCAGTCATTGATTTTTAAACAAATAGTAAATTTAAGGAGAAGACAAACTCTATTTAGGACATATAAAGACTACGATGCTTGATAAAGCAGTCAAAGGGAAATGTCCAATAGGTTATTGGTTATGAATCCAATTGCCTGCATACCGCAGAACTTCTTAGAACTACTTTTTATTCACTGCCATGAAAGGGCAGCTCCTTTGGTCGGGGATGGCCACGAAGAAATAAACTCCATGGCTTTGAATCCACTGGCTCTCCCCTGGGAAAGGCGGTGGTGGAGGGACTAGCTGAAGCCAGGCACGGCAGCCTGCACCTGTCTTCACACGCTCCTCAGTCATGGGCTTTCAGGCTGCTTACTGCTTCTCTGCCCACTCCACTAGTACTGATACTAGCCATGAGTGATAGAGGGCATTTTTAGGGGAAAGCAAGAACAGAATGTACATACTTTACCTCAGCTATTTCTTTCTCAACAGTTTAGGGCCACTTTGCCACAGGCTTTATCATTTTCGTCACCACTTCTGAAATGCTACACCCCCAGGTACCCAACACATACTAGGTCAGGACAGTTTTTGTTCCATTCTTTCAGCATATCTTACTTGCATAGTTTGTCCCAGGCAGATTTTAGAGTAGTGAGCTAAAAACCCATGCAAGTTGGCCATCTTGTCAGGATTTCGGGGCATTATGAATCAGTAATGTCCATCTCATTTGTAATTCTTCTGAAATAACAATCTCTGTGGTCTTTTCAGAAGTTCAGGCTTCTCATTATCTTTAACCTTATGCGGTATTTACCCCTCAATGACAGATTTTCAGCTCTAATTCTGTAATGTCTTGGCATCCAGAAAAAAATATATACATACATATATATAACTAGGAATGTTTAATGCCAGCATGCTTGTTATCATTTGTTGAAAATCAATGACATTTAAATCAAAAGTACCATATGGACCCAAATATTTCCACTTAAATGAAGAGAAAGGTCAACTTCTTTCCCTAGCGATCCTTAGAAAATTGGCATTTAAAGTGACATTGTGGGTACATGTTTTTTAAGAAATAGCTTTCAAGTAATATCCTTTTATTAAGTCTATTTTCATTTCAGAAAGTTTTCACAATAGTATATTGGGATGTATAGTGAAAAGGAAGTTTCTCTAAGTGTGGTTTCCACCTATTTTTGTCTGTATAACACAAATGAGAATAATATACAGGCTATTGCAAATGTATTTGTCCATTTCTTACTAGTATGTCACACACACACACACACACACACACACACACACACACACATCTTTATATCCCCACCCCCAGCCCTTTCCTTTTCATTCAAATACCTGCCTTTGGTCAACCTCAACACTATAGAAATGTGGCTTCTATTTATGAAGCATTCCTGACACTCCTCTAAAACTTGAAACATTAGTATATCTTTATTCTTATCTGCTAATAAAAACTCTAGTTTCTGCTCCTTTACTCAAATTAGTAAGGTCAGTTGTATTCTATTCATCTATCACTGCATAACAAGTCACCCCTCATTTTTTAAAATTAGCGTAAAACAACAATTGTATTTCACAAGTGTGTGTATCAGCTAGATACCTCTACTCATCTGACCAGGATTAATCTTACCTGGGCTTCTTTATGGATCTGTACTCTCCTGGAAGTTTGACCAGGGCAACAGGGGTGAATTGCCAATGTGCCATCATCATCAAGCAGGATATTCTAGACTTGTTTGCCTGGTGGCAGCAAATTTCAAAGAAGAACTTGGGAAGTGTGCATGCTTCTAGGGGCCAAGGCTCAAAATTGATACATTTTCACTGTTGATCAAAGCAAATCAGAAGGCCAGCCAAATACAAAAGGAAGTGAAATAGCCTCCTTCTTGATGGGACAAGTCTCAAAGTTACAATATAAAGGAGCCTAGTTACCAGGAGAGGTATAGTTGCACCAGTTTTGCAAACCCAACCAGACTTGTATGTTACAAACAAGAAGAGAACTGGTGGATTGCATGCTCCATTTTCTAATTTTTCTTGTTTCTGTCCCGCAGGACTTACCCTTAATGAGCCAGTGAATTAACATAATAAGAGAGGTTGTCTTCTAATATAAATATCAATTATAGTATATAATTTTAAGGTAGAGTCTGGCCCTAATTTTTTTTTCATTCTCCTAAGGCATTTTTCTCAACCTCTCTCCCTCTCTCTCTCTCTCTCTCCCTCTCTCATTTACATATAGTGCTAATATACTGGTATAGGAATACATTTCAAAAATATTTTTATAGTAAACATCTGTTCTGATTGGTTTGGTGTCCATTCTGATTGTTTAGTACTATGTAGATAGAAGGTTAAATATTTTGAATGTCATTCCTGATTGAATGCATGTTTATACTTGATTGTTAATTAATTTGTTAAGTATCTTACTAAGAAGTCTGGAATTCAACTCCAAAACTTCAAACTGAAGGATCATTCCCAAGGTAAAGATAATTAGGAACCTCCTTTTTGCTAGTGAATACACATTGTTACTCCTGTTCCAGCAAAAGTAAGAATTGAATATACATGCTGCATGTAGAATTCTGAAAATTACATTCAAGCCACTCTGCATCTAGAATTATTTTGCAGGCACAAAGCTGTTTGACTCCTGGTACTTACTGCACATGCCAGACAATTTATATGAATGCATCAAGGCTTGGCACCAAGTAAATAAAAGCTCTTTCACCTATCCTCTGAATTCAATTTAGCAGCAGCAAAATGTTCACCCACCTATATTCATCATTTTTAATGGTGTTCCTTGCAAAGTGCCTCATGGTAATTCTCTAAATGTCTCCTTCCCACAACTGATTGAAAAGGCATTATTTTATTTTAATTAGAACTTTGGGACTTGCACATCATCAGAGAAAATCATTCTTATCTAGTAAAGATACAGAAAATTTTTCAATTAAAATCATTTCCAGTTCAGTACAAAGAAACATAACCCTCCTTAATTCACAAATTGAGGTTTAAAGTGAAACTACAGTTTATTCTGGTAAATGCTAACTTGAATAACTTGTTATAGTTTTCTGTGAAAGCTCTTCCTTGAGGGATTTAAATAAAGGAAAAAAATGTGTTTTCCTTGATACTACCTTAAAATGGTTTTCCTGACTATGGTTAATGAAACCTATGAAACCAATGGCATACTCTGAGTTTTATAAGTCATAAGGCTGGTTCTATGTGACCTAGTCAAATAGGAGGAGTTTAGATGTGCTATCCAGAGACTTTTTTTCCCTCTAAGCTTAATCTTTTCTTCTTTCCAACTTCCTCTGAAGGTATTGTGGCCACATGGTTTTTCTCTTTCTCCTGTATGCACCTGCTCTCAGAAAATAACTGACAAGAAGACGATTAATAGACATTAGAACTGTTCCTTCCAATGGTAGATATGGTTTAATCTATATTCTGGATCATAATCTAATATTAGAGGTCCCTAACTGATGGCCTTCTGCCACATCTGGCCTCCAGATGTGTTTTTAAAACATTTTGAACTAGTTGCTACAATTTAGAAATGAGGAGATTTCACAGTAACCTCCAGATTTCTGGTAGCTCTTGAGATGTTTTAAGCAATCCTGGGCCCATCTTCCTGGATAGCAACAACAGGGTGAGATTAGAGTTGTCTGATAAAATCCAGGATTGCCCAATTAAATTAGAATTTTCAGTAAACAATAAATAATGTTTTAATATATATGTGTGTTTCATGCAGTATTGAAGAGATACTTATACTAAATAAATATCTGAAATTCAAATTTAACTGGGCATCCTTTGTGTTTCTTTGCTAAATCTGAGAAGCCTATATGAGGATGAGCAGTGATTTTTCACCTTAGAGGGGGATGTTTTGCCTTAGACTCACGGGAGACTCACTAAGGCCCCTTCCCACCTTCATGTGACACATATCATTTATAAGTCTTTGAGATTTCTATTACTGACCTAATCTAAAGAACTTAGTCTATTATGGCATTTCATTCTTCAGGGCTACAAACTGTGATTATTTTAGCCAAAATCATCCCACAAAAGTATCTGTCAGATGTGAGGATCCCTGTGCCTTGGGCTTTGACCTATCCATTCAAATGTCTCAGCACTTGCCACTAGACTGGGACATTAGCCTCTATCTATCCTGACCCTCTTCTAGCATTTTCAATGATTATCCTGCCAGGAATAAACAATAGTGAGAGTTCCTGATTTTATACCAATGAGAAACCTTTAAATCTTGTAGGCTTTCCTTTTAAACTAGTAATTATGCCTCTGTGAATAGAATATAAGGCTTGAATCTGGAGGGGGAGGGATATCAAGGGAAAAATGTTTATCGTATTAATATTCATAATTGCTAAAATTGAGAGCCAATCATAATGTTTAACAATAGGAGAAACAGTAAAATAAATTGTGCTATATATCCCCAGTGGGCTAGCTTATCCTATAAGTATTGTTTGGGAAATGTTTAGAGCCTTATGGAAAATGGCAAGATTAAGTCAAAAGAAATTCCAATATGAAGTACTGTATAGAATGTTACCATGATATATAAAGAACCATATACACAGAATAAGGAATAACTGCAGAGAAATCAATCAAAATGATATTTCTCATTGTCTGTGTTGCTGGAATTAGAGAGAATGGTTTCCTCTATTTTTTTCTGTACTTTTTTCTTTTTCTAATTTTTCTATAATAAATATGATATTTATTTCTACAACCATAGTTTAAGTTTCTAGAAATTGTTTGGTTTTTTTTATATCTATAGTTAGGTCCTAAAACTGGATCTTTCTGCCTCAATTTTGTATAAGGTCTGATGACATAGATGTCGGAAGCCACAGTGAATTTAAAGGTAGACTACCATAAAGGTTTTAAGTGGCAAACAGTTTGTTAGGTAATTCTTAAATCTCTTTCACACATTGTGGGTATATAGAGTTGAGAAAATAATTTAGGAAAGAGTTTGTGGAGAGGGTATTTTGAAAAATCCCTTTTCTCCTCTTGGAATACCTTAGCTTTTATCCCAGTCCCACTGCAAGGGGATCCCTTTTTATGGAATATATTGGCTGTGGGTAAATCATTTGCTGATTGTTAGAGACATAATGTAAGCTGACTTTAATTCAGGCAGAACCAATATATCATCCCCCCTTCTTTAAAATGTGGGCATATGGAAGCCCAGTTATAATGAAGTCTCGATGCCAGCTCATTTCAGAGAGATCTAATGGGTCTATGGACCAATCTCTAGTTCATTTCTTTGATCTCTGAGTGCAAAATTGGAATGGTTGTAGTTGGCAGCCAGTATAACATTCATATTGGTTCTATGACTGTGGAAAGTAGTTATCATGGTAGGAAAATAAAGGTAGAAGCTCTGGAAAGTAATTCTACCCTGTAGAATCTGTAGGTCTGTAAAATGTGTTCTTTCCCAATCATATCAGGAAAAATAATCAAAAGCAGTTTGCACTTATTTGAAATAGACAGCTGCATTCAATTATGATCTTACCCCAGGGCTGTTAACTATCCTGCTCTGCCACAGTGTAGTCAAGGAGGATGATAATAATTTGAGATTTCTATAGATGTATTTGTCCACTTATTTATGACATGGTGTTAATCAGCCCTCACAATAGTTCTTAATTTGTTTTCTCTTACCCAACCCTATTACCACTCTCCTTGTTCACTCCTTTGTTATAGATATTATGATATTCTCTTAGCTAATCTCTCAAAGTCTAGTCTTTGCCCTACTCCAGTGGTTTTCAACAATGTCCCCTGGGAGGACATTTGGACATGTTTGGAGATGTTTCTTAACTACTAATATCTCAACCGAATTCATGGTATCCTTTTACTTCATGAACTCATCCCGTCCAATTTTTCTTTCTACTAGTTTTCCAGCAACATGCACAGTATAGGATGCATTTTTCTAATATCTTGCTGGAACTCATTTGCCCCAAATTCTGAGCTATCTTCCTATTGATACAGTAGGCACAATGTATTTGCAAAAGAGATATGTAGAGAACAAGGCGAGCCCATGAACATTCTTGGATGCCAACTGAGCCTTTGCCTTCCAAGTTCTTATGTGGATTAAATCATGTGGACATTGCCCAACCCTGTTCTTCAAGCATACCCCTGTGTCCTGGAGCATGAAGTGCCTATGTTGTTTGCCTTGGACGGGGATTGAGGGGCTCTAGGTCCCTCTTTTACTCCTTTACTTTTACATTATTTCTGACAGTTTCTCTCTTGATATAAGAGACATGACATTGTAATGTAAAAAGTTATAATAGAACAAATTATGATCAGTTATTTTTACCAAGATTTTATTTGTTTGTTCATTCATTTATTTATCTTTCAAGTTCATGTGTTCATTGCCTACCATTGTTTAAGAATTGCAAAATGGTACAGTAATATCTTCTCCTATCTGTCCCATTAATCCAAAGTGCTTGTATTGTGAAAGCTTTAAATTCATTTTAGTTTTTAATTTTGAGTTTGACTTGGCAAAAACTAAGGAGAAAATGGAAGTTGATAGGCTCTTAATATGTCCCCTGTGGGTGTGCAATAATCTCAGATGCACAAAAACAATTACAGAAATTATGAATATTGTATTCTTTATGATTTTGGTAGTGCTATAATTGATATAATGAGAGTTGCACTTTACTCTTTTCTCAGCATTTTACTTTTCTTAAAAATTGACCTAAACTCATGCTGGTGAGTGATACCATATGGGGTGAGTTTATTCACATTTTATTTCAATTATGAAACAGTTCAGCCAGCTGTGCATTGTGTACCTTTTAAATTTATGTCCTATGCTCTTCAGCCAGTGAGAATGACATTGTTCAATGAAATGTGAGCTAATGCATTCCAGGTCCAGATTTTGTCTCTATTTAAAGGTTCATTGTAGTCATTGTAGACCATGACTTTAAGGAACTGGACCAAGGATTTTAAAAAATGAAAATTACAATAAACAAGTGTACAGATACATTTTTCCCTAAAGAACAGAACTTTTGTTCAGCTCTCAGTAAGATAAAACAAGAGCCACAAATGACAGGACAAAATTTAATTGCATTGACATTTGATACAAATGTTCGATTTCCTATTGAGAAGATTCCACCCTATGCAATATGGAAGATAAATTGGATTAAGAGAGACAACATAATTGCCAAAAATTAAAAGACAAGTTTATTTCCTTTATCAAAGCTAAATATTTCTGGAAACTTGGATCAAACATTTGGACCTTCTTAGTTCAAAGCTGAATTGAAATGATACTGCTGTGCCTTTGGAAGTTGCCAAATTAAACTTTACTTAATTCTCATCACATCATCTACTCATGCAAGTACATTTATATAATATTGGTTTGTCATTTCTTTTTAAGGCAATATCAGAAACAATATACCTATTTAGATATCTCTGAGAAATGCAACAAATTCCATAGTAACAGAACACTTAACACTTGTAAGATTCTGGTTTTCATATTTAATAGTTGTGAGATCAGGAACTAATTTGAAAACAGGTTAAGAGGTTTAATTCTATTTCCTCAGTTAAGAGTTTTTATCCTGCTCAGATTAGTTCAATTGCATCTTTTTATTATCTGAAAATTTTCATAATAAAATATACATAACACGAATGTGCCATTTTTATGAATACAGTTCTTTGGCATTATATATATGTTTACACTGTTCTCTAGCCATCATCACCATTCTTATCCAGAACTTTTCAAGACAGGAGGTACCTGTCCTATATTGTCTTCTTATCTTGACATTGATTCATTCATTTCTTAAAAAAATTAATCTTTATTTATTTTTGAGAGAGAGAAAGAGCACAGGGGAGGGGCAGAGAGAGTAAGGGAGACACAGAATCTGAAGCCGGCTCTAGATTTTGAGCTTTCAGCTCAGAGCCTGAAGTGGTGCTCAAACTCTGGGACCGTGAGACCCCTAAACCAAATTTGGATGCTCAACTGACTGAGCCACCCTGGTGCCCCCATTAATTCATTCTTGATGCTATATTGAATCAGAAGAGAGTTCCTGGGCTCAAAGAACCTTATTTTTCTGGAATTGATTTAGAACAATTAATAATTATATAAATAATGGTTAGCTGCTTATTTGTAGACCGTGTAAGATTCTAGATATACAAGTTTGGTAGATAGATATTAATCACAATAATCATATAAACAGTAGTGAACTTTAGACTGGGCTAAGTACTGTAAAGGAAGAAGAGGTACATACCCTGAGGCCGTGAGACTTTAAGGGGATTTGATTTAGGATGGAGATGGGCATGGCTTCTCTGTTGAAGTAACTTTTGAGCTAAGAGACTTAAGTAGAAGCATGTGAGGCAGGAGGCTGTGAATAGAAAGATCCTTAAAAAGGAGTTGCTTGTGCTAAGGTACAAAGGAAGGAGATCAGAACATTCTAAGGACCTGAGAAAGTCATTGTGGCTAAGGCCAGAGAGGGAGCTTTCTGTGCCATGAGCATTTGGGGGTCAGACCACACACAGGTTGTCATTGGAGTTCATGTTAAAGAGTTAGTCCTTTAAGGCAAAGGGACACCATTGAAGTGTTTTAAGCAAGAGTAATAAAATTAGATTTGCATTTCAAAAAAGGACATAGGTTGCTTGTATAGAACAGATTACATGGAAGGCAGTCCAGGTGGGTGTTTGAGCCTCTTGAAGAAACTCATGTTACCTTCATGGCGTCCTGGATTCTGGTGGTTGCAGAGAAATTGGAGAGAAATAAAGTAAATTAATTACTAGGAAGTAATGATACGTTCACTGAATGTGTTAGTGTTTCTACTGTCCATTCAAGGTCTTTCAGGGATAGGAAATATGGCTTCCTAACTTTATAATGTTCAAAATACTTACACTTAGGAGTTTAATAGATGTCTCTGGTCAGAAAACCATGGGCCTGACCATAAGGATGCTGAACAATTGCTCGACTTTGTTGCCTTACATTAGGATTGGAGAATCTAGTTTCTACTAATAGAACTCTTATTCTTCTAGTTATCTAGATAAGGAGGTTTTATATTAGCTTTGGATTCCTTCTCATTAAGATGTCCTGCAATCTAATCATCATGGGAAAAGCCATTGATATTTTCATGTCTTCCCTTATAATTTGGTTTTGAGATTTTAGATGTTCTTCATGGCCCACCTGGATTGTTTCCAATAGCTTCTGCATCAGCTTGTTTGCAACATGAGAGTGGTTTAATCAAATAAAAGTTAATTTTTTAAATTACATAACAAGCCTAGAGGTGACGTGATTGCTTATTTTGTTAATTTTATGTGCCTTTGTATAAATACCCTAGTCAGATCAGTTTCCAAGGATGTCCAAGTTAAGGTTTCTATTTTTCTCTTGGCCTTTCTCATATAAGGCCACAGCATAGCTGCCATTATGTCTCATTACTGGCAAAAAGGTAAAAGAAACATCAGAAAGAAAATGCAGTGACAGCTGTATCCAGAGGGCTAAGGATTTTCCAGATATATTAGGAGAATTCTTTTTTGTCTCATTGGCCAGGATTGCCACATGAATTCTCCAACATAAAAAAGGAGTCCTGGGAGATGTCATATTAGCTCACTATCCTTTGAAGGAAATCTAAGGCAATGGAGATTGGAATGGGTGCTAAAACATTCACACTACAGTATCTACCACAGGTTCCTAATTAGTATTTTTTTTCTGATTCTTTGTCCTCTTAACTTTCTTATCCACCTACACTTCTCAATACAATGTCAAATCTTTCCAAGTTTATTTTTATTTAGAATCACTTTGAGCATATAAATTTCATTTACCACTGGAAAATATTGTGCTTCTGAACTTAACACTCAAAGATCTTCATAGCTTGGTCCAAACTAACACTCAAAGATCTTCATAGCTTGGTCCAAACTACTTGTTAAATTTTATCTCCAATTATTCTCATATATAAATGCTCTACTCCAAGCAATATCTGGTATATTACTCTCTCATGTCCTGTGTTTTCATAATTTAATTCTGTATTACATGATATTTACCTTACAGAGAATTCCCACATCTCTCTTTTTATACATTTACTTAACATAAAACTTCAATTTTAAAGTTTGTAAGATGTTTTTCTTGTCTGTCATCAGTAAATATCCCTATCTTTTAATTCTTACATGTATTTATTTATTTGTCTTGTATTGACATGTGGGTTTTATTTTTTGATGTAGTCTACCAGTTAAACTACACTTCATTGAGGTCATGGTCTATGTCTTTTGCTTTTTCTTATAGTCTTATAATTATAATTATATGATATCATATGATATAATATTAGTATTATATAATGAGAGCAGAACACATACCTTTGGCTTGATAGACCAGGTTGAAACAATTTCAGACAGCAAAATTATTTTTATTTTAAAAATTTTCCAGTAGTGTATTAGAGTTTACCTTAACTGTCAAGAAATCTCTCTTTAGATTTGACCAATTTTCTTCTTATGTGCCCCCAAATCAAGATTAATAGGTATACTATACTAGGTTATTTTAATATTAATTTACAACTACAAATATTTTCCTATCCAAGATCTGATCAACTGCGTACATGATCAGCATTTCATAATTATATTGAATTTTCTTTCTCATATAGTCTTATTTCCTTAATCATTTGCACATTTGATAACAGTATTGACTTATTACATATAAAAGCTTCACAAAACAGAATTCACCTCGTGACCTTT
The DNA here is from genome assembly GCF_006229205.1 of Suricata suricatta. NCBI lineage: Eukaryota > Metazoa > Chordata > Mammalia > Carnivora > Herpestidae > Suricata > Suricata suricatta. Next base: position 71,441,743 of record NC_043705.1, read on the forward strand.
TCTTATTGTGATTTAATGGCTTGTTTTGTATTAAACTGATATAATTACATTGGAAAATAGTAGACAGACAAATTATATGATCTCATAATGTATACAGTATCTGGGAGCTGAGAATACATTTTAAAATTTATTTATATTTTTGCGAATGCCTCCCTAGGACTCCATTACGATGTCTTAAAAATATTTCAGTGAAAATGTTTGTAGTGTTTCAAAATAATATGAGCATTTATAACTGGATATTTTCAGACTACACAAATTTA
>NC_043705.1:71442102-71444474 GCF_006229205.1 Suricata suricatta
AATTATAGTTGTCTGAAATAAATAAAAAGAGGATTTCTGTAACATTACAATGTGATGAATTGCATCATGGACTAGCACAGTGGGAGTGGTACCAAATAGATATCTAATTGGTAAAAGGAGTTATCATGAAACAGGCATTTTCTGAAATAATTTGCTTAACACTAATATGTTAACCTCTACTCAGCAAAGAAAACATTTTCTCACTCACTCACTCTCTCTCTGTCACTCTCTTTCTATCAAAAATAAACATTTAAAAATTTTTAAAAATTATTCCATTGTAGGTGTATATGTTTGTGTGTATGTATGTATATGTATGTATACATGCATATCCTATATCTTCCTTATCCATTCATCTGTCAATGGTCACTGAGATTGCTTCCATATCTGCCTTTTGTCTTGTTTTCCCCTACTCATTCATTCAAGTCCTTGTATGAAATTAGGGGAAATTGGTGGTAAAAGTGTATTTTCCTGAATTTTCGGGGAAGATTGAAAGGGAAAAGAACAAAATCCAATGCATCTTTTTTTCAGGACTTGTAATAAGTAAATGGAGTACAGAGTACATATTTTAAAAGTATTTTAGGCAACAAAATTTGGTCTTGAGTTGTCAATTTTGTCTTGTACCCCAAAATAGGTTTTTTCAATGTTTATTCATTTTTGAGAGACTAAGAGACAGTGTGAGTGGGGACGTGGCAGAGAGAGAGGGAGACACAGAATTGGAAGCAGGCTTCAGGCTCTGAGATGTCTGCACAGAGTCCGACATGGGGCTCAAACACACGAACCAGGAGATCATGACCTGAGCTGAAGTTGGATGCTCAATTGACTGAGCCACCCAGGCATGCCACAAAATATATCATTTACTAATGGTGGTATGAATCCTATTTTCTAGAAATTAAAATTTTGCTTTTAAGAGTTTTCATCTCTCCTTCATTTAGAAATCAAGGATACTCTTCTATGTACACTTTATTTTTCATATTTTTTCATCATTGTCATTCAAGAGTATGTTCTGTCCATATTTATCCTACTCATGAAAAGTATATAAAATTGCCCTCTTATTTTTGTTTAGCAGTTTGAAGTAGTGATTCAGCAACCAACAATCACTTAGTGAACTCCAGATACATGTTAGGGACTGAACCATTTCCTGGAGATATAAAGTCAAATGAGATAGAACCTCTACCCTCAGGGCAAGTGATAGCAAACTTCATGTTGTTCTAGGCACAGTATAAAAGGGTGCTCTTTACGAGATGTTATTATTCATAAATGACACAATGTGAAAGATTTCCAACGGTTTTGACTTGCGCTATTTTCTGGTAGTAATGGGTGCTTTTATGGGAAGCGCAAAATTAGAGACATTTTAAAAAGCCCTCCTTCCCCCCAACAAAGACAACTACATTTTGTCACATTTCTGTGAAGAGTTGCAATGTTGGGAAGGTACATAGTTTCAAGGAGAAGCTAAGGAATTGAGAAGTGTGTTCTAAAGGGTAAGAATAAACTGTAATTGAGGGGGAAACCCCAACAATGTGTTTAGTAAGCTTTAGGAGGTAAGAGTCAAGCTACTGTTCTCTTGAGGGAAAAATTTATACATATCTTGGCTGAAAGACAGCTACATGAGGTTTAATATGTATCTAAGAGAGAACAGGGGTAAGGAAAGAATATAGCTGGTAGAAGATTTTGTTATGAATATATTAGTAGTTAACTTTAAGTGCTCATCCATTCATTCATTGATTAAACAAGTATTTATTGAGTATTTACTGTGAGACATTATGTCAGATGCTAAGAATACAGTAATAATAATGAATAACAACTGAATGTCACTCAGTAATTATTTGCTGAACAAAAGACACAGTCCTTCGTCATAAGAATCAAAGAAAAAATCTAATGAGAACTCAAACTTATTGAGCCCTAGCCATGTGCTAAGCTGTGCTAAGTGCTTTATGATGCTTTTTTAAAAATGTAATGCTTTCTATAACTATATCAAGTAAATGCTATTGTTATAGATGAGAAAACTAGTTTAGAGAAGTTAAGTAATATGGTCTTAAGATTCCATGGCTCCTAAGTGGCAGAACTAAAATTTGAAAGGAGCAGTCCAGGTTCCTCTTCTAAGCACTATATTACATTGGATCCTCTTGCCTCCCTGATAAGCTCGGCAGATGCCCTGGATATTTTCAAAAGTCTTGTATGCATTTAAACTCTACTGTTGGTATTGGAATTTGGATAGAACAATTTGAAAAGCCGTAAAGAGGGGCACCTGGGTGGCTCAGTTGGTTAGGCATCTGGCTTCTAGCTTCAGCTCAGGTCATGATCTCACAGTTCGTGGGTTCAAGCCCTGCATCGTGCTCTGTGCTGACAGCTAGACTGGAGCCTGCTTTCGATTC
>NC_043705.1:71444574-71471073 GCF_006229205.1 Suricata suricatta
ACTAATTAAATTGACACAATATTTGGATTATCTTTTATTTGTCAGGCACTGTTTTAGGGATTGGAGATAGCAAATGAAATGGTTTTTATAGATAATATTGAATTGCTCTCCACAATTTCTCTGGAAATGTGCATTTCTACCAGCAAGTAAAGGATGTTCCTTTCCCCCACCCTTTGCAGCAGAATCTATTTTTCTCTTTTCTGACCTACTTGGCCTTACAAAAGATGACCTTATTGTAGCTGTTGTTTTTGTTTTTCTTTTTTATGAGTGAGGTTGAGTACCTGTTCACTGTTTTTAAGTCAGTTGCTTTTCTATTTCTGTGAACTCTCTTCCTATGCCACTCCCACATTTCTATTGGGCTATTGGTATTTTTCGTAATGATTTGGCGGAAATACTAGGTACTGAAATCATTTACTAAGTGTTGCCTCAATATCACGTGTAGAATAATTAATTACAAATATAAATTTTAAATGTCAACTTTAACACATTTTAAATTCTCAGCCGTAGTGGGTACTATCTCTGGATTTCCGTTTTATTTTTTTCCATGAGCCAATACCACATTTATTTATTTTGGCTGAGTGATATTTAATATCTGGTAAAACTAGACCCCTAATGCCTTTCAGACTTTCTTGGCTTTTCTTATATACATGTTTTTCCAGAAGTACTTTTGAATTGACTTATCTAATTTAAAAAACACTTACAGACATTAATAGGGACATAAAAGATACTGATATTTGGAGGTATTGATTTATATTTGTTGATTAACTCAGGAAGCATGGAAAATTTACTGTTTTTGAGTTACTATCCAACAATACAATGTGTCTTTTATTTTTTTATGTGCGTTATGTTCAAAAGAAATGTTTTAAAATAATGTAATATTTTCAGCATCCAACTTCAGCTCAGGCTATGATCTCGCTGTTCATGAGTGTGAGCCCCATGTCAGGCTCTGTGTGGCAGTTGGGAGTCTAGAGCCTGCTTTAATTTTGTGTCTCCCTCTCTCTGTGTCTGATCTTCCTCTGCTTATGGTCTGTCTCTCTTAAAAATAAACAAAAAATTTAAAGCTTTCTAATATTTTTAAACAAAATTATTCTCACATTTTATCTTTTTGGTATCATTTTACTCATTATGTTTTTGCAACCATAATTTTGAATTGATTTTTGTGTGCTTGAAAATCATCAATGCCACATTATTAGGATATTTATTATTATTCATAATAGTATTGTTATTAGTAATAGTGGTACTAGGTTTAATAATAGTAATAATATTGATTCTTCTGATGTATCTAAGAAATATAATAATAATGTTTGAAAATTATGGTAATATTTATCCGTTCTTGTTTCTTGTTATCCTCCTTACCCTGTCTCCATCTCTCCATCTGTCCATCCTGTTTGGCTTAAAAGCATTTAAGAGAGACTCTAAAACATTTTTTGTATGCTTATTTATGTCTGTTATTCATTGTTACTTTAATTGAATTATGCTCAGAGGATACTACTTGCATTATTTTTATTTTGAAATTAATGGCAAGTTTTTGTGGATGTTTATATATGGCCATTTTTAGAAATATTGTAGGGGAAGCTGAAAAGGTATATTCCTTGTTTTCAGATTTAACTTATTGAATATGCTGTTTAGGACCTTAATATTTGCTTAGTTTTATTCATATGATCCTCCACATACTATCCCAAATACTCCCAAATACTATCTCATTAATTCTCCTTTTATTTCCTGATGTTTTGCATGAGAATATTGATGATATGTTATTTGTTGCATATTCTTAAATTATGGAACTCTATTCATAGGATTATTTAGCAATAGACACTGAGGTTTTGTTACTTTTTATTATACTCCTTTTCTTTCAATTCATATTTTTCAAACAGATTATTTTATTTATACATATTATATACATATTACACATATATATAATCTTACATGACTCTGCCCATCTGTTTTTATCATTTTTGAATTTATATGTACTTTGTGATACACTCTGATAATCTTTTTACATTTTATGGATGTGTTTCTCTATTTACCCTTACTAATGTAAGTTTTTCTAGTGCCAGAGTCACAGTTTGCATAATACTTTGAGTCTTTTGCTACTTGGTGAGCATTTCACTCTAAGGAATACATTTCTGTATGTGGATTCTATATATTTCCCCAGAGATTTAGTTCTAGTGACCGTTTTTGTTTGTTTGTTTGAGTAAAATTGACACACAAAGTTACATTGTGTATGTTTTAGGTATACAATATAGTGATTCAACTTTCCTGTACATTATACTACATTCATCACAAGTGTAGTTACCATCTGTCACCATACAATGCTGTTACAGTATAACTGACTTTATTACCTCGGCTGTGCCTTTTATTCCCTGACGTTAATCCCATGACTGGTAATCTGTATCTCCTATTCCCCTTAACCAATTTTGTCCATCCTTTACCTCCCTTTCCTCTGGCAACTGGGAGTTTGTTCTCTGCACTTACAGGCCTAATAATTACACCTTTATTGCGCTGTTGGAAAAAGGGTAGTCTCTGAAGTAGTGCCGGTCTGCACTGTTGGTTAAATACTGAGATAATTACAGACATTGTGACTACAGATTTAGAAATTCATAAGCATTGAAAAGTACAGCATGAGGAATGTAGTTAATAATGTTATAATAATGCCATATGGTGATAAATGGTAAATATACCTATGATGAGCATAGCCTAACATATAAAATAGTCAAATCACTATGTTGTAAACCGAAACTAACACTGCATGTCAAGTAAACTTCAATAAAAAAAGAAAAAAGGAAAAAGATAAATTCTAGAAAAGTCTAGAAATCCATTAAGGTAGTAGAAAAGAAAAATTTTCTATTTTACTTTATTTGCTTCTTTTCCTCCCTTTTCTATTATGGTATATCTCTGAATTAATAAATCATACATTAAATAATAATTTTCAAAAGTTGACATTAATGAAACATCCAAGCATGTGATCAAGTTGACAAGCAGGACTTTATGGACCAATTTGGAGGTTATTGTGCCTCTGTGATTAGTCAGAGGTAGCAAGCTCACTAGGATTATGTTGAGTTCATTAAGACCATGATGTTATATATATAATTCTTAAAGTTAATTTGTCAACAGTAGCAGATGTATAAATAAACTGAGGAAGATGTAAAGATTATCAACAAAAGTAAGGAGGTTGGAATAGAGTTTTTTCAGATAGTTATTATGTATACCATAATTTAACAATAATTAATAAATAGGAGATAGTATTACTATTACATATCTGCAAAAAGCTACCATCAAAGAAAGGGGAGATCCTTACACTGTTGGTGGGAATCCAAAATGGTGCCGCAACTCTGGAAAACAGAGGTTTTTGGAGATTCCTCAAAATTTTAAAAATGGAACTACCCTATGACCCAGCAATTGTATCACTATGTATTTATTCAAAAGATATAAAAATACTGATTCAAAGGGGCACATGCACTCCAATGTTTAAAGGAGTATTATCCACAATAGCCAAGTTTTGGAAGGAGCTCGAATGTCCATCAACTGATGAGTAGATTAAAACTTTAAATGTTGATGAATATAGTATATATACATATAAGCACACACATTCGAATATGTGTTTGCTCACCAAGCAAAAAGAATGAAATCCTGCCATTGGCAATGGCATGGATGGAACTAGAATGTATTATACCAAGAGAAATACATCAGAGAAAGACATACCATATGTATTTCATTCACATTTGGAATTTAAGAAAAAAAAAAAAGATGAACTTAGAGCAAGGGAAGGAAAAATAAAATAAGATCTAAACAGAGAGGAAGGGAAACCATGAGACTTTATGGAGAATACACTGAGGGTGGCTGGAGGGGTGGTGGATGGAGGGGTGAGTTAAATGGGTGATGGGCATTAAGGAGGGCACTTGTGAGGAGCGCTGGGTGCTCTATGTAAGTAATTAAAACTAAATTCTATCCTGAAACTAGTACTAAACTGCATGTTAACTAACGAGTTTAAATAAAGTCTTGGAAGAAGAAAACACTTTATACGTTTGAATTTTATTTTCAACAAAAATTATTTGATAAATAGGAAATTCATATAGCCTTTTTTATTATTGAAAGATACTTTAAATTTAATTTTTACATTATAGAGTAAATAGTTGACTACTCATGAAGGTTGGAAGATAAAATTTTAAAATATCAAAGAGATAAAAATTATTAAAATGAATTTATGAAGATTATAATTCATTTTAAAATTCTAGAAGTAAAAAATAAATTTAGGGCAGATCAGCTTCTTATTTTAGAAAGAATGTAAAAATAAATATTCTAAGTTTCTTAATTGGTTTTCCTTCCAACCAATTTAAGTTTTAAGACTTGTCTACCATGGCTTCTCTAGTGAGAGAGCTAATAAAATAAAACATTGTCTGTTGTATGTATTATTGTCAATCTAATTTAGATAACCTAACAACCACACACATATTAAAACTTTAAATATTGATGAATATGGTATTTGTTTGAAGTGTCCATTTAATATGAAGAATCCTTTATATCATAACTTTTTGTTTAGTAACAGTTAAAGAACAAAAAAAATTGGAGTATAATGGCAATTTTCTTTATTGATTACTACCTAAATGCAACCAATCACTAAACAATATATATGCGGTAGTGTTATTTTTCTATATATTTATCTTATAGTTTTACATTTTTATATTTTTAATGTTTATTTTTGAGAGAGAGAGAGAGAGAGACTGAGGAGGGGCAGAGAGAGAGGAAGAGAGAGAGTCTCAAGCAGGCTTGATCTCACGAATCATGAGATCGTAACTGAGCCAAAATTAAGAGCTGGACGCTTAGCCAAATGAGCACCCCTCATGTTTATATTTTTAGACTAGGTTTATTAAAATATAATTTCATGTAATTTGAATCTATTTTTAATGTTTTTTTCTGATTTTTTTTATACTTAGGCATAGTTTACATACCATACAGTTTACTTACTATGAGTGTATTGTTCAATTAATTTTCGGTAAATTTATATAGCCTTGCAACCATCTCCACAATCCAGTTTTAGAATATTCCTGTAACCCAAAATTTCCTTTGTGCCCATTTGCAGTTACTCCATGTTCCCAGCCTCAGCTCCAGGCAAGCGCCAGTTTGATTTCCTTTTCTATAGTTTTTCCTTCTCTAGATACTTTATGGAAATGAAATCATACAGTATAAAGTCTTTTGTATTTGGGTTTTTTTCCACTGAATGCTTTTGAGTTCTATTCATGTTGTAGCATATACCAGTAGTTTATTTCTATTACTGAATTGTATTCTATTACATGTATATACTTTTAAATTTATCCATTCACCAGTTGATGGATATTTGGAGCTCAGTTAGTTATCATATGGTGTAATATTAGTTTCAGGTGTAACACAGTGATTCAACACTTCGGTACAACACCCATGCTCATCACACATGCACTCCTTATTCCCCAGCATTTATTTCACTCATCCCCTCGTCTCCCTTCTGGTAACCCTCAGTTTGTCCCCTATAGTTAAAAGTCTCTTTTTTGGTTTGCCTCTCCCTCTCTTTTCCCTTTTTGCTCAGTTGTTTTGTTTCTTAAATTCCATGTAGAAAGAAATAATACGGGATTTGTCTTTCTCTGACTGACTTATTTAACTTAGCATAATACCCTCTAGGTCATCCTTGTCATTGCAAATGGTGAGATTTCATTCTTTTTATGGCAGAGTAATATTCCATTGTGTATATGTACTATTCTTCTGTATCCATTCATCAATTGATGGACACTTTGGCTGTTTCCATAATTTGGCTTTTTTGATGATGTTGCTATAAACATCAGGGTGTATATACCCCTTTTTATTAGTAATTTTGTGTTCTTTGGGTAAATACCTAGTTTTGAAATTGATGGATTATAAGGTTTTTCTGCTTTAACTTTTTGAGGACCCTCCATACTGTTTTCCACGGTGGTTGTACCAGTTTGCATTGTATCTATAGTACAAAAGGATTTCCCTTTCTCTACTTTAATGCCAATACCTGTTGCTTTTTGAGTTTTTTCATTTTAGCCATTCTGACAAATGTGAGGTGGCATCTTATTATCAATATCACTTATCAGGGCAATGCAGGGCATTGTTGACTGTCTAGATGTTTTCTTTGGAGAAATGTCTATTTACGTCTTCTACTCCTTTTTAATTAGATAATTTGTGCTTTGAGTGTTGAATTTTATAACTAATTATATCTGTAATATAATACAATTTACATATAATATAAGTTATAAATATATGTTATTTATATATTTTGGATAATGCCCCTTTATTAGATATGTCATCTGCAAGTATTTTCTCCCATTCACAAAGCTGCCTTTTACTTTTGTTGATAGTTTCCTTCACTGTGCAGAAGCTTGTAATTTTGGTGTAGTCCCAACAGTTTATTTATATATTTTTTTCCCTGTGGCTCAGGAGACATACCTAGAAAGAATTTTCTATAGCTGATGTCTAGAATTTTTTTTATGGTTTTGGGTCTTACATTTAGATCTTTAATTCATTCTGAATTTATTTTTTGTGTCCTATGTCAGAAAGTGGTCTAGTTTCATTCTTTTGCATTTTGTTCTTCAGCTTTCCCAACACCATGTGTTGAAGAGATAGACCATTTTTTCCCCTTTGTATATTATTTCCTGCTTTGTCAAAGATTATTTGAGTATATTATTGTAGGTTTACATTTCTTTAAAGAGTAATGATATTGAGCATCTTTCCCTGTAAATCATCACCTTTGTCTTTCAATCTAAGTGTTGATTGGGTAGTATAATCAAAGTTTGACTAATTCTCATCCCTCTGTCAATAAAACTTTGTTTTGGGACTTCTGTTGGTAAAACTACTATTCTCATCAACAGAGCTGGTAGTAAAAGTATGAGTGTATCCAGGCAAACGACCAGAGATTCCTGTTGTTTTTATCTCAACTTCTAAGAGTTTCTTCAAAATGAAGAGTTTCCAATTTCTTGATTATCTTTCATCAATTTACAGACCCCAGATTGACTATTTTGACAATGTTGTCCAATTTTATAATTTTCTTTTTCTTCTTCTTCATCTCTTCATTTTCTTTCTTTCTTTTTTTCTTTTTGCTGAGGGTGGTAGGAATGAGAATTTGCTCCTTTTATAACATCACAATACCCAGAAGCTTTGTCTTTGGTGATTAACTTTTATTATATATATAACAGAATTATTAGTCTCTGTTGGACTAGAAATTAAAAAGAAAGAAAGAAAACCTGGTCCTTTACTTTACATACATACATAGATTAATAAGCACTGCTTCCTATTAATCATTTAAGTTTCTCTCCCTTACACAGTATCTATTTACTCCCTACCATGATTAAGAGTATAATTTGTTATTTTAATGTTTCTGCTCTCTTTCCCTCCCATCTACACTTGACATCAGTAAATTATGTTATTTTCTTAGTATTTAACTCTATGAATTTAAATTAATAGCAGATACTTTTATTACCACTTTGCCAACTTTTTAATATTAATTTGAAACCCGGCCACTAGAGATGATAAAATCAGCCCACTTGAAATTTCACTTGTGTCTTCTATTTTAAATATGCATGAATTATAAAATATCTATATTATCCTGTTTACAACATTCACAATATCTTTTATAATCCTAATCTCATTGTTTAATATAAACCTAAATTTTAAAAGACTCAATGATTACTACTAGTAGTTTCTTCATCATTTGGTTAGCTCATATAGCCATTATCTCTTATTCAAAAGGAACATGAGAAATAGACTGGGTCCTTTCACTTATTCTGTTTGTTAGTTACCCACAGATGTGAATGAAAAAAATGTTGGGCCACACTTTCCTTAAGATTTTGTAGATAGTGCTCTACCATCATTGAACATTACTCTGGAATAAAATGTTATATTGACATTTTTTCTCTTTTAGTATCTTGATATTTGTACTTGTATATCTGATAACTTTACTAGGGTGTGTTTAATAATTTTATATCAAGTGTGTGTGTGTGTGTGTGTGTGTGTGTGTGTGTGTGTGTGGCATGGAGTACTCTTCCAGTGTATAGATTAAATAACTCTTCCACTATATTTAAATATCACCCTTACGTGTTTGTTTTGTACCACTATTCTGTTTTTCTCTAGGAGGAAAAAAACATGCATATGATTGATTTCTTTTTTACTTATCTTTTGTAACATTTCTTTTATAGTCATTGTCATGTTTTGTTTATTTCATTTTACTCTATTTTTAAAAATCTTGTCCTTCATGTTCTTTCATCTGCTATCAATGGTGTCTATTTTCTTTTGAACTCCTTCAATTATGCCTCATTTATGTTAATTCAGTTTTTCTTTTCTTACTTTTTTAATGAGTGCTGACAAATTTAAATTTCATCTCCTCCTAATGCCTCCCATACTAACCTGAGCAATTAAATCTTTGTTTTTATTTTTCATTATAGAAACAATTAATTTCTTGACTTTCAAAATCTTTGAAAGTGACTGTTTCTTGGTGTGCTTTCTTCTTTTGCTATTTGTTTCTTTGGTTTCTTTCCTCCCCATTTTTGTATCTCTGCATAGATCCTTTTTGTATTCATTTTGGAATTGTTGAAATTATAAAAATAATGATAACACTAAGAAGGGAGAGGAGTATTATCCAGGGATAGTTATTAGACTGCCAGTAATTCTTCTTCTGTCATGGACTGGGTGTGTGAGTGAGGCCGTTCTTGATGTTTTCACTGTGAACTAAATTCCTGAAGCTGGTTTATTCACAGTGGCAATCCTCTCTTTTTTGTGTGCTGTACTCATCTTCAGTGGGAGATGGATTCCACTCAAAATTTGGTTTGGTTATTGAAGCTGATGATGCTATACAAACAAGAGAGTGTGAAATTTTTTATTATTTAATTATAATTGATTTCTCTGGGTAAAGCAAGTTCTCAATGGCTCGGGAGAGTAGAGAGACTGGGTCTCAGCCTTACGGTGGTTCAGACGGGGGTCTAGGGTCAGAGTTCCTGCACCTAGAGGTTTGCATGGTTTGAATCTCTGACCAGTGCCAATGGAATGAACACTAACTTTTCTTAGCTTGTCCAGATCTGAAGCACAAGAGCAAGAGAGAGGGAGTAAGCTTTAAAAACTGTTAGAAGTCAGAAGAAAGGAAAAAGGGGGGGGGGAGAGACTCTTCATGATCCTCTTTCACACAGACATAGTGCTTCCTGTAAATATGGCTTCACTGTGTGCTTCTCCATGGAGCGCCATCTTTCCAAATTTGAAAAATGTTTGTTATACAGATTGTGGTGCCTTCCAGCTCACCCTTCTTTTATTCTTACAAATGTACTATTGGTAATTTTGTATCTCATTATCTACCATTATCCACTAAGTAAATTTGCCAGAGTTTACACAGATCTGCAGCAGTAGACATTTGCCTTCTATCTTCACTATTTATCAGCCTTTCTTCTTGTTGACTGCTCAATGTTTCAGCTGCCTGTTGAAGTTAAAAGAGTTGGAATGATCTCTATTTTTTAAATATGTTTATTTATTTATTTTGAGACATGGGGAGAGAGTAAGAAAAGAGTGAAGAGAGAGAATTCTAAGCAGTCTCCATGCCATTAGCGCAGAGCCTAATGCAGGCTTAAACTCCCAAACCAAAAGATTATGATCTGTGCCAAAATCCAAAGTCAAACGCTTTACCAACTAAGCCACCCAGAAGCCCCAGTGTCTATGTTTTATATTCCCTTTATTGCATTTTGAGATTTCAATAAAAGAAAGCAGATGAAAACAGCTTTATTCTATAATTTTTATTTAGAAGTTCCATCTTTCTATTGCAGTCTTTTTTTATAGCATCATTTTATTATAGTATAGGGTATAGTGTAATTTATTTATCACCCTATTGATGAATACTAATGATGTTCTTTAGCCCTGTTACTAACAAAAAAACAGAAGGAAACGTTTTACTTAGCTTTATAGTACATATAGCTTTGTACATATTTGTTAATATATTAGACTAAATTATTAGAAATAGAATTTCTCATACATTTTACATTTTAGGAACTATTATCAAATTGTTTTCCAGAAAAATCATTCCAATTTATACTTAGACCATAAGGTTCTAGAGTCTCAGGAAAAATTCATTTATTATAAATAAACCCTTAGGGCTCTTGAAATTGAGGGCTAAAAGAAGCTTCAGAGAGGAATTTGGAACCTCTTCCTTGTGTTAACATGAGTTTGCTGGAGTCATTAATAAAAAAAATGAGAGATGTGGCGATTTTTTCTCCCAAAACTGATTGCATTGGCCACGAAAGCAGGGGAATCATATTAAATAATTTTATATATTTACTATATTTTTATTTTAATATTTTATTCAAATACAATCAACAGTGATTTATATTTTTAAAAGAATATTAGGGGTGCCTGGGTGGCTCAGTCGGTTAAGCTTCTGACTTCGGCTCAGGTCAGATCTCACGTTGTGGGTTCAAGCCCTGCGTCAGGCTCTGTGCTGACAGCTAGCTCAGAGCCCAGAGCCTACTTCCAGTTCTGTGTCTCCTTCTCTCTCTGCTCCGCCCCCTCTATGCTCTGTCTCTCTTTGTATCAAAAATAAAATAAAACATTAAAAAAATTTAAAAAAAAAGAATATTAGTGTTTGCTATATGAAGAATGACTTGGAAATGAGTTGTGCAATAAATAGACAAAGGTGGCTTAGACTAAAGTAGCAATGAAGATATTAAAAAGGCAATGAATATGAGATATTTTATTGGTTGCTTATTATTTACTGATATTTACTTTTTACTTTATCTCTCATAATCCATATAACCCTGTAGAATAGTTCTTAGTATCCTTAATTTTCAAATGAGAAAATGGAATCTTAGAGAAACTATGAATCTTTCCCCAAATCATTTTATAAATGCTTGAGCTGAATTTTGACCTCTGATCAGTCTGCCTATAAATTTTATTCTTTTTTAGTTTGTTGTTTCTAAAAAAAAACATCACAGGCTCATTATTTAATACAAAACAGAACAAAAACCTGTTACATGGAGGAGAAAAATATAAACAATATCATCCATGACAACTCACTATAAGCACCGTGTCATTTCAGTATGTATTTCCATATAATCTTTAGTTTTATTTTTTTCCCCCCTGTGTAAATAGTTCTTCTCATACCTTGATTTGACTCTTGTTTTCTACTCAGTCATAATCCCAAGGTGATGGAATCAAGCCCTGTGTCAGTCTCTGTGCTGGACGTGAAGCCTGCTTAACTTCTCGCTTTTTCCCCCCTCTTCCCCTCTCCCCCCACCCCCGCGTTCTCTCTCTCTCTCTCTCTCTCTCTCTCTCTCAAGTAAAAAGAAAAATCTTATGTTGACTATGAAAAATCGATATATGTACATTATTATAATTCAAGTGAAAACAAAGGATTTTTCAAGCAACATCTGGAAAGCTACAAAGAAGAAAAATTCCCAGTTGTCCTTAAATTTTCAAACAAATATTCAGGAACTAGACAGGATATGTTTGGATGACTCAAAACACAATAAAATTATTTGAGCTAGTATATCATTCAAGTTAAGAAACAACTCATACATAGTCTTAGTCATGAAAGAAGTCATATAATACGGCACTCGTGACTCCTTTTCAAAGGAAATTATGATGAGAAATGAATTTATATAAAGAACTAAGTTATGAAACCTCTGAAAGGGGTGTGCTGGAGAACGGTGAACTTACTTAGTCTGTAAAGTGGGGAAAATATTCATAAAATAGAATGTAATTGCAATGAATTAGACAAACATGAGTCTCATAAAAATTCTGGTAAGGAATTGTTTATGACTATATGTGAGTGTCAATTGTCTAGCAATTAATAAAAAGTCAATATATACTATCCACATTTGAGATACATATTATGAGGGGCAGCTGGGTGGCTCAGTTGGTTAAGCGTCCGACTTTACCTCAGAGTTCGTGGGTTTGAGCCCCACATCAGGCTCTGTGCTGACAGCTCAGAGACTGGAGCCTGCTTCAGATTCTGTGTTTCCCTCTCTCTCTGCCCCTTCTCCACTCATGCTCTGTTTCTTTCTGTCTCAATAATAAAAAAACATGAAATATATTTTATGAAAGCATGCTTTTTGTTCTCTTAATTTTTATAGTATTTTTTCTAAATAGTTATATTTTTAGAAGCTATGATGTCTTGTGGGATTTATTCAGTTTTGCTTCAACTCTCTAATGAATTAAAATTATATTTTCTTAATTTTAAAGTAACATATAATTTCATTAACTATAAAATTATTTCTGTCTTTGTATCTATATATTCACACATATACATACCTCTTTGGAATGTTAACAATTTTGTGTTGTGTGTGTGAATGTTTTATTTTGCATTATTTAAAAATGTCTTGTGTTTTTAAATTTTTTTAATGTTTATTTTAATTTTGAGAGAGAGACAGAAACAGAGTGTGAGCAGGGAAGGGACAGAGAGAGATGGAGACACAGAATCTGGAGCAGGTTCCGGGTTCTGAGCTGTCAGCACAGTGTTTGGCGTGGGGTTTCAGCTCAAGATCTGGGAGATCATGACCAGAACCAAAGTCAGATGCTTAACCGACTGAGCCCCCCACGAGCCCAAAAAATGTGTCTCTTTGAAATTCTCTGTATATATTAATTTCTGATAATGTGTACTAGTAGTTTCCAAAAATACTATTTTTTTAAACAAGTATTGGGAGTCAAAACTATGGAGCATTTTTAATTACTATAGTCATCTTCAAGAGACTGAGCCATGTTTTACTTATATTTAACCACTCAGCTATGGGAAACGTATGTTATTTCCATGTTTCATGTTTATTCAAGAATTATTTTAGTAGAATTGTGGAAATAGCCATTTGTAGTAGTCAGCTGCTGCTACAATAACACTGTTTAACAGTCTACCCCCAAACTGACAGATTTGAAACCAAACCACTATGTTTTTCACTTACTAATCTCCATGTTGGCTCTGACTCTGCTGAAGTTTACTATAAGATGCAGACTGTTTGCAGTTTTGGTCCAAGCATTTCTCATTCTCTGGCCAACCAGTATACCTTCTTCTGGTAATTTACAAAAAGATAAGAGCAAGACAGCAAGCAGAAACACACGATGATTCTTAAAGCAGACATGGCTCACATTCCATTAGTTAATCAAGTTGATGGCCATTCCCACATCACTGTAGCAGAGAAATATACTCTGCATCAAGGGACAGGGCAATAAATATTTGCTGAAGAATAATCCAATCTATCACCATCATTAGTCAAATATTGAAACCAATGAATATGTAACTAACCAGGTCAGGTCTCTGTATTACCTATTCTGAAGTTGAGAGGAAGCTTTCTGGAGCTGACATATGAGTGACAATAAGTAGACTTTCACTAGACAAATTGGGGAAGGTGAAAGAGTTTTTAGCTAAATGATACAATATCCAAAAAGATTCATTTATGAAAGAAGTAGAATGTGTTGAAGGGATAAACTTTAGTGTGCTTAGAGTATGGAGAGACTAACTGACAATATGATTTTAGGTCAACTTTCTGAGGGAGACCGGTATTAATCATCTGAAAGCCAATTTGCCAAATAACAATTTGTTAAAAAGCAATTTACTTAAAATCACTCTTTACCCAGCAATCAAGTCACCATTTTTAAATTTTCAGAGTTTATAACAATTTTTATTACATGATATTTTGCATAAACTTTAAATATGTTTTTGACATTTTATTTTTACTTTAGTTGTAATGTATTCTTGCTGTTTTGCTGAGGCTGGCCAAAGTTTAGTGTATTTATTTTGTTTTTTAAACTTTGGACCTTTAACATTAGAAAATCAAAATATCTTATGTACTTGTAATTTCAGCATCTACACATTTTGAATATAAAGGATTTTATCCTTAAATCACAGAGATTTTCTTTTCTAATAAACATGCAACTGGATGTTTTCTTAAACATATTTTACATGATTAAATAAATAGTTTATATTAAAATTTGAAAATGTATTGCATGCTAAGTGTCTAAAATGAGAAATATACTTTCGATATATTTAGGCTGCATTGAGGAATCCATAGTGAATCAATGTTGAGGAAAGTAAAAGGAAAGTAAAACACAGCTAAAACTTTAAAAAAAAATCTTAAAAGATGATTAACTTCCTTTCATGAAGACAAATTCATGAAACTTTGCTATAAATTATGGAAACACATTGTAAATTTGGAGTTGTGTGTGTATGTGCATGTATTTGTGTGTATGCTCACATTAAAGAAATAGAATTCTAAAAGAGGACTTGACTCTCACCACCCATGAGGTGCTCTATGTTTTTTTAATACAATTTTTTAATGTTTTATTTCTTTTTTGAGAGAGAGAGAGAGAGAGAGAGAGAGAGAGAGAGAGAGAGAAAGACAGCATGAGCAGGGGCGGGTCAGAGAGAGGGAGACACAGAATCTGAAGACAGGCTCCAGGTTCTGAGCTATCTGTTAGCACAGAGCCTGACATGGGGCTCAAACCCACAAACCTCAAGATCATAACCTGAGCTGAAGTCAGACGCTTAACCAATGGAGCCTCCCAGGCACCCCTTACTATATGGTCTTTAGGTCAGATCTAATTGTATATTTTTTCCTCCAAGCATTCTATATCCTAACTTTTTTATTATTATTTTTTTTAAGAATCTGTTTTCAACACTAATTTTTCTTTGTGGCCTCTTGCTATATACCAGGCACAAGAAAGCCTTTTTTTGGCTGTTCCTGAAATCTTGCTTATATGTTTTCCACAGGAACTATGTTCCCTGCTCAGCAATTGTATCCTGCTGTATGTTTTTAACAATCTCTGAAATAGACAGAACTACTATGTAGCCCATGATGCTCTATGTCTTTAAACATATGAAAAACTTCTTTGGCTACTTTTCTACACCGTTGCCCTCCTCATCCTCCTCACTCACCATCTCCACTTTTGATAAAATAAATTTATGTGCTTTTGTCACCATATGTTATTATAATATTACTGATATATTTCCTATGCTGTACTTGTAGTTACTGTGATTTATTTATCTTACAACTGGACATTTGTGCCTTCTGTCAATCCCCTTTATACCTCAGTAACCTTTTTTAGATTTATAGCTTTCATCATTACAAGGAAGAAGAGAATATTGTGAATTGCTATTTTATTGTCTATTTACATAGTTTTACATGCATATTTTTAAAATGAATTGTATTATATTTAGCCTGAGATCATGATATCTCTAATTTAAAACAGTAGATATTTTTACAGATATTTTATGTTGTCTTTCTGAGTTTTCCTTAGTGCAAATTTAAAACATCATCACTATTGACAAACTTGACATAAGTAGGATGAGTTAGTGTTGAGGTTTTTCTACTAGATCTTCCTGATTACTTAAACCCATATATGTATCAACACACATACATATATTAGGTAAATTTTGTTAGATTTCCGGTATTTCTGTTAATCAATGTACTTGATAAAATAATGAATTTGTTAAGAAATTCTTACTTCCCTTTTAAGATGCAGACTCTCCTCTTTGTATCATTTACCCCCACTCCCACCAACAATCATTGTACAAGTGATTTGATACAGTTGAGAGCTTCTAGTGTTTGGCCAGCCATTCATTTCACTCCAAATCAGATGTTTTCTTTCAACATATGTGGTTTGCTTCCTTTTTGTTTACACTTGCTAACTTTGCTACAATGTTTTATGAACACCCAGAATGGTAACACAGCTCAGTTATATTTTTCTTTTCCATTAGTTATAAAAATCTAATGTTCATTTAAATCTCCAGAAACTATGAATTTCTGAGTTTTGGATTTGTGTTTCTTGCCTACCCAGAACTCATATTTTGAATCATGGAGAATGATGCATTTTCTCTGCATTTACCTTCATTTACTATATTTTAATTTATAAAATCAATATAAAAATATGAAAAAATCAGTAATCCTAAACATAATATACTCAATTTTTATATAGAAAATATGGATTTGTATTTTTCATATTTGTTTTCATTTCTTTTCTATAAATTTTCTCAGGGGATATGCTGATATCAAAGCCCTAACTAAAATCCTTTTACTCAAATTTCAAACTTCCTATAGATTTTTAATATCTTATAACCTGTTTTAGAATGTCACTTTCCTAAAACACATGGCTTATTTTTCATATCTCACTCCTTATGCTAAATTCATGATCCCTTTGATCATGTGTATATATTCAGTTTTTCATTAGAATTAGAAAGAATAAACTGCAGATCCATATTTTTTGTTTTAGTTATAGGTGCTTTAACAAAGAGTTTCATCAGGTTCGTGGATCTTTTTTTAACATCAGTTTCATTTGATTGTTAAATTTCTCCATATAAATTCTTTTTGAATTATATTGTTATTTAAGATGATTGTATTAATCCATTCTGTTTCTATATTATCTGAAAGTAAATCATATTTGAATCTATATGTTCAAATAAGCATTATATTATTTTTTAACCGTTTTTATTTTTTGCACCAAATATGGACATATGTAAGTTTTCCCACAACGTTTTTCAGGCTTATTAATAATTCTCTCTTACTGAGATATTTTTCTTTTCCATTGACATAGGCTTAGCTAAATCACATAACTTTATTCCTCATTAGTAAAAAAGATATCATTTTAACCATTATAAATCATTTTTGGTATTTTGCTAGCTGGCTGCAAGTTTCATTGGATTATATCATATTTATGTCAGTAATATTTAAAAAGATATAGCACATAGAATTCTTGCATAGTAGAATCTTAATCAGTTAGGCAAATATTTACTCTTAAAAAAAATTTTTTTTAAGTAATCTCTACACCCAATGTAGGACTTGAACTTAAAACCCTGAGACCATGAGACACATGGTCTGTTGACTGAGACAGCCAGGTACCTCTCATTGATATCTTTTCTAATGCTTAAATTTGCTTTTTAATTTTGGAAGACATTTCATTGTCTCCTGGTCTGCATTGTTAGTAATTAGGAATCTAATGGTCATTCCTTTTGCCTCTGACTGGATATTTTAAGTTCCATTTTTTAATTTTGTGTTTTACAATTACCACCAAGCATTTGGTTGTGGATTTTTTTTAAATTTCTGTTTCAAGTTGTTGTACTATCTGAATTATAGGATTTATATATTTAATCAAGTCTAAGAACTTCTTAGCTAATATATTTTCAAATATTGGAATTAATCCATTATTTCTGTACTTTGCTTACACTTAAATTAGGTGCTCCTGGCAGATTTTCTTATTCTATCCTCTTTTTTTTACTTCAAAATCTTCTCTTTTACTTTTTCTATAGTTTTGTGTCTTTGTGTTACATTCTGTGCAGTTTTAAATTCATTTTTCAACTCAATAATTTTCTTTTCAGTAGTATCTAGTTATATTTAATTGTCCATTGAGATTATTTTTAATAGTTTTTAATTACTATATTTTTAGTGAAGTTTTAAGTTTACAGAAAAAGTTTGCAGATTGTAAAGGAAATTCCCATACACTTATCCTCATCAAGCCCACAGTTTGTCATATTATTAATATCCTGCATGTCTATAATGCTTCTATTAGAGTTAATGAACCAGCATTGAATAGAATATTATTAGCAGTATATGGATTTATACATTTATATGAATTTTTACAAAAGCTTACTTTCATTATCAGCAGTTACAGTATATATACATTTATTTCATTACTCTAAAAATCTCCTTTTTTCCATCTATTTATTCTTCTCCATTCCTCCTTCTTATTCTCCGCCCCCTCCCCCAAACTTTGCCAAACGCTTGGCAAATACTGAACTTTCTAATATCTCTTTAGTTTTGCTTTTTCTAGAATGTCATATAGTTGGAATCACACAGTATAAAGACTTTTCAGACAGGCTTCTTTTTCTTAGGAAATATATCTAAGCTTTCTCCTTGTCTTTTCATGGCTTTCAGCTCATCTCTTTTTATCATTAAATAATTAACATTCCATTGTACGGATGTAAGTATAGTTTATCTGTTTAACAGTTGATGAATATGTTGGTTGTTTCCAAGTTTTGGCAATTATGACTAAATCTGCTATAAATATCTATGCCCAGGTTTTCGTGTAAACATGTTTTCACCTAGGGGTGCCTGGGTGGCTCAGTTGGTAAAAGTCCGGCTTCAGCTCAGGTCATGATCTCACAGTTCGTAGGTTCGAGCCCCACGTCAGGCTCTGTGCTGACACCTACTCAGAGCCTGGAGCCTGCTTCAGATTCTGTGTCTCCCCCTCTATCTCTCCCCCTCCCCTGCTCACACTACCTCTCTCTGTCTCTCAAAAATAAATAAAAAAAGAATAAACTATCCATTAAAAATATCTTTTCACCTCATTTTGATAATTATCAGTGAACATGATTGTTCACTTGAATAGTTAAGACTCTGTTAGATTTTTAAGACAGCTAAACTCTTCCACAGTTAATGTACCATTTTGCATTTTCACCAGAAATGAATGAGTTTTTGTTGTTCCATGTCCTCATCAGCATTTAGTGTTGTTTGTCTTTTAGATTTTAGCCATTCTCACAGGTGTGCACTGGTATATCATTGATTTTAATTTAAAAATTTTTGATGACATGATTTTGAGCACCTTGTATATGCTTACTTGCTATCTGTGTATCTTCTTAATGGGATGTTTGCACATATCTCTTGCCCGTTTTTAAATAAGGTTATTTTTTTATTGTTGAGTTTGAAGAGTTCTTTGTAGATTTTGAATACAAGTTATTTTTCAGATAACTGTTTAGGAAATATGTTCTCCCCATCTTGTCTTTTCATTTCATTTACAGTATCTCCCAGAGCAGATGTTTTTAACTTGAATACAGTGCAACTTACCGAATTTTTTTTTCATGGACTGTAGATTTAGTGTTATAATGAAGAACTAATTGCCAAATCAAAGAATACCTAGATTTTCTTCCTTGTTATTTTCCAGAAGTTTCTTAAGTTTGCATTTTACATTTTCATCAATGATCCATTTTGAATTAATTTTCCTGAAGGTTGTTGGGTTAGTGTCTAGATTATTTATATATATATATATATGTGTGTGTGTGTGTGTGTGTGTGTGTGTATTTGCATGCACAGTTATTCCAGCACCATGTGTTGTAAAAATGATCTTTCTCCTTTGGATTTTCCTCTTTCTTTGTTGACTATATTTATGTAGATGTCTTTTTGGGCTCTGTACACTGTTACATTTACCCATTTATTTATACCACACTGCTTTGATTACTTTGATTACTTTAACTTTATAGTAAGTCTTAAAGTTAGGGCTATTAGTCCTCTGATATTGTTCTTCTTTAATATTGTGTTGACTATTAGTCTTTTCCTTTCCATATAAACTTCCAAATTCGTTTCTTGAAATCTATGTCCAGTGAGATTGAAATCTTTATGATTTTTAAAATAGAGATGAAGATATTTAGAAGTTCTATTGGGATTTTGGGGGGGAATTAAAAAAAATTTCTCATTTATAATCTTAATATTCTTTGCCTATTTATATTGCCTCTTTAATTCATTTAAATATTTTAAATATTATTTCTCTAAATGTGTATTTTTATGTATCAGAAAATTCAAATATATAACATCATAGGGTGCCTAATTATGCTATTTTTTGTTTCTATTGGTTTTTATGCTTTAGAGCTTGTTTTTTCATATGTTATATTATTGTGGATCATGAACTTCTATTCATCAGGTTTTAAATGTAGAAAAAATATCAGATCTTTTTTGAACATGCTATATCAGGGAGAATTTTTTCTTCCATCTGAAAGGACATAAGAATATTACCATCTTAGGTCACATGAAGTTCAATTTTGAATGTTTACTTATTATTTTTGAGAGAGAGAGTGAGAGTGAGCAGGGGAGGGACAGAAAGAGAGGGAAAATTCCAAGCAGGGGCTCGATGTGGAACTTAAACCCACAAACTATGAGATCATGGCTGGAGCCAAAATCAAGAGTCAGATACTCAACAGAGACACTCAGGTTCTTCCCATTTGAAGTTAACTTTTTGAAGTTTATTTTTTTTCCCATATGAAATTTTTGGGCCACAAAGATAACATGTGTTCACACTTCAAACCCATATGATGGAAGGCCTATACTTCCAAAGTTTCTGAGAATTGTTTTCATTACTTAAATTTCAGTCCAAGTGACTAGTTTTTTGTTTGTTTGTTTTCTTCATTTAATAGCAGGATAGTTTTATTCCCCACTGTTATAGGTCAGGTTGCCTAGGTGCGAAATGTAGGTTGACATGATTTACCGGGGAAGTTAATTCAGGAAAACAGGTGTGAAGGAAGCAGGATAGAGCATGTGAATTCTTCCTGCAACTTGCTTGTTTCGTGACAGTTCTGTGTGAGATACTCATGGGAAAATAATCAGATTTTATTCTCATAGTTATATCCATGTGCTTTTTCCCCTGGTCTTTCAAGAATACTCCTTTCAGGTTCCTGATCAACCATCCAAGATATTGCCACTATTCGAGGATCTGTGTATTCTTTGGGTACTTCTTTTTCCAGATAAAATGTTTGATCTGATTCACTGTCTAAAACTCAGACCCAGAGGATTTCCCCTTACTGTGGTCCCTCCAGAGGACTCCTGAATGAGGTAGTCCAATAGCTGTTCATTTGGGGTTACACACATATAATAAACTATCCAACCCATCATTTAACTATATTTGGGTTCTATTCTCTCAGTTTATCACAGGGAAACTCCCTTAGGGCCGTGCATGTGAGCTGAGTAGGATTTTGCAACACTCTCACTTTTAAGTAGTCACTTGTTATTGTTTTTAATAAAATAAGAAATTTGCCCTTGGGGCTTCTGGTGGCTCAGTTAAGTATCTGACTCTTGGCTTCAGCTCAGGTCATGATCTCAGTTCATGGGATCGAGCCCTGCAATGGGCTCTGTGGTAACAGCACAGACCCTGCTTGGGATTCTTACTCTCCCTTTGTCTCTATTTCTCCCCTGCTCATGTGCTCTTCTTCTCTCTCTCAAAATAAATAAACATTTGATAAAAAAAAAAAAGTTTTTTCTTATTCTGATTCAAGGGTCAACTTAAAGAAGTCTTCTAATTAAATTTGAAATATATGAACAAAAATACACAGAACTGGCTTACTACCATGATTATGCTATTCCTTCTAGCCAATTTGAGTTTCTGTCTGTTAAAACCATCCTTGGTTGGGACCACTCAATTCTCCATATGGACACAAAGAATCTCATATTTTCCAGCCCTTTGGGTAACTTTGGCTAACTATTTGCTGAATGTTTATAAAGTTTGGTTCACCCTTCCTTTCTCCAAATAGCACAAAATAAAGTCTCAGTAAAATCTCATCTGGGATTCTGAGAACAGAATAAAATTTAAAACCAGAAAGCAGATTGCAGAATACCTTGTGGAAACATCAAGAAATTGGTCAAAGTTGTTCTTAACAGGAATCTTAGATGTAAACTTTTTCCCTGTTGCTTGAAAAAGCCAACAATAATGGACTTATCTCTGGTTAAATTAAACAGTTAATTCAACCAAATGGAGATTTACTCTCACCTCTTTTTGTATTCTAAGTAGGAACTCTGTCTTCTTTTTCTTTCATATTCTTTTACATATGTGCACAAAATGTGTTTTACTCACATAGTTGGATTATGTTTTGATCTTTTATTATAACAACTCATAAGGGGGCGCCTGGGTGTCTCAGTTGGTTAGTATCCAACTTGAGTTCAGCTCATGATCTCGCAGTTCATGAGTTTGAGCCCTGCATTTGGCTCTGTGCTGACAGTTCAGAGTGTGGAGCCTGCCTCAAATTCTGTGTCTTCCTCTCTGTCCCTCCCTCACTGTGCTCTGTCAGTTTGTCTCTCTCTCAAAAGTAAATAAACCATAAAATTTTTTTAAACAACTCACAAAAATAGCTGGAGGAAATAAATAATTTGATTTATTTGGAATAATCAAAGATATAGCTTTAAATTAAAGTTGTAGTGAAGTCTTTCCTCTAATTACTTGGATTTTAGAGCAATCCAAAAAATGTACACTTTAAAACCATAGAGATAATTAGTCCTTATTGCAACTTCACTTGATTTAAATTCTGTTATAATGATTGGGAAAATCTCTTTTAAGTGCCTATGTATTGCTAGCTCAGAGGGCCTCAGATTATTTAGAGCAAAACAGTTCTAGGCTAGTTAGATGTACATTTCTGGACTTATTTCATGTTACTTAAATATACTGCATTTTTCAGAAAAATATTTTTCAGTGTTTGACCACCCTTCACCCCAGTTTGTAAGACATCTAGGGAAAATGTTTATTTGTGCTTTTTATGATTTGAAAATGAGCATGAAATAAACACAAATTATAATAGTTAGGCCTGGATATGCTAAGCCCTTAATATGTATCAAACATTGAGGTAAATAGTTCATGTATATCACTCAAAAGAACTCCCAGGTCTAGGTCTTAACATTACTTCCTTTAGAGGGGGAAGAATAGTCTATTTTTTTTTAAACTCTAATTTTTTAGAGAAGTTTTAAGTTCATAGCAAAATTGAGAGGAGTTACAGAGAATTGCTATATACCGCCTGCCCACACACATTCATAGGATCCTTAATTGCCAACATCATCCGCAGAGTGGTATTTTTCTTGCATTCAATGAACTTACACTGAAGTATAAAAGTCCATTGTTCACATTAGGATTCACTCTTAATTTTTCCTTCTGAGACTAGACAAATGTATAATGAGATGGATCTGTCATTACAGTATCCCGCAGAGTATTTTTACTATTCAAGAAGTTCTAGGCTCTGTCTTCTTATCCCTTTACTACTCTTTCTAACCCCCAACAACCACTGATTTTTTTACTGTCCCCGTAGTTTACCATTTTTTGGAATGTCACGTAGTTGAGGTTACTCAGTACGTGTATTTCAAATTATCTTCATTTACTTCTTTCACCTAAGTTTCCTTAATGTCTTTTTATTGCTTGACAGCTTATTTCTTGTTAATGCTGAATAATATCCCATTGTCTGGATATACCACAGATAGTGTATCCATTCAACAGTTGAGGAATATGTTGGTTGCTTCCACATTTTGGCAGTTATGACTAAAGCTGCCATAAACATCCATATTCAGGTTTCTGTGTGTCAATACATATCAATTTTTTTTTGTAAATATCAAGGAGCACAATTGCCAGATGACAAGGTACAAATAGGTTTAGTTTTGTCTTCCAATGTAAATGTACCATTTTGTATTCCTACTAGCAATGTGTAAGACTTCCTATTGTTCCACATCTTCACTAGCATATGGTGTTTTCAATGTTCTAGATTTTGACCATTCTAATAGGTATGTAGTGGTATCGCATTACTGTTTTTAATTTGCATTTCTCCGATGACATATGATAAAGGGCATCTTTTCATATGCTAATTTACCATCTTTTTACCCTCGATGGTGAGGTGTCTGTTAAGGTCTTTGTCCCTTCCCCTTTCTAAAATTGTGTTGTTTTCTTATTGTTGAGTTTTAAGAGTTCTTTGTATGTTTTTAGATAATAGTTCATTGTTATACTTGTCTTTTGCAAATATTTCTCTAATCTGAGAGTTGTCTTCTCATTCTCTTGGCATTGTTTTTAAGTTTAATGAAGTCAGGCTTAATGTCGTTTCTTTCATGGATTGTACTTTTGCATGTTATATCTAAAAAGTCATGGCTGTAGCAAAGGACTTCTTAGGTCTCTTGCTATGGAATCTTTTAGGAGTTTTCTGGTTTTGTATTTTAAATTTAGGCATTCCACTCATTTTGAATCACTTTCTGTGAAGCATATAAGGTCTGTTAATTTATTTGCATGGGGATGTCCAGTTGTTCCAGCACCATTTGTTTGAAAAGAATATCTCTGTTCCATTGTATTGCCTTTGTTCCTTCGTTAAAGATCAATTGACTATGTTTATTGCTTTGTTCTATCTTGTGTTCTATTGATCTGTTTCTATGTTCTTTCACAAATACTATACTGTTTTGATTACAATAGCTCTACAATAAGTCTTGATATTGGGTAGTATCATTCCCACAACTTTTTCTTTTCCTTCAGTATAGTGTTGGCTATTCTTATATTTTGTATTTTATTCTATAAGCAAAACACCTACAAAAAAGAAGTATGAGAAAGCCTACATGTTTGTGCCTGGTTAGTATTGCCAGGACAAAAGAGGTACTAGGGATGCACCAATC
Organism: Suricata suricatta; assembly: GCF_006229205.1. Classification (NCBI taxonomy): domain Eukaryota; kingdom Metazoa; phylum Chordata; class Mammalia; order Carnivora; family Herpestidae; genus Suricata; species Suricata suricatta. The sequence continues at coordinate 71,468,682 of NC_043705.1, forward strand.
TGTTAGAGTCAGTGGACATGTATTTTAGGAATCATTTAAAAATATCTTCTATGTTCATACCCATTTGCCATAGGGCAGTAGTTGGGTAAGGATCAGAAAATGAGTGACATAAAGTTATCTTCTGTGAACCATTATTCCAGTAAGACAGATGGATCTATAGCCCATCCATGGATTCCATGACACTGCACTCCCCTGATTTTTTTTTCTACTTATGTGAACATATTTTCTCTATTCATTAGGAGATTTGACCTTAGTAGATTTCTACTTCACTTACAGAGTGATGCTTTTAAAACATAAATCAGATCATACTGAATTCATCAGACTGCTGTCTGTCCCACTCTCAAACTTGTACATATAATTAGTATCCCTTTTGGTGTAAGAAAATTATAAAACACATTAATGTAACCCCTGATGTCTGATCTCTCTTCACTTTTTAGTCTCTTCTCTGCTTTACCTCACTCTGTGCCAACCACACTGCTATATATATATTATATATATATAAATTTTCTTTCCTATATCCTCATACCCACCATGTTCATTCTTGTTACAGGGCTCTGGTTCATGCTTTCTTCTTAACAGACTTGTTCTTTTTATCCTTTTCTTCTTTATCTTTCAGTTCTTACATGTCACTTACTCAGAGAAATCTTCCCTGGCCTTCTTGGCTAGAAAAACCTTTCATCTCCTAAAGTTATTATTATAGCATTATTATATATAATGGAATTATTATATAGCATTAAGTTATTATAGTATTTCTCTTTCATTAGTATATTTATTTTATTAGCCATTCATTAATGTCTGTCTTCCCTCATAAAGTTAAAAGCTGTGTTAAGGCAGTTGTTTTCCTGCTCTGGCTCAACATTGCATGCCCAGTAACTAGCACAGGGAGTGACACAGCTGACGGTCATTACAAGTATGTTGAAGGAATGCTTTTAAATAGGTGAATATGGTACCACATGAATAAAATGGTAATTAATACATAAATAAAGAACACAAAAGTAATTCTTGACAGGACCAAATTTGGGCATATCCCTGTTTAAGACCTGGTTGCATATTGCAGGATCTTGACAGGAAATATGTCACACTTTCCATTTGGGTGATTAGAAAATTTAATTTCCTAGGTTATGGCAACATTTAAAGAAACCCAACAAAGATGGTCCTTAGACCTGAAAGAAAGGGATAGAGTGATTACTGAATCCCAGGAAAACTAGCTGCATGGAGAAGGCCATTTGACAGGAGCTGTGGCTTCCACAGAGGCGCTCCTTTAGCTAATGGCAAACTTGGAAGGGAGTAGCTGAGGAAAGGAATACCCTGTGCTTCCTCTATATATTCATTTCCTATTATTGATGTGGCAGATCTCCATAATCATAGAGACTAACAGCATGGATTTATTATATTATAGTGTTGTATGTCAGAAATCCTACATGGGTCTCACAGGTTAAAACCAAGGTATTAGTGGGGATGCCTGGGTGGCTCAGTCAGTTAAGCGGCTGACTACAGTTCAGGTCATGATCTTGAGGTCCATGGATTCGAGCCCCCCATCAGGCTCTGTGCTACAGCTCAGAGCCTGAAGCCTGCTTCAGATTCTGTCTGTCTGTCTGCCTCCCCCACTCATGCTCTGTCTCTCAAAAATGAATAGATTCTTTAAAATAATTTAAAAAATTGAAGTGTTAGCAAAGCTCTGCTCCTTCTTGAGACCTTATGGGGAGGGGGATCAATCTGTTTTCTTGCCTCTCCCAGTTTCTACAAGACACCTACATTCCTCAGCTCATGGCTCCTTATATCTTGAAAGCCAGTAGAGTAGCGTCTTCAAACCTCTTTCTACCTCTCACATTTCTGATTTTGTCCTCACATTGCACTTGTACTGATTTCCACCCTCCATGATCACCTGCCTCATCTTGCTCACCCTGACTTATCCTCTTGCCTTCCTCTTTTAAGAAACTTTTGATTAAACTGGATCCCTGGGACAATTCAGAATAATATTCCCATCTCAGAAATTGTTAGCATACCTGCAAAATTTTTTTTCCATATAAAATAACATATTCACAGGTTCTGAGGAATAGGGCATTGAGGTATTTAAGGGGCCATTTATTCAGACCACCATATATTGTCTTTAGCCTTTGTTTTCCTGCTACTGTCTCTCATTGGTCTAACCCAACTGAAAGCCAGAGGGTAAAGGAACCCATTGACATACCCTACATAGATTACCCTCCAGGGAATAGTGCTTACTAGATCTGGAAGAGCAAATAGAATATATGCAGATACCTCATATTTAGGAATTAATACTATGACTCAGTTGTCTTTGGTTCTACTCTATCCCTTTCACAACCTGAATAGGTCCTTTCATTCTTAAGTTTGATTCCTTTAGTAATACATATTATTCATCTATATATTT
>NC_043705.1:71471173-71540102 GCF_006229205.1 Suricata suricatta
ATAAGCAATTATATATTGATCCAGGAGGGTGTTGGATAGGTTAGCTTCCTTTTGCTGGCTGTCTCCTCTGTTATAAAAGACTCTTGCTTAGCACAGTAATAGCTGTTATCTTATGAAATGCGACTAAAGCTCCTGACGATATTTGTGAAATGTGTTATTGTAGCTATGAATCATCCTAGTTATGGCCAATATCTCTTTATTTTCAGAAGTTAGAGGAAAATGCCTCAGTTAAGCCATCCTAATTGATGTAGCATATTGATGAGGATTTATTCTTATGAACAACTATGCAATATTGTGTTTCCCTGGTACCCCTTCTTTTGGGGAGCATATTCCCTAGTATATAGAGGTCTTTGATGCAAACTGTTTTTTCTTCCAAGAAGTTGACATACACTGACCTTAGATACTGAAACATTTAAACATACCTAATTCCATAAGTAGGCTTGTTGGTACAGTCAGGAACCAACTTCCTCTACAGTTCCCTACGTCACACATAAACCTCTTAATAAATGATACCTAGGAATTACTAAGACAAACTTGGCTTTCCGACATGATCTTAGTTTTTTTGTTTTTTTTTTTCCTTTTTCTAATTTTTCTTCTGAAGTCTAAGTGCTTGGAAGATACCAATTAAAGGTATTTTTTCCACTTCGGATTTGGCAAAATTATCTCTCAAGAAAATTACAGTGTTCTTCTACATCATTTTTTCTAAATATTTTCTACATTTTGTTCAAAATTTTAGAGCATTCATCTCATTTTGTTATATTTCAGGAGGATAAGGATGAAGCAACACAATAATTACTGGCCTATAATTGAAAACTTCTATATGTAAATCCATTTGTGCAAAATGAACAAATTCATCTGGTATTATTTCACATAAAAGAATTTTTCAATATTATAACTAAAATATTTCAACCAAAAATTATTAAAATCATTACAGGGTGAAGGCAGAAATAGTTTTTTGTCTCCATTTTCATTTAGTCATTTCAAAAACATCATCAAGTGGGTACTATATAATTGATCTGTAATATAATGTCCCCTCTTCTGGGGATAGATATGTTTAATATACATTTTCATTTCTGAAGGTACTCACATTACAATTGACATGTACATGTTATGTAATGTTTTTTGTTTCTTTATTAGCCTTAAAGCTAGAGTTAGGTTTATGATGAATTTAGTAATCAGTATTATAGTACTGATTTGAGGAATTATGGGAGCTGGTATAGAGAAGATGGAACTTTTTTTTTTTTTTACCTCAAAAGAGATAAGTAAATAGATGCTCTATAGTTGAGTTGATGGATTCAGTGATGGAAATAACCATAGGGTATTTATGGGAGGACCTAGGAAGAGGGGCCAAGACAAAGAAGAGTCAATAAAGGGAACTTCTGTCAGGAAGTACCATTCCATTTTCAAGGCTAATGAAGAGCAAGTAGGAAAAGAAAATAGTAATGAACTTGAGAGGGAATTACTTGTTTAAGGGGTCAAAGTAGGTTAGTGTGAGTGACATGCAAAAGTTGAGGAGAAAGGGAGTTTGGCTTCCAAGGAAACCAAGGATCACATCAGGCTGGTCTAGTGTGTTAAGACAGACATCCCTATTTAAGTCTTTGGGAGAATATATGACTGGTGACAAGGTATTTACTTCTTTGTGTCTCAGTATCCTCATATAAAAAAGTGTGAATAATAATGCTGTCTATCTCCTATGGTACTTGTGAGAATAGAATGATCATATATATATATATATGTATATATATATGTATATGTGTGTGTGTGTATATATATATATATATATATATATATTTTATCTCCCATAAAACCAGTGGTTGGCATAGTAAGTACTAGATAAATGCCAAGTTAACTACTAGAGAATTTAAAGCAGGAAAAGGACACCATATATAAATCTCATCAAGAGCACATGTCTTTCTTTATGATATGTTTGATATTTTCTTTATCATTATGAGATTTTTTCTGGTTTTCTCCGAATAATATGGTAAACTATGTGAAAAATTGATTAATCACCAGGAAATTGATTAAAATGGTTTAATTGAAATTAAAATTTCAGACCTCTTAACATCACTCAACATTTCTCTTTTAAGGATAATTTATCATGTTTTTCCACAGTCTGTTTGGACAGCTACCATAAACATGGCTTGATCAGCTCAATATTCTGCATAAATATAAAAGAAACCAGAAGTTCTCTGGCTATAGCTGTTTCCTGAGGAGAAGAATTCATGCCAAGTTTCTGTGGCAGAGGTCAGTACTTAATAGATACTGTGGTACACTCGATAATCCTATGAAATCCTGGATGCTAAACCACAACTTGGAATCACAGCCCTGCTTTTCACATGTGTTATTTTGCACAGAGCACAATTTTTCAAATATTTCCATTTCTTTTCTTTCAAATTAAAAAATGTATGTTTTTGAGTTATTTCCACTGATACAACCCTTGCTTCTGTCACTTACACGCTCTTTCAAGGTAAAATTAGAAGTTTAGTAATTGCAAAGAAATTGTTTTATAGAATAACAATAGTAACAAATAATGAATCTTCATGCTTTTTAAAATCTTGTGGGAATAAAGATAATGGCAGCCCTGCTGTAGGTATTGCCAAGTCTTTTCTTCCCTTCCCTTCCCTTCCTCTCCCTGTCTCTCTCTCTAAATGAAATCATCCCTGTAGACAGAACTCTGGTATTTATATCCATTAAGATATTGGATGTTTTCCAAAATTATAAATGAGTAATTGAAAAACAATAAGGTTTATCAATATTAAAACATTCCAGTTAAAGAAAACATTTTGGAACTTACATATAACACATTTACCCATAAATTAATTGTTTTGTATTGAGATGGATGCTTGTTTATGTATATATGATAATTAGGGCAATAAGTTTTAGTTGTTGAGATGCTCTTTTCTAGTCCATCTGTTTTTCTCTTATATTTAAGTGCTAAAAGAGAGTTCTCTCTGTCCGTAAACATTGAAATTTGAATTGAGGCTGTAGAGAATGTAGCTAGTGCAGTGTAATTGCTAGAGATGCTCTTCTGACTTCATATCTATGGACTGAATAGATTGCACTTAAATGGCACCCACATCAAGTCAAAAAGGAAATGAACCAGTCCGACTGGAGTTATAGTAATGTTTTTATTTTTTTTATTATTTAATTTTTATTATGAACTGTCTTTTATTTTATTTTTTAATAATAGTTTACTTTCAAATTGGTTTCCATATAACACACAATGCTTCTCCCCACAAGTGCCCCCCTCCATGACCATCACCCCCTTCCCCCACCCCCCCTTCAGCCCTCAGTTCATTTTTAGTATTCAATAGTTTCTTATGATTTGTGTCCCTCTCTCTCCCCAACTCTCTTTCCCCCTTCCCCTCCCTATGGTCCTCTGTCAGGTTTCTCCTGTTAGACCTATGAGTGCAAACATATGGTATCTGTCCTTCTCCGCCTGACTTATTTCACTTAGCATGACACCCTCAAAGTCCATCCACTTTGCTACAAATGGCCATATGTCATTCTTTCTCATTGCCATTTAGTACTCCATTGTATATATATACCACATCTTCTTGATCCATTAATCAGGTGATGGACATTTAGGCTCTTTGCATGCTTTTGGCTATTGTAGAAAGTGCTGCTATGAACACTGGGGTACATGTGCTCCTATGCATCAGCCCTTCTATAGTAATATTTTTAAACTGTAGAACCAAGTAGAACCTAGAAGATCATCTGGCCCTACCCTCATGTGGACTGGCGAGGACACTAAGAGCCAAGAGAGTGAGGTTGATCTCCATTGTTGCTGGAGTGTGGGAAAGAAGAACCTCAGATGGAAAGAAGGAACATTCCCAAACCTGAGTCAAGTCCACGTGATCTTTCTTCATTTATCTTTTATGGTCATTGCTTTTAACTTTAGTCATTAATTTGTGCATTTCCCTAAGGACAACAGGCTATTTCTTTCTCACTCTGCCTATTCCAGTAGCCTATTATGAGGTCCCTTTTTAGCATAAAGGGAGAAGGTGCCAAAATTCAAACACCTTCCAGCTGCACAGCTCGTTACGCTCTAGTCTTCTCATGTTACAGTCATCATTTTATAATACACCCTTAGTGACGGCTTTCATGTAATAAGACTTGAAACTGTTGGGCACCACACTGTTTTTGACTTAGAATTTTCCAGTTTTCTGGTTAAATTCTTTTATAGCCAAAGAAATAAATAGCTTACATTGTTGCCCTTCCAATATTAAGAATATATACTAACTAACCAATGTATTACTGAGAACCAGAAGAGATATTAACAATTCTGGAACTGGAGGATGGAACTTGACCTAGGAGGGCAACTGTTATGTCAGGCTCTAGGGGAGCCCTCAGGCCAGGTACACTATCAAAGGATTCCAGCATCTTGAAGGATGGACTTGCCTCAATGTCCCTGCCACCCTCAGTCATTGGCCAAGAGCAACCCTTGGGAATTGTGGCTTTTGCTTGTATATAGTGTTGGATTAAGAGTACAACATCAGGGAATGTCAATGACTTTCCCAGTAGCAGAAGATATAAATATTATATTTTCATGATTGATACATAGGCTCCTATCATGGATTTGCTTTTCTGCAGCAGTCTGCCCAGGCTCAGAAGCTGTTTTGGCCAATAGAATGCAGCAGAAGTGACTGTATAACTTCTGCAACTGAGCCTTTGGTCTGCAATGTGTTCCTTCACTTCTTGTAATATCCTCTTGTGGAAATAAGATGCCACATAAGAAATATGAATATCCTGAGATGACCATGAAGAAGCCCACTTCTGTAACATAAAGAAAAAAAGTTGACATGGAAAATCAAGGTAGTACAACACACATGAACAAAGCCTTTTTGGATTTTCTTCCCCAACCCAGATATCAGAGAATACAGCTGAGAGACTGACCCAGCCAACACTGCATAGAGCAGAAGTACTGCCTGGCAAGCTTTGCTCAATATCCTCATCCAATGAATCATGAAATCATAAATGGTGTTGACTTAAACTGCTAAATTTTGGGAGCATTTGTTATCATGTATATATACACCTGTCTCAGCATTCCTGCAACACTCAGTTGTCTGCTATGAACAGCCTGCAGAGGACATAGCACTTGTATAAATATTATCACGGTGGTCTCAGAGTGCAGGAGCTGAGGATTTCAGTCACATATAGGTAATCAGCTGAAACAAAAGTCAGAGTCTTTTGCACTAACAAAAACTATAAATATGTGTCATTGGCTTAGTGACCAAATACCAGTAAGGGCCTGTAAGGAGCAAAGGAACCTACTGTGGAGAACAGAATGGCAATGAGAAAATTGTTATTTGAGGCTGGGTAAAATTCAACCAGTTTGATTTGTTGGAGGAATGGTTCTGTATCTATAGTATCTTGTAAGATAGGAATGGATGCCATTTACTTGAAGATCTGGGTATGTGGTTATGTGGAATATTGAAAATTATAACTGACTTTAAGTGTTTATTTAAAAGTGAGAGATATCAACAAAAAAGCTATTTAATTTTCAATTAGACTTTAAAGGAATAACTTCTACCCTAGGACTTGCCACATTTGAAAAAGAAAATAGTTGTAGTTCCAGCTTCTCCAGCTGACAATTTATCTTCAAAGTAGGAAATGGCGACAGAGCTAAGATGAAATCCAGGTGCTGCCAATTAAATGTGGCCTGGGTATCAATATCAAGTCAAGAGTATTTCTGGAAGACCCTGTGTCAAGACATCAGAAAGCTTGAAATGTGCTTGGAACTCTCAGCTTCAGAGAAGGGTTTCTTAGAATCCTAAGTGATTTGTCCCATGATATTCTGATTCATGGAGTTTAGTAGAGGGGAGCATGTCTTGACAATATTTGTGGATATATCATTATCTGTTGGATTGCAGTATATTTGATATATGGAGAAAGTACATTTCTTTTACAGGAATTATACCGATTTGGATGGAAGTTGACAAGAGAGTACAAAATGATAAAGAGGTCTCTCGGTTCCTAAACTTTTCCAGATAGGAAGCAAGCAAGGAAAATACTGAACTGAAAACATGGGCACTGTCTTAACGAATGTAAAGCAGGGATTAGCGCCAAACTCTGAGAAAAACTACTCCCTGGGAGCACAGGTGAATTGTACTCAATACATAGTCATAACCAGAACAGCAGTAGTTGGTGACATCTACTCAGTGAATTTCAAAATTGCTATGGAGTAATTACTGCTGTATGCTTCCTGTTTTCCCCCCGTTTTGAATGAGAAGTTATTCTACTTCTGGTTCCCTATTATATGTTGGGTAAAGGTGGTGGCACACACTCTTTGTTTTTCACTTCTACGTCTCTGGAGCTAAGATGTTGCACCCAAAGAAGTGTACTTGGAGAAACTTATTGTCCCTGGACACAACTTTGATAAAGAAAACTTTGTCCTCAAGCCTGGGCCTGATGCTGTCATAGAATAAAATTTTGGGAAGAGATGCAAATGGATTTTGCCTGAAGGAAGGGATTGTGTATAGAAGGTAGACTATGTTTTCAAAATTAGTAAAAACACTTCTTATCCCACATGCTAGTTTGCAATGTAACTTTTTTTGACCTCAGTAATTATGGACTCTATTTCTTCTCTCCTGGAATCTGGGCTGTCCCTGGTTCCTGCCTGATCAGTAGAATATAACAGAAGTGACTTTATAAAACTTCCAGTCTTTTCCTTAACAAGTCTGCAGCTTTTCTCTTGACCACTTGGAAGTCAGTGGTGCCATAAGAAGACTCATTGTCCTGAGACAGCCATGTCAGGATAAAACCCAGACTAAGACCAGTCAGGAGGAGCCCTGGGACATCAGCAATGTGAGTGAAGCGTTTTGGACCTTTGTATTCCAAGCCATCTACCAACTGACTGCTGGTGACTGTATAACCTTTCTGCAGCAGCAGAACTTTGCTCCTGCAGGTCCTGACCCATATATTCAAGAGCAAATAAAACAGTTGATGTCTAAAACCCTTTTTGGAGATGCTGGTCATGCAGCAATAAATAACTGGAATAGATCCAACCATCCAGTGTTAGGACTCTCCAGATTCCCCTGGAATAATTAATCTCCTTAGACTGCAGTCCAGGAGCAAACCACCACTATGCTTATTGGGGATATGGATTTGTGATGCTATGCAATTGGAGCTTTTGATCAATCACCTTTTGTGCTCCTCCTCCTATTCTAACTTGTTATTTTATCAACTGAGCATTTCTTTATGGAAAACCAAAAACAGAACAAGACATAACATGAAACAAAACCTTTTTCTTTGCTGCATTTTTCTCCCATGTGCTTGTTTCCTTCATTATTTCAAAGATGTATCCTAATCTTAGTTCAATATTTTCCTTCCTTCTATGTTCAGTACCTTAATGGATTTATTTTTAATAAATTTATAATCATTCAGTGCTTTGGTGGAAGACAGGAAAACTTGGCATCTTGGGTATCTAATCTATATTCTGGAACAAGAAGTCTATTCCTCTGCATTGTGATCAACATTTATTTATTCATTTCCTCATTCAATAACCTTATTACTTGATTTTCTTACATAAAGCATCCTGGTAGGTCTTAAGCATATACTGTGGGATTTTACAATGCAGTGTAGGAGGCAAGCACTTAAGCAAATAACTAACAAAAGTCAAAGTGAAATGAGAGGTGGAAAGGAGTTGCATACAATGTGTGGTTTGGTCACCAAGAATGTAGCTCTTATCTCTGATGTGATAGTATGGGGAGGATTTCCCAGAGAAAAAAGCATGTAAGCACCTAGCACTCAGCTTCATGTGCTCAAATAGACATATGAGGGGCGCCTGCGTGGCTCAGTCGGTTAAGCATCCGACTTCAACTCAGGTCATGATCTCAGGGTTTGTGAGTTTGAGCCCTGCATTGGGCTCTGTGCTGACAGCTAACTCAGAGCCTGGAGCCGGCTTCAGATTCTGTATCTCCCTCTCTCTCCGATCCTCCCCTGCTTGCACTGTGTCTCAAAAATAAATTAAGAAATTAAAAAAAATTAAAAAATAGACATATGAAATATGATTTTTAATTGAAATGTTTAAAGAAGAATCTTGAGTCTTGAGCCTTCAATAGGCAGATAAGATGAAATGGATTTTCATATTCATGGAAAAACAGGAGTACAGGAAGTCTTCTAGCATGTCTGGACTGCTGGATTTTTGTAGTGATTAAGTGACTCATTTGGGTCCAATAGAAATAGATGTTAGAAATATATATAATTTGTAGGAATATGTACATAAAATACTTCTTTTTAGTTGATACTGGGAAGACTATAATAATTCTTAAATATAGTAGTGATAAAGTACGAGAAAAAAATGATGGCATTATATTGACTTGGCAATTGTTAGAATGTAAAAGATTAAGAATAGAGGTAAATCAAATAGAATTTTCAGATTTTTTGTTTGGGGACTGATATTTAGGTAATTTAGTAATAAGCAGAGGTAGAAATAAACTATTAAGTATTATAAAAATTCTGCCTCAGAGCTTTCCAGTTGAAGCTGTATATATATAATGTGATTAAAATGGCAGTTGTGGCAAAGGATCATTCTATGGATCAGATAATCATCTCCTGCATAGCTGTGATCACATGAGCTAGATTGTGAAATTGAGCTGCCACTTAGTCTGATTCATTAAACAACATCCTAAAAATAGACACTAAAGCAGTAGCATGAAATCTTAGCAAATGGCTGTTAATGGAGAACTAAAAACCCATTATCTGGTAACTAACTCATATTTTTTTTTCTGATAAAAATAGATTATTCAGATCATAGGTAGTTCTGAATTACCTTTAAAGATGTTCATTGAAAGAGCTCATTTAAAGTGAAAATGCAATGAAATTCATTTCTAATTCCAATAAAATAAGAAAAAATATTTAAATGATATTTTGAATCAAAATTAATTCATAAAATTTTACGGATAATTTTGAAAATGTTATACCACTTTATACTATAAATTATACTATACAGATAATTCAAATTATACTTGAATTATCTGAAAAGAAATCCCATTGGATTAACAGTCTTAATAATTTGAACTTGTTTGATGTTTCTGGGTCTTTATGCCACATATTACTCCATCACTTAAAAACTTTCTGAATCTTTAACTTACTACTCTCCCAGTTTTGTCACCTTAGGCTTCTTACCAGCAGGTCTTTCTCCCTTGAGTATACAGATTTCATCTGTTGTCTATTTATAAAAACTTTGTTTTAGTAAAGGGGTAAAAATCTTAATCTTACAAATGAGTAGGAGATAAATGAACCTCTGGTTGTCCTGAGCCTTGAAATCCTGGATAAAAGTCAATTCTTTCTGAACTGCAAAATAATGTTTGATTTCTCTCTTTCTCATTCTACTCTTCCATCTTTAGAAATTAAGTTCATTTGAGGTGTCAATGGCTGATATTTCTTCCTGAGGATAGTTGCATTTTAGAAGGATTTTGAATCAATATCTGAAATGTTGACATAAGAGTTTTCAGAAGATCCTGAAACATGAAATGCAGGAAGTCTAGAAGAGATGAAAAATTGTCAACTTGAAGTTTCGTGAAATCCGGTGACTGAGGAAAGGAGTCTAATAAATAGGATACAAATCTGGGGAAGAAGGATCTTCCCAGGATTTGAAAGTCACTTGTTACACTGGAAACTACATAGTTTTCCAGTCTGTAAAACCACCATTTGCTCAGCTAGTGACATTTCTTTGCGTTTGTATTAGCCCAGACCATCTGAAATTTAATTATGAAACATAGACTGTGAAATTATCAATAATGAAATAGAAAATCACACAGGAAATAAACCTTCACTTAGAGTCAGTGGCAATCAGTATTAGTGCTTCTCTCTTATGAATGCAGTGTTGTTGGAAAATGGAGGCAGTTGACCATGCAATCTGGAAATAATGGGCATGCTATCAGATGTGGGCATAAGGCAAATAAACACAATATGGGTTTAAAATACTGACTTACACTGAGGGAAATAAAATGTCAAGTGACAATATTTTATTATTGTACATTAAAACAAATCTCCCAAATACCTAATACAAATACTTCCAATATTACGAAATCTCATTAGCAATTTATCAGAAGAATATATAAACACAAATAAGATTTAAAACAATGTTTCTAGAAGGTACTTTAGTTGTATATCTGCATGGACATAGAAGCCTTGATCAAATTAACATGGCCTATTATAATTAAAACTCAGCAAAGATAGAACGCTAAAGACAATTTATAGACTTGGACTTCTGTAAAAGCTGCATAACCTGATGAATCATTTCTCTTACAGTTCCAGGGCTCTCATTATAATTCTAGTGATTAAAGCATCTAATGAAACAGTTCTGAGGGGGAAACACATTTATAAAATTTTACTAAGTTATACTATCCTGTGACCATCTGATAGCTCTACTGATGAAACCCCATGGGAAGGCTGCCGACTACCAAAGAAAGACCCCGATTCTTCCTTATGTAAAAGGAGTAGTTTTTGTTCCTCTTAAGTCGGCAGTGAGAAAAAGACTGTTCTGACCTTACAATCCAGGGGAAACTTGAACTTCAAACCATAATGTAGTAGAAAGATAACTTTACCACTTCTTCCCTAATTTGTACCCCTTTGGCCACAATTTACTGGTTGTGTCTGTAGACTCACTTTCAACGTATAATAGAAGCTACATGCTTTGATTTTTTTTAACTATTCAACTTGGTAAAAGTATCTTAAGGCACAAATATGCTGATTTAATAAGCCTTGCAAAATTTATACCCACTCTTTTCTGCTTCTCTTCTCCTCACTTATTTGTAGATTCAGAGAGAAGCAAATGGAACTGAAAACAGGATTTTTAAAAATAAAATTTACTTTTGAAGTCAGGTTTATTTACATACAATTTGCATATGGTAAAATTCACATTTTTAAAAATAGATTTTTTTAATTTTTATTTTTGAGAGAGACAAAGTACAAGTGGGGGAAGGGCAGAGAAAGGAGATAAAATTCACCTTTTTAATGTTTTTTTGTAGTTCTATGAGTTTGGACAGACATATAGAGTTGTGGAGCCACCACCACAGTCAAGCCCGAGAATACCAAAATGGAATATCTGTATTTACAAAGTTGTTAGTAAGTTTTAAAAGTTAGGGGTAAGTTGAGAAATGAATGATTGAAGTGGTAAAATAGAGTGAGTTAATTAGAGTGAGCAAGTTCTTGAGAAAATAAGGCTGAGCTACAGTGAGGATAGAAGGAATGGTTAAGACAGAACAGAGAAGGAAGTGGGTTCTAAGAATGGCATGTGATTAGTAAGGGTTGGGGAATTGACTCTGTGAAAGAGGCCATATAGATATAGATATAGATATAGATATAGATATAGATATATAGATAGATATAGATATAGATATAGATTAGATATAGATATAGATATAGATATAGATAGATATATCACAAACCACCCCCCTTGTTTTTTCTAGCCTTGTCTATTTATTTTTCTCTCTTAATGAGTCCTACATGGTGGGACAGTGCACTCAAGCTTATGTTGACTGTGTAATTAATAGATGGAGCAGTAATTTTCAAACTTTAGTGTGATCATAATTATTTGTTGAGCCTTTAAATATAGACCACTTAGACCCAACTTCCAAAGATCATGATTCAATAATTCTGATTCCTTTGAAAAGGCTGATAATAACCTCACTGCAATTAGATGTTGGAAAATAGAGTAAAATATTGTAGTGCCAAGAATAAAGACACAAAATATGCCATGAAGTGATACACAATTAGATCGGTTCTTGCTAAGTGGCTAAGATGTATATTTACACAAAGAAGACCCCTCTTTGGCCCAGCTGTTGCTCCCTGGAGGAAGTGTGTGGTAACTGGCTAAGTAATTGGGAAAGCAGGCAATTAGTTATTGTGGTCTTTAACTCCTCTCTGCCCTCCTTTTTTTTTTTTTTTTCATTGGAATATCCTTTCTTCCATTCCCTTCTCACTGTTTCCATATATATCTCCTCATGTAGAAAAAAGCTGAGTCCTTTACATTCAACTGAAACTCATTCATTCTTTATTAAATATCCTCATTAACATTTTTGAGCCATTTAACTCTAATAACAAAAAATATCCAAACGTTTTTATTAAAGCAAGGACCACAGAATAGCAGCTTGCCAAATGAATGTATGTTCTATTTAGTAACAATATTTGAAAAAATAATTTGACTTTAAAATGAAGACATTTTACATAAAATATATGAATCGTCTTGGTAATATATCTGTAATGTAAAATGCTTTCAGGATGATTAATACAGAACTGCGGCTCTGTATGTTAGTTTAGTTTTAATTCTCACTGCAATTAGTCAAAGCTAGTAATTTGCAGTCAGGGCTACACATCTCAAACAGCTGTTCTAAGTCTTCTTTGGCTTTTTATCAAAGATGGATCTTTATCAGTAAAATTTTGGTCTTTTAGTTTGAGTGAATGTAAGAATTGGGTTTCAAAAGTGAAATTAAAGGTATTCTGCACGATATACACATTGTCTCCACACATATGTTTTTGAATTCTGCAAAGCTGACTCTGATTCATACCTGAACCTCTATCCTGCCTCCCTGGAACCCAGCACCCCAGGTTTGTCTTTAATATGCCCTAGGTATAGCCATTTATTTAGGAGCTTTCAAAATTGTAGCATGCCAACAAAAGGGCATGTAATACAATCTCAGGAATCTTGCAGTTTCTGCCTTCACAAGGCTGTGACTGGAGCTTTTAGGCTACAGTGAGACTTCTATAAAACAAAACAAAACAAAACATGTCACATTAACTTTTTTGTTGTTGCTTGCTTATAACTCACCTTTTATTAAAGAAAAAATTCTCTCTGTGGCAGATTGTGGTTGGAACGTTACTTTCCTTGCGTGTGAGAAGCTAACCTTCATCACCCTGACTTTGGCAGCCACTGCTGTCTGGGAAAACCTGACCATTGTATATGTCCAAACCAGATTAGGTGTGTTTGCAGCACTACTGATATAAAATAAGGTTTGGGAACACTGGACCCCCATTATTTGAAAAGAAACAATCAGAAAGATCTGACAAGCAGCTGCATCCTTTACTGATTCATGTAATCTCTACTTCCCACAATAAACACCACTTGCTCTTGCCTTAATCCCAGCCTGGTGCTTCTACTTACATTTCCTTCCTGGCCCCATGGGTATTGGGACCTATGATCCCAGCAAAGAAGGAATTTCATAGCTTGTCAAACAGGTGTAGAAGCAGCTTTAAGCTTAGGTCACTTTGCTTAAGTGTTCAAAATTATGTATATGAATAGCTCCGAAGAGCAGCTCAAATTTGTTCATTTGGGTTTTAGAAAGAATGGGTTAGATGGGCATTTAGAACCATTGAACCATCCCCATTCTCTTCCTTTCTCTTTCTCATCCTGTTATCTTAATCTTCTCCATCCTCTGCCTCTAATATCACAAAGCTAGGAATACGGAGGGTTTGACGCTTCTCTCCCCAGAGTGCTAATGGTAGTTCATGAAGAGCATCCATAGCCCAGTGGCCCATGACTTTAAACAGGCTGGCAACTAGGGTACCAGAACTCAGAATGTAGATTCTTTCAAAACCCTCCAATGAGTCTGAGGGAGGGTGCATCAAAAGAAAAACTAAACAAAAACAAGACAAAACAAACACTATAGCTGAACAGAAATCAATCAGATCAGGAGTCTGACCTAGTGTGTGGTGGGGTGAGGGGTAAGAGTTAAAAGATATGCAAATACATGTGTTTAGGTGAAATTTCAAGTTTAAATATTAAATGATCAAGATGAGAAGAGAAAACTAGGCATTACTTTATTTCACAAAGTAGGTATTCAACTCTACCTTTTGAGTAAGCTGCCTCCTATGCACTCTTAAATCCCATTAGGACCATGATTATGTATTACCATTAGATATAAGCCCAAGTATACTGTTACATTTTTGATTGACACAAAAAAGTTTGTTGCTTGTGTTATAATTTTTTTAATGTTTATTCAGTTTTTGAGAGGGACAGACAGCACGTGAATGGGGAAGGGGCAGAGAGAGGGAGACATAGAATCTAAAGAAGATTCCAGGATGTGAGCCCAGAGTCCAATGCAGGGCTTGAACCCACGAGCCACAGGATCATGACCAGAGCCGAAGTTGGATGCTTAACTGACTGAGCCACCCAGGCACCCCAAGTTGCTTTGTAATATAGTCATATACAAATCTTCATGAGCAGTATTTTACTTAAAACATACGTAAGATCTGTGGGGATTTTGAATGGTTTGTCTTTAGTATCTCTAGTGCCTCAACTAGTCGTTGTCATATAATAAGGTAAACTCTTTTAAATGGATGAATGACTATGTTTCTGTCTGTTTGTGTGTGTCAAAGAGAAACATCAGAGCATTTGGGTAGAAAAATAATCTAATCTCTATAATTATATTTTGTTGCATTATTGAGAAAAATTATAGAATAAAAAGTATTTCACTTTCTTTGTACATATTTCTTCTATAAAAACTGAAATCATTAAAGATTTACACAGTGATAATAGAAATATATATTCCTTTATTTGCCAATATAAATTTTATATCTTAAAAGTATCAACTCCTTATAGTACTTTTTACTCAAATGCTGCATGGTGGTAAACAGGCATTCTGAGTTAGGTATCATAAGGAAAAGTTCTTCGTGTCCCCAGTACATGGCCTAATCTTGAAATCATTTCCATCTTTTTATCAGAAAAGATTTGAATGGTAGACGTTAATTATTTAGTGGATATTTGAGCTCTCGCAGAGAAAGATGTTAATTAGCACAAAATCTCATGAGTAGTACTCTTGAAAATTAGCATTGTACTGATTTCAAATTCTCATACTTGATTAACATGTATGACAAAAATATAGCCCTGAGGAATGTAAAGGTAAAATATGTCATATATGTCATATAGTTCTTCCTTGTGTTAAGATCTCAAAGCACTGGGAGGAAAAAACACATTACTTTTGACCACTCTGCCAGTGTGCTGTTAGTTAAGTACCTGAAGAAGTGTAAAACAGAAAGTAATAAGAGAAAGGAAAAATGCAGATGGCTGGATGTAAGGTTCCTATAAGTAAAAAAGAGCATTTTCTTCCTTGTTTTTCTTTTTATGTCGTGTACATCTCTCTATCAATATAGCAGTGTCCTTGTTCCAGTTCTTACCTGGCTCAGGGGAAATGCAGCTCATTCTGTCCCAGACACCGAGGTGCAGGGAGGTTTCCCCTGCCCACAGCTTGCTGCTCTCCTCAATGTCTAGGGCCTCATCTTCCATCTAAGAGAATTGTGAGTCTCTTGGGCCATTGAAGGAGCATATAGTCCAGAATATTTCTAATGAGACTGTGAAAGTCTTGGGATGGATACAACAGATACTGATCAGCAAACTGGAAATTCCTTACCATAAAACACCATGAATAAAACAAAATGGCTCTGGAATTCCTAGTGATAGAAAGTACTCTCAGAGATACCTCGAGCTGTGGGTGCTGTTTCAGCTTTCCTTGGACTCTGGCAAAGACAAGTGATGGTTTGGGGGCTGGTTGGAAGTGAGGCTCTCTCTCCTGGTTGTGTGTCCCTTTCTGTGGAGTTTGTTTGTTTCTTACCAACCTCTGTCATTCATCACCTCCTCTAGTTTTTTCTCCTTTCCTGTAACCTGTAAAATATTATCTTTTGGGGAAGAGATGACCTGGACTGCTTCTTTTCTTTCCAACCTATGTTTATGGCATTAAATCTGTGCCCTGAGATTTTCACGGGTTGGGATTTTGAAATGCACAAAGACCAGTCTCAGTGGTAATGTTCTGAAGTAGCTTTAAGTTCAGTGTGATATGTATGCAGGGTGTAGTGATCATGGTGAATTTACAAAGAAATTCTATTTATATGATTTTGAAAAATACAATGATAATTAACATTGAATTTCAGCAATTATCATTAAAACCTAAAATTTCAGTTTATTATAAGCAACATACAGTATAATAGCTATATAAGCAATTTTGTTATAGTGTTTTGCACTTCAAATTATGCTTGTTTATTTAGAATACAATAGTATCCACTTTGGGTTTATCATTATTTTTATAAAAATCATTACTATCTACTTTCTTCCTAATAGTGAATACTGACATACGTACACAAACCAGGAGAAGGTACTCTACAGAAAGGAAACTATAAAACTATTCAATATACCTTAAGACTAAACATATCTTTGAATTTAAAGAGTGAGGAGATAACAGAGAATAGCTGATGAATGAAGAAAGGAAGGAACATAGACAAATGGGTAGGTAGAAAGTCATATTAAAAGTCAGAGACTGAGTGACTCTAAGTAAGAAATAAAGAACCACAGCTGTTTAACCACACATAGAGCAAATGAGACAGAAGACAATGATCCACTGACATATAGAAATGATGGGTTTAGCTTAATACTTGACACATTTTAGAAACTCAGCAGATGTTTGCTAAATGAAAAGAAGGAAACCTGGGCAGAGAAAAATAACTTCATAAAGTAAAAGGACCCATAGTGTGACCTTTATATTGCATCTGAAGACTTAAATCCTGATGTGATTTTGCATATACTATTCAAGCACAAATGACTTTCAGTGTTTGAAATATGGTCTGGCTCATACAAAAGAAAAGAATGTGCTTGTTTAGCCATAGTTAAATGTTTGCCATCTTTGCTGTTGGAAGGAGAAGAATGTGTAATTCATACAAAAGATAATTTAAAACTTGGTTAAAAGTACATCATGAAGTAGTGTCTGTAGTTATATACTCGGGTAAATCATCATGTTGAAAGCTTTTTTGTTCTGTTAATTGAGATTTTCATGAGAAAACATTAAAATTATTAATGGTTTTCTTTGAGACATTGTCAGGTAAGGCATTTTAGATAACTAAAAATTCAACTTTGTTCAAAAAGTTCTAAGAGTAAATATCCAAACATTGAGAAATGGTCATATAAATAATGTTAGATCAACTTAATTGAACTTTAAAGGGCATATAATAATTATAAACATCTCTTATTTTACCAAGAATGATGTTACCATTATGTATGAGAATGAATGCAAATACACAGGAGTTGGAAGAAAAATTAGAAAAATAAAATTGTTTAACTTATTAAAATGGTAGGATTTGAGTTTTCCTGTTTTATTTCTGACATTTCTTCCATTGTAAGTGAAGAGTTGTCAAAGGCTATTTACAAAACTTGTTTTCTGTGCATGAATTTTCCAAAGTCAACATTTGCTACATATCCCTTTGAAAAATTCAGAAGTTATTACATGAAATTAAGCCTTGTGGAATTGACACATTTTCATTAGATAGATGAATGACTATCCTATTGTTTAGTACTGGTAAGACCTACTATTTATCTTTAGGTGCATTTTCCACTACTTTCTCTAAGGAATTTGTAAAGGACACAAAGTTGGGTATTTTTAAAACTTTTTTTCCTTGGGTCACATTTTGCTTTAGATCATCACTGTAAAGGAGGAGATGGATGACAGGTTCTTCAGAGGTGAAAAGAAACATTAGTTTAAGACATTTCATCAATATGCTTTATGCAAATTATAAGGCTGTGTAATTTTTACTGCAATTCATGGTAGCTAGCTAATCTGACCTTTGGCATCAGTGAAGGGCAGTGAGCTGGAGGCATCTGTTAAAAAAAAAAAAATCAATGTTACTTTTCTTCTCCTTAAATATCCAATAAAATAATGCTTAGAATTATCTAATCATAAAATTCTCATCACTCATATGTAAAATAATACATCTCTACACTATCAGCAAAAAAACCATCTTGTGGTAGTGATATTAACAGGTAGAGTTGACTCTAGGCCCTAATGGAATATAGCAAATGTATCCAAAATCATTATTTTCTCCAAAATTATTTTTGACTTGAGCAATTGCTGTTAACTCCCCTTGTATCTATCAGTGCCACTACCTTTTTCTCTTGGCTTTCTGTGTCCTTTAATAATCTTGAAATCTATAGA
This sequence comes from Suricata suricatta, assembly GCF_006229205.1. NCBI lineage: Eukaryota > Metazoa > Chordata > Mammalia > Carnivora > Herpestidae > Suricata > Suricata suricatta. The sequence continues at coordinate 71,489,092 of NC_043705.1, forward strand.
TGACAGATTCAATGTGAACCTGAAAGCTTCCACAGAGTACTTTCATGAACTTACATCACGATGAAGGAGAGGCAGAGAAGATGCTCTTGATAATGTCCCATTTAATTTTATTTATATTAATGTTTAAGTTTTATTAGATTTGAAATTTTTGAGTTTTAATAATAAGGATATCTGATGATGAATACTAAACAAGTTAATGTGAGCCTGGTGTAAATGGAAAGTAGAAGACATGAAAACCTAAGAGGATAGTGAAAGTTAACATAAATTGAAGTATGGCACAATTATTGAAAACCAAAGCAGTTTGTTAATGTCTGGTGTTTTGAGCTATCTAAGGCGTATCCAACTCAGACCACTCAATTTTATTTGTGCATTATTAATCTTGTCTACTGTTTAGACTAAAGATCTGAGTCACTGTTGAATTTGATGGCTTCCCTGGGTACCTCATGAACAAACATGTGTATAATAAGAGAGGAGAAGGTTACATGAAGGCATATTAAGTTCCTAAGATGTGTTGGTAATTCTTCTTTACTGCCCATATTTTGGTGTCTGGATTTTAGCTCTAGCATTAAAAATTTAAAACATCATAAATGTTTGTCAAATTTTTAGTTCATATTCATACTCTCTATATCTGATATGCAATTATTTGACTATGGACACTAGATCCACAGACTTTGGTTTTTGTTTAGTGATTAATCTTTATTTCATTCTGGGTTTGTCTTTCTTCAATGTCCTTATAGTAGTGGCCATCTTCAACAAAAAAGAATGATTTTTCCCCATTTTTGTGCTTTCAAGAGATTTTTTTAAAGATCTGGAGGAGTCTTAACTTTGCAACATTTAGAATTTCATGTATCTCTTTTACTTTTTAATTACTCAGAATTTTTTTTGTCTGTATTCTACTCAGCTAAAGATATTTGAAAGAGTGACAATGAAAGAGTTTACTTGGAGGATGGAACTTTTTATTGAAATCTGGATAGAACTAGGGAGTAGGTATTATTTAATAAGTAGATGTAAAACAGAAGATGATTTTCTTTGGAAAGTAAAATGTAATCTATGACTTCAAGTCATCTATTTAATAAGAGTTCGATGTTTTCTGTGAAGTTGCTTCAGAAATATATGATCTAAGGATTTACGTTTTTAATATAAATTAACAAAGTCTTTAAGTGGTCTCCTCAGATGCCTGGGTGGCTCAGTCTGTTAAGCATCTGACATCAGACTCTTGGTTTCGGCTCCGATCATGCTCTCACATGACTTGAACCGTGGCGTGTCTGATGGCTCTGTGCTGACATCCCTGTTTGGGATTCTCTCTGTCTCTCTCTGCCCATCCATCATCTCTCTCTTTTTCAAAATAAATAAACATTTAATATAAAATACATCATAGTCTCTGAATATTCTCTCTGAAAACTTAATGTTATGAGGTCCATTTATTTTTATCCTGAAAATGCATTTTATAAGAGATAATGATACACATATACATGAGTATCTATAGAGAGAGGGAGAGAGAGAATGCACATTTATAGTGTATATATTTCTATAATTTATATAGTATTACATATATAATTAAAATTATACATATATAACTTCAGGAATATATATTTCACCTATTATTTTATGAGTACTATGGGACTATCAGATTGGTTTTCTGTGACTGTTAAACCAAATTACCACACACTTTAAAATAACAAAATTTGAGTTTTTTACATTTCTGGAGACCAGAGGTCCAAAATTAAGGTTTCGTAAGAGTCGTGCTCCCCCTGAAAACTCTAGCAGAGCATCCTTCTTTGCTTCTACAAATTTCTGGTATGTCCTGACATTCCTTAACTTGAGGATGAATAACTCCAATCTCCACTTCTGTCTTAACGTGGCCTTCTCTGCTGTGTGTCTCAGTATGTCATATCCTCTTTACCTTTCTCTTATAGGGATACTAGTCACTGGATTTAGGGTGGCCTAAATTTAGTACTATTTTATCTTGAGATCCTTAATTATATCTGCAAAGATCTTATTTCCCTACAAGATCACATTTATAGATACTGGAGTTAGGATTTGGATATATCTTTCAGTGAGGGGAGGAAACTGTTCAACCCACTATGATGTTTATAATGTATATGGGTTTTTTTTTCTTTAAGATATGTTTTAAATTCTTTATTTTTGAGAGGGAGATAGAACATGAGTGGGAGAGGGGCAGAGAGAGAAGGAGACACAATATGAAGAAGGCTTCAGGCTCCCAACTGTCAGCATAGAGGCAGATGCAGGGCTCGAACTCACTAACAGTGAGATGATGACCTGAGTCAAAGTTGGACCCTTAACCAATTGAGCCCCACAGACACCCCACTATTTTTGTTGTAAAACAATTGACTCTCATCAATGATTTGAGCAATTCATTGCTTTTTCAGTTACTAAACAAAATTAGTGAACATGTAAAAACATATCTGATTTACATACTATTTGTTTATATCTTAGTGACTATCAGAAAGACTGGAGTGGTGATGCATTTTTTATACCTGCTTTTGCACAGTACCATTCAAGATGTCACGTGTGAAATGGTATATATGAGCAGTACATATTTTCAGGATGCTGATACTATTGATGCTAAGCTATCATGTGACCTTTTTTGAAACTGTAGAAAACTAGAAAGGTCAAACTTTTATGAATGAAGTAAACAATCATCTTGTAGGATGTAATAATACTAATTTATGAAGTTATGATTTTGTAAACCATTAGTTGAGATGCCCATCATCTGCTTCTTTCTTTTATCAGACATTACAGAAATGATACCAGATCCTGGACATAGATCATTGTATCACGGTGAATACTGAGAATTTCTGGTTTTAAACCAATGATATTACCAAGAAATTTGAGAGTAACATCCAGGCATGAATCATTCACCCAAGTTACAAACTCTTAGAAATTTAAAATAAATAAGAAAGAAAGATGCACTGAAAACTGGGGGAAAAAGATAGTGTAAGTAAAAGTGAGTCTATACCGTGACATGACTGTGATTACTTGGAGTGAATGAGGGAATATCATTACCAAAGTAAGGTCCTGCTTGGCTGCATTACATGTTTTATACAAAGTATACAATTGAAACAAATCGAGGCTCACATTTAGTATTGAGAGAGTGAAAACAGTTTGTCCACTGAGAAGCTGAACTCTTCCTCTGCATATATTTACACTATATGGTTTCTTTGAAAACCTTATTCACAATTAGAAAAAATGTAAATTTCTATTGTGTCTATGTCAACTAATCACAGCTTCTTTTCACAATAATAGTTACATTCATATAGTAAACATATAATAGTAAGTCTTTTTGAGAGCTTATTGATAGGTCCTGAAAATGCACTATGTTATTATTACTCAAAATAATTCTCTGAAAAGAACTATTTCTGCTTACATAAAGATACTGAAATTAAAAGATTTAAAATATTAGGACATGGAGCACCTGGGTGGCTCTGTTAGGCGACTGACTTTTTCTCAGGTCACCATCTCCTAGTTTGTGAGTCTGAGCCCCCCAACCAGCTCTGTGGGATCTGCAGTGACAGTGCAGAGGCTGCTTGGAATTCTGTCTCTCTCTCCCTCTCTCATTGACCCCCCAGCTTCTACTCTCTCTCTGTCTCAAAATAAAGAAACTTATAAAAATACTAAGCCATACATGAAAAGTTAAAGCACCATAGAGCTGGCATATAACCTAGGACTGTGCAATTGCAAACCCCATCCTATACTCATCAATATCACTGACCTTTCATAATGATTCACATGAATATCTTTATATAGTTTTATTGAAACTATAGGTGTAAATATGAAAGATTTCAAATAGCTTCAGGAGACAACTACTCATAGTAAATCTGGAAAACAGCAGGAAGAGGTTTTAGACTCTTTAGATTAATCAAATGAATAGATTGTATAAATTAGGCTTACATTTTGTTTTTTATTAACAATGTAGAGTGTTTCTTTAGAAATGAAATAGTCACTATTTGTTTAAATTGCATGCTATCATGGAGTTTAAAAGCTTTTCTTACAAAGATGTGGGAACTTCTAGAAAGGAAGAGAAGTGGAGCTCAGTGAGTTTTCCTCCCAAATTTACTGCCTATGACCTTGAGCACACCTGATAGTTTTCTGGGTTTGAGTTCTTTGGTGTAGAATGAAGATAATTTATTGTACTAACCTTGTCTATGTTTTGTGAAGATTAATGAGTTAATCATATCCCAAATATATTTTGTAATTCTGTAATGACATGATAAGTAATGAGTACATTATTGAGACTAAGGAAGAAGCTTATGTTTCTCATACTCATAATCTAATGGGTTGCCATAGGGGTTAGGATTAATTCCTTTCCTTTTAATATTATTGATAAGAGTACACTTCTTATAATGACCAGAACTTCCACGAATGTTTGTGAAGTAGCTGGAAAGAAGTATGCTGCTCAAAGTAACAACCATCTCCACAGTCAATGTGCCCACATTGTAATCCTGGCTCCGCCTCTACCTAGCAATCTATAGCCAGGCAATTTCCTTTATTTTTGTCTGAGCTTTGGATGCCATACCTTTAATATGACAACAATAATATCTATGTCATGTGGCATTTATGCCCATTTGTTTAGCATAAATTTGTTATTTAACACATCAGGGGATGTTTTGAGTGCAGGGATAGAAAAAAATTTTACCCTAAAAAAGCTTACATTGTAAAAGAAAGACAAAAATAATACAAAGATGATGTATTTCAGATGATGAAGACTAAAAGTGAGCTATAACAAGCTAAGGAAATGGAGAATGATGTGAAATAGGAAGATTAATTTAAAAACAGAGTGAACAGAAAGAGAAAGTATATGAAGCAGCCAGTAGCTGCTAAAGAGCCATCCTAAATTGACCCTTCTCATCTTGGTAAAGAATGCATATTTTATTCTAAGTGTTGTGAGAATCCACTGGAAGATTTTAGCACAGGAATGCAGTTTTATGAAGGTCTCTCTAGTTTTAGGGTTGAGAATAGATGTACAAGAACAAGAATGGACACAAGTGAGATAGGATAGTGAACCAGAGTTAGTGGAGGTAACAGCTGTAAGACTTGGGGTGTATTTTTTTTTTTATTTTTTATGTCTTTTATTTATTTTTGAGAGACAAAGAGAGACAGTGCGAGCAGGGGAGGGTCATAGAGAGAGGGAGACACAGAATCCGAAACAGGCTCCAGGCTCTGAGCTAGCTGTCAGCACAGAGCCTGACGCGGGGCTCGAACCCACAAACTGTGAGATCATGACCTGAGCCGAAGCCGGCCGCTTAACCGACTGAGCCACCCAGGCGCCCCTTGGGGTGTATTTTGATGTTTCAATAGGCAATTCTGATGTGTTATAGGAGGGAAGTGAGAAAAAGAGGAGTCAAAGATGGTGCATGGATTTTGGTAGTAAGCATAAAAGGTAGTGTTAGCTTAAAGTAAATGCATGCAAAAGTTTACCATCATGACAAAAAAAAAAATCCTCAATGAAAAGGAAGCAAGAAAAATGAAGATCTATGTTGCTAAAAATGCAAATAGTGGGATGCTTGGCAGGATCCCACTGAGTAAGTTGGAATTCTTCCGAACACATATGCACACCACAGCAAGCGATCATTCGATCATTTGTAATAATGGATTAAGGGATGAAGATGCTAATTATGCAACATGGAAAACTCTTTAGCTTTACAAAACTCTTTGATTTGTATCTTAAATTGTTAGACTGAAGTTGAAACTTCAAAATAAATAAAAACATTTTAATAAAGATGAAGTAGAAAAAATTTGGATATAAAAGAAAGCAACTGGTAATGATAATCTGGTTTATGAAATATGATAATCTGGTTTGCAAAATGTAATTTGCTCAATTTCTGGTAGAAGTCATTTAGAAATCTGCTAATCAGAATACATTAGGCTATCTGTCATTTGGAAGTCTGATCCAAAAGACCATAGTTAATATTTTATATAATAAGAAAACAAAAGGTCAACATATCACACATAAACAACAGAATTTGATTTGATCATGGGTATGCAAAATAATACAGTGAGCTCACATGTATTTGCATTGTAATTGGGAGACAATTCCCCACACTACAAACAGGAGGTGAGGAGAGGGAGAAAAGGGAGGAGAGAGAGAGAGAGACATAAATTAAAAGATGAAAAAATGAAAACACTGCTGGCTTTCATTTACAAACAACAACAAAAAAACAATTTTAATAGATGAGAGTAACTAGTCTTTTACTTCATATAAATGTTTTTGAAACATGCCCCTGTGCTGCTGGGAGACAGGGAGTTAGGGAAGATACAGATCAACTGGAAAAAGTTTATGAGAAACAAAAAATGGTAAATAAAGTGAAAATGGGAAATAGTCACTAAAAATCTGTTTCTGACTCAAAAATTTCTCTGTTATACATATAAGCCAGAATTGTGACTGTAACAATTCAACACATTCCAGGAAAATTAGAAAAATGTGGAAATTAGACAGAGAGGCTTAGAAGTAGGTGATGAATAGCAATCCTGCAACACATGTAGGCAGACAGAACAGGTGAAAGAGATTGCTGCAGTATGAGGATAAATTTTCTTAAAGTATGAACATCCAAGTCTTCCCTCAGTACATTGTATTTTCCTTGACAAATGATTTACTAGTAGTTTGATATACCACTGTGGTTAAAGAGGTATACAGATTATTTACATTTTTCTGGAAATAATATCCCTCTACTAGTTTTGAATAAGAACAATATTAAAAAAATAACAATATAAATAGAATATTAGCAGTTGAAAGCTATTTTTTCCTGAAAATCTACAACTTAGTTTATAAAATATCATGATAGAAAAATCAGATTTTCTCCATATTATAATTGAAACACAGAGGTTCTGTGGTAGATAATGATAACAGTTTTTGGTTCCCAGTTTGGTCTTTAACTTCTTAAGAATATAGAATTAGTGAACATTCTGACATGGGTGGCATGGGAGTAATGCTTTAGAATATCAGAAAAAAAAATGCTTTTTAAGTTAACTAGATATAGCTCCTGGGAACATTGTCATTTATGTTTATTAAATAGGTTTTTTCACAGACTGTTTCCAAGAGGCAATATATGTTATATCTTTGTGTTTCAGTCAAGGACCCACGTACTCTGTTCAGGAAGCATTCCACCAGTGTAAGTGATTCCAATAAATGTAAATGGGAGTTTCGTATACGTAAAAGATCTAAAAATGTTTTTGCTTCTGTTGGTTGCACATATACTTTAATATTTATTCAATGGAGGACATACTTCTGATTGTTCCTATTGAGGACATTTTATAACCATCAGAAAATAGAAGTAAGAATAAAATTTAATATATCCTCTCTTGGAGATGGTTGTGGTTTAGCTTAAGCTGACTGCCAGTGACCATTTGCATTAATAATTTATATGAAGTGTATAGTATTGACCAATAAGAATGTTTTCTGAAGATATTGTTTAGGCCAAATAAAAGGTGGGGGTGGAGAGAGAGACTTGAAGTGGAAGGAAAACCATGTAATTTCAACTTAGACTCAGCGTCTTGTTGTGACTCTGCCAGAGACAATGAATTTTCTCTATTTCTCTAAAAGGCATAGCTCAGTTCAGTGAGGAATGGACTGAAGGTAGCACCATCTTGTCACACCAAATTCTCATGCTTTGCGTGGGGGCAAACGTGGACAAAGTGTGCCCTGGAAAAGGTAGCGCTTTATGAGAAATCCCTTCTGAATAGGAAGACCATTATAAAGTAAGAGAGAAGAGTAATCCTTTCGGGAAAGAAGTAGCAATAGTGGGAGACAATGCTATCTTAGCATTAATAACTATTAATAATAGTTATTTAGCACCTACCATTTGGCAGACAGTAAACTAGGAACAAAAAATAAAACAATGAGTATGACATATTTATTTATGTTCTTTAAGAGTTTATCTTTTCACAAAGGAATGGGTGATGCAAATAACATGAATAAATATGTAAATTATATATGTAAAATATTCATTTTAATAAATAAAATGTAAGTTATATATTAAATAGTATAAAAGAGCTTCATGACTTTGGAATATTTCAGCATGCTAGGTATAGAAGGATTAAGGAGATATGTATCTGGCTTGGGACAGTACAGTTGAACTCCATCAATTTTATTTACTCACAATCTGAACACTAATTAACGGAAAACTCTAAGATGGAAAGGAAATAGAAGATCAAAGGGAAACAGATTTTTTTTTCTCTCCACTCTTTGTTATCTAGGGCCCAGGTATATGAGTTGATCTCAGTCAATAGGATGCTGTCATCCAGGCCTCTGAATGTGGAATTTGAGAGTATTGATAGAATCAAATCCTAGTGGAAACTCAATATATAAGAACTGGAACATGGTTCTTGGTTTTAGAGCAGCTTTTCCCAATCTCTACCCATTTTTGAATTGAATAGTTCTTTGTTTTGGGGGGTTGCTTGCCATCCTTTGCATGGCAAGACACTTAGCAGCATCCCTGGCCTCTACCCACTAGATGCCAGTAGCATCCCTTAGTTGGGACGATCAAAACGTCTCCAGATGTCGTCAAAATCCCACGGGGATGATAAAATCATCTCTGGATATTTGTAAGCTTGGCACGAGTGGTTTTGGTGGATTGATTGAGATGGAAGCTGGATGACAGGAAGCTGCGGAGGGAGGTGAAAGAGAGGGCAGTCTGACAGTTACTATAGAGTACTCTGCCATCGTGTCTCACTGAAAATTGGAGCTGAGCTATATACAATGATACCTTGAAGGGAAAATATGACAATAGTGGAATGCTAATGAGAAGCCAATAGAGGAGGAAAAAGATGAAGGAGAGAAGATAATTAACGTATCAAGGTCTCTGAAAAGGTGGGCAATACCTACCACACACTCATAAATGTTACTCAGTTCAATCTAAGAATTGTACTGGTTCAACTGATTTTCACTCATTTATGATGCAGATGTAAAGAAATTGAGGATAAAAATTTAGAAAATTTGTAGCAATTTCATAGTCATTTTATATTAGTTGAATATGATAATAAACATCTTGTGTTGCATTTTATCCCTGTGTTTTACTTTATTTTTCTAGTTATTTTTCTTAAATATTTTTAAAAACATAGGCCTATCATGGATTGGCATTATGAAAAATCTGATTCTTTAAACATCATTTGAGAAACTCTGATGCTGACACAGGTAGAATGATCAGAAAATCTAAGTCAAGAGAAGGAAAAAAATGACAGTACAAGAAAAATAATAACTGGCTTCTGTTTTCTCTATAAAGTAGCCCAAAGTGTCAACTGCTGAAAGGTGGGAAGTGGTTGAGTCAATGGTCTGAAGGAGTGGACTTTGGATAAAATGCTGTGAGGCACAGGACACTGCCCTTCCTGACCAGAGGGACATAACCAACATGCCTGCGGGGCACCTGCTTGATTCAGTTGGTTAAGCCTCTGACTCTTGGTTTTGGCTTAGGTCATAATCTCACGGTTTATAAGTTCGAGCCCTGCATTGGGCTCCTTACTGACACTGTGGAGCCTTCTTGGGATTCATCATTCATTCTCTCTCTCTCTCTCCCCCCCCCACCCTTTCTACCTCTCTTTCTCCATCTCTCTTTGCCCCTCCCTGCACCTCTCTCTCAAAATGAATAAAAAAGCTTTAAAAAAACAAACAAAAACCATGCCTGGTTATTGAGGGCTCAGATCCATGTGTTTATAGTGCAGCCAATCAAGATACCCACAGACTTCCAGAAATGGTTGGGAGAAACACTGTAGGCAATTTGGCATGTGTGGGCAAGTGGGGGATAATAAACCAGTGAAACTGGTAAATAAGTGCTTTGTAACCTTGGTTAATAACAGGCTAAGGAAGGAGAAATAGTTTTAGAGTATTTTAACATGGTGTCTTTAAATAGATTACATATGATGATCAATGGTAGATGCTCAGATATTTTGTTAAGCCTTCTGAAACAGGCATTTTAGACACATTTATAGTATAAAACCTGAGGTTTAAGAGATAAAGAACTCTTGTGATTATGCAATACATTATAAATAAAACTAGGGCCAGATTCTAGATTTCTGATTCCCTGCATTTGGACTTATTTCTAACTGTATAAAAACATTTCTGAAAGACACATAAAATTCTCAAGTACTGTGACAAAGACACAAGTTCCTGAAAATGAGAAAGAATTCTGAAATGTCTATGAATTTTCTCCAAATGATTTTTTCAGGTTGGGCATTCTGCTTAGTGTTTCAAATACAAAGACACCTGGGAATCAACTTTAGGTTATTACATTCATTCATTGTCTTCTAAGAATATCATTTTATAATAAATTTTGCCACCATTCTCCTGGTGGACTGTCAGGATATACAATAATGATAATAACACATTACATTTATATATTGCTTTAGAGTTCAAGTGCTTTTACATACATTACCTTACATGAGCCCCATCACAGCCTGGTGAATAATTTACTGATGCTTTATTGTATTTATGACTGTGATATTGATATTAGTCATACTCATTTCTCTTACTCCTATGGTTAGTTATGGAAAGTTCTAATTAGATAAGTAAATGATAGTAAAGAGAAGTGAAAAGTGTTATTGCTTGTGTCCCTTCCTTAATTTGATTAAATCATAAAATGTATTCTTTATGCCTCTTTAGGAATTAGAATTATTTAAAAATACATTCTTATATCTAGTTAGAGCACTATAGACTATTAACAGGGTAGTGACTGAATGTTTCAAAATTGGAAGCCATATTCAAAATACTATTTGTAAATTTGGAACACTTACCATTTATTTTTATTTTTAATATTTATTTATTCTTGAGGGACAGAAACAGAGTGCAGGCAGGGAAGAGGCAGAGAGAGAGAGAGAGGGAGACAGAATCCGAAGCAGGCTCCAGTCTCTGAGCTGTCTGCACAGAGCCTGACATGGGGCTTAAACTCACAAGCTGTGAGATCATGACCTGAGCTGATGTGACATGCTTTAACTAACTGAGCCACCCAGGTGCCCTGGAACACTAACCATTTTAATAAGATCATAAAAAATTTAAGAAAAGATGTTTTAGAATTTTGTTTTATTATTTAGGAAACTCATGTTTATCTAAATTTTTAAAAGATTGTGGTATTATTAATTAAAAGATTGACTAATCAAAATTAATGATAGTATAGAAAGATCTCTATATTAAAAGGGAATACAGTAAATCTCTAAAGTTTTAAATATATATTTTTTCAAAATACAGAAAAGTCTAGGGTATCTTGAATAATAATTGAGAAAATACAGCAGTTTACAGTAAATCTGGTTGAATTTTCAGGCTATTTAAACATTCATTTTCACAGATATTAACTTTTTATTTATCTCCCCCTTTTTAATGCAATTTCATAATAACAATATGACATTTTTTGATTTATACTTTTTTTGGCTTGTATTTGAGGAGAAAATATGTTTGAGTAGAATGAGCTAAAAAATTGATTTCACTGTTCTCTTTACTTATTTATCATAAGATACTCTCATAGTCTATGAAATTTGAAATATGAAACATGGCTAACCAATAGAATGAAATGTTGATTTATTATCAAAATATCTCTTCTCAATTTGTGAACCTGAATATCATTGTGTGTACTCTTAAGTAGTATTAGAAAGTTATTTTTCTCCCTGTCGCACAGTATTAATGAACAATATGTGGAAAAAATCCTATTTATCCATCCTAAATTAATTCTTAATTATTAAGTTATTTGACTGCCATTAAAACCCTATGTCTATAATATTATATCATACAATTAACTCTATAGAATGGAATTTAAGTCATAATAAAAGTAAACAGCATTCAACACCCTTGGAAAAGTTGTAATATATAAACATGTGTTTCATTGGGTCACTAGGCATAATATATATGTTATTTTGCCATATTGAATTTATTAACAATGTAGAAAAAGTTAGCTACATTTTAGTTATAATATAACTTACAAGTTTGAATAATATTCTAGAATCCTACTAATTGTTCTGAATTGTACTAAAAGAAGTATAACTGAAAACTATAATTATGCGGTTTAATATTTGACCCTTAACATTTGATAGGCTAGAGATCATAGGTGTTGTGAGGCATGGATCATGCCCCTAATATAAATAACCAAATAACAGCTGATGTCAAAATAGTCTTAACGTGCTATAAATTCTTCATTTCTACCCAGATTAATATTTTCCATAGAAAATGGTAACTTATTTAAATAAAAATTCTGTATTTGATTTCAGTTGTTTTCAATATATGCAATGAGATATTCCTTCTGCATACTTAAAATTCATATAAATTAATAAGGATTTTAAAGAATTTGTAAAAAGAGATAAGGCTGTATAACTAATTGTACTTAATACATAATTACTTTAAATTTTTAATCTTTCCTTTGAAAATAAATCTCACTAGAATTCATTTAGAAATTTTAAACAACGTATCCTGTTTTTTGGACCAAATGTGCCCACCTGGTATCCATAAATAGACCCTGGAATCTGCACATCAGCTGTGTAATGAGTGGCAAAGTGGGCGCTGTGAAAGATGAAACACTATTACAGGGATATTTGCTTTGTGGATAATGTGTATAAAATATAGCATTGTGAATATTTGGAAAATACACAAATGAGAAAATTAACCAACACTTTATTGTCTTATTCTTTTAATTTATTTAACATTTTCACAAAGGAAAAGCCCTACTTTTTAAAAATTATGAATCATTTAAGCATCTGGTTAATGTCAAAATTAAACAATGCAGTGATTGCGGTGGGGGAGGCGGCACAAAATCGACTCCGTTGCTGTTCTGCTACTTATTGCTCTAGCAATAAAAGAGCAGATGTTTGACTCATATATGAATTATTTTAATAGTTTTTATCAGGTCTTTGTCTGTATTTTGTCAGGGTGGTTTTATAGATATATTCAACCATCTGTTCTTTGGACCTGTACTTCATGTGACTTACAGGATTGTACTAATTTCATTGGTTTAGTCATTAATTCAATCTGACGTTTGTTTGCCATGGGAGTGTTCCAAAAAAGAGAAACTTCATCAATGAAAAATATCTACTGTTTTACTAAATAACATTTCTATTGTGTATATGATTTCTATTTATTTTTAATTACAGATTTTGAAAACACATGTTACAGAATTGTTTTTGGTTTCCAGACTTTAAAATGTGTTTTTCTCAGAGTTTCTATGAGCAAAACTCAGAAACATCTTTTGTCAGTATTTTAAAATATTTGCTTTTACTGGCAAAAGGAGTTAATATAACTTTGTACCTTTATTATCATTTTTACCTCCGTTTCTGAAATGACATATTATGAAAACTTTATTGAATACTATGGATTTTTGACTGGAAAAATTAAATGTATGACATGTGATATTTATGATAAAGGCACTTCTCTCATGATCTTAGTTCTACACTAGCAAATGAAGCACCGTTGAAAACAGTATCAGCTACCTCAGTAACTGGAGTGCTGCCTGAAAGTTAGGTCAACTTAATCCCATCTTTAAGAAATTCCCTTCCAACACTGAGAATAGTCTTAGGTCAAGTTTTTTTCTTGTTGCTGTTGGAGAAAGTAGTCAAAAGAACATAAAGGTTCTTTGATCTGTGAGCTCGACCTGGGCAGTTAGAAACTCCTCACTCCCACCCTTGTCTTTGGAGTGTCCTTTTGTCCACTGTTCCCACAATGGGAGCTGTTCCAAGGACGTAGCCTTGAGAGAATGAGGTATTCTTGAGACTATCTGGATGGTTCACTTGACTGAACTGAGCGAAGGCTGCTACCTAAGCTTTCAAGACTTGGCGGGCGGGTAGAGATCTTATTTTGTGGCCACTCAAGACAAGCCTTGTAAGTAACTTCCCTTGATTATTAAACCTGCCACCTGTCAATCTAGAGTAGCCTACTTCTTCCTTCAGTCTCTCCTTGCCCTAAGTGTGTGGGGCTAGTTTGTGAATCAACAGTAGTCCAGGTATCTCTGTGCTCTCCAGCTTTTTGAGATCACCCTTCGCTTTAGTGTTCTATCCCTAGCTGCGCACTATGTGAAGTTTCTTCTAATAGTTTGGTGAGTTTTCCAGGGGCTCACCTCATCCTACTTAGTCCAGTCTGACCTACTTCCTACATGTTATTTTCTCTGCTCCTTTATGTAATTGTTTTGAGTGTTTGTTAAAAACAAACAAAAACAACAATAAAAAAACCAAAAAACAAAAACACTCCGACACTTTTTAGATTCCTTCATTTCCCCCAATGTTTCACTAACAAAAACTAGTTTTTAATATATTTTAAATGTTTTTTTCATTTTTGAGAGAGTGTACAAACAGGGGAGGGGAAGAGAGAACTGGACAGAGGATCCGAAACAGGCTCCTTGCTATCAGAGGCAAGCCTTATGTAGGCTAGAACCCACAATCTATGAGATCATAACCTGAATCCCCCAGTCAGATGCTTAGCCATCTGAGCCACCCAGGTGCCCCCAAAACTATTTTTAATGAATTTTTACTGAAGGTTGGGTTGAGAGTAACAATAGGGACAGTATAAAATGGAATATTAAACCTCATTGCCCTAAAATGCCATCTGACGTTTCTGGCTATAGGAATGCCTGATGTTAGTTCCTAATTCACATTTCCTTGAGCTTCTTTATATCTTTCTTTTTAGAAATCTCTCTTCTACGATGTCAAATCCTATTTCTTTCTTAAGCAGAGTTGTCTACGTCTCCACTTCAACCATCCTAACCTCAGAACCTATTTGTACATTGCCCAAACTGTTGAAAGTACTATATTAAACAAGTGACTAATTATTTGGGGTCCTCACCTTTCAGTATTAATGAGGAACTAAAAGATGTTTGGATATTTGTTTCTTTCACTTATCAAATATTAACCAGTGATCCCTCTTTTAAATCTCTATAAATGATCATGGTTTCTTTTCCTGCTGTCCAAAAAAAGTCCTCATGTTTTTACTATGTAATTTATTAATTGGGTTGCATAAGCTTTCGCTTCGAACAGACAGGCTACATAACTTTAAGAAATTCAGTTTTCTGAATTTGTTTTCTTCTCAGACAACAAGTGAACTATATTAACTTTCAATATTGTTGAGAAACTAAACATACTGAATGTAAAAATTCTGCAATGTGACCTTTCTCTCTCTCTTTCCTTAGCTGAAGTGTTACTTTACTAATCAGACATGCTTTTTTTTCCTTCTTAGACATCATATTCCCAATTCCCTGAATGCTGAGGATGTCCTCATTTACAGTACAGCACATTACTAACAGCCCAGTCCATAACCTGAGAAGTCATGTAAGCTCTTGTTCTTGACTTTCTCGACTACTGGGGCCAGTTAGTGGTCTTTGGATGAAAAAAACCTACCTAAAATACAAGACTTCAAACTTTTCTGAAGAATTAGAACTTTTAAGTTTCTCCTGCTACAAATAACCTCCATTTCCTTCCTCTACCTCCTCTCTTTATTACAGTTGAATTCTTACTAAAATCTCTTTGGCATGGTGATTTTTAATTACTGTCAGATATAAACTCTGACTAATTAACCCACTAGATGGACCCTCAAGATTCATATCATACTTAAGGCATTAGTCCTACTCATAAGACAATCTTGGTAATAATATTTAGTGCTTCATTCCTCGTGTTTAGTTGCCCCCAATTTTAAGCCTGACTCAGGCCTAAGGATTAAATGGCTCATAATTATTTCCATTTGCCTCTGAACAAGCCCTGGTTAGTGCCCTTTATCTTACTTTATACTCGCATGCTATAGTTTTGCCAATAATTCTATGCTAATTGTTTTCAATTTCCCATATTTAATAATTAGGCATAATTTAAGGTCTCACATAGACCTATTTATAAAAATTGAAGCATATGATTAATATATTTTAGCAAGTTTCCTTGGATTAATATTTTAGCAAATGCTTAAGTAAGCATAACCAATTGTAAAAAGGTATTCATTGAAACTTAGTCCCAAATTCAGAATTTTCTGAGTAACATAAATTATGAGGTGAACAGGCAGCTGCACCTGGGCCTTCCCACAGGGGAGAGTTGATCTCTGGACACAGGGGCATTGGTTCATTAGGATGAACATATTAAGAGCCCAAGGGTGTCAATCATTAGAGCCAGGTGTGCATACCACTTCCCAATTTCGAGTTAGTGCTATCCCATTCCTAGCTAGAAATTGGCTATGATGGTAGATTGACATTGGCAAAACCTACAAATCAAATTTATTTTTAATACCCACATAGCCAATCATTTATCATTTATTAGTATAGCACTGACCCTAAGAGTTATACATGTCAGATTTCTAAGACTTGTTCCTTAGGAGTATTTCATCGATTCTCTTAGGTTATATCTATGGTCTCTGCTTCTGGTCTCTGCTAATGATGACTGAGAAACCATAGAGACATATTTCAAAGAGAAATTCCTAGAGCTTTCTGATGCACATAGAACATTCTCAGAGCAATAGTAAACTAAATAGCATGTCTCTGTGAATCCTAAAATTCCTTGGTTATTAAAATGACCATGGTTATAATTCAGATGGAAAGGATGTTATTGCATGTATGTGATAGATAAATTTAGTAAAGGCTGGTGTGAAATGTGTTGACATTAGCACAGGTGGGAGAGAGAATAGATCTATGTAAAAGTTTATTCATTTTTCTTGCTTGAATTCTTTGTTAGTAGTGAGAAAGACCTCTGAATATCTGTGAGTGTAAACTTGATTCCCAGCACCCCTTGAGCTCCTGTCTCAGGCTCTCAAACTAATAATGCCTAAATGAATCCATCAGACACATGTGGACATGACAGATTCACCAATAAGGTGGGGACACTTCAAATAAGTATTTTTTAAATATTTTCCAACATCTTTTCACATGGAGAAAGTATGGAGATAAAAGGGCATTTAGGACAATTCCATCTTTCATACTAAATACGACTTTTACCTGGATGTGCTTCAAGGAGCATCTCACTTGTGATCCTATGTATTTTATCAAGATAATTATTCCCATCTTTTCAAGACAATTTTCCTCAAATGAAATACAACTTCACTTTTTCCATCACTTTCATTTTCAGAGGTATTTTATCATTCTGTAAATTGTTAAGGGAACAGATTTTAGAATGTAGGCTTTTCAATTTTAATCTCAGCTGCATTATTTGCTAGCCTAATTACTTTGGAAAGTTATCAAGACTTCACTGTGCCTCAGTTTCCCTATGCACAACGTGGGAATCATAGAAACTTAAAACATAGGATTCAGGCAGATCTAATTAAATGGTTATTAAATGATTAAACTTGCTACAGTGCCTAGCATATAATAGGCCCATAATTCAAAATATGATTATAAACTGGTATCTATTCCAACTGCCTAGCTGATCTATTCCATCTGCTGCTGATTATCATTATGTTCTGGTGCCTCAGCTCTGTGTTATCCTCATCTCTGGGATGATATCTGTGGTATCGCTAGACAAAATTGTGTATACTCAAAAGAATTTTCATGAAAAAATTATTTTCTTCTATCACTTTTCTTTTTAATGGTTTATCTAGGAATAGTTTTCAAGAAACTGTGACATTCCCAGGCAGAACCTGCTTTTCAAGACTAACTATTGTTGGGGCATCTGGGTGGCTAAATTAGTTAAACATCGAGCTCTTGATTTTGACTCAGGTCATGATCTCACAATCTGTGAGTTCATGCCCCATATTCACTCTCTCCACTCCTTCCCCACTCACTCTCTCAAAATAAATAAACTAAAAAAAAAATAAAGACTAAGTATTGTTGAGCTTTCTTAGAAGGAACAGGGAAATCTTTTCTGTATATTTCAAGAACAAATAGGTTTAGAAGTCATGTTAAGATATTAACAATTAATAGTTTAGCTACATTGGTGGTAAAGTCAAAACTTTGGTCCTATATCATTCATAAAGATGAGGATTGAGTTCAGTTTTTAACTCATTAATACCGCTGTGCTTACAAATGTTTTATCCTGTCCATGCTATTTAGAAAATGATACATAGACCAGAATATTCTTAAGAGGATTTTTTTTTTTAGGTATCACAGATTAATCTATGGGACAGCAGATATGGAACCAATAAATTTTAAGTGGGACCAATGTGTACATAAATGAAATCAATGATATAACTAAAAATTAGATAACTAACACAACTAAATATAAATAATGTTAATAGAACACAATATTAATTTGAGAAATTACGTAAAACTTGAACATCAGTTCCTATACATATTAATTTTAAGATATTTCTCAGGGTACCAGTACTAGTAGTAACATATATAAAATATAATCTGTTATAAATTTTAGTGACATTTAAGAAATTTACCTATAAAAACACTAGTCATAATTAATATTTCATAATGTTTTATAATACTGTTTTTTTACCTTCTTTGAATTTGCAATTGGTTTTCAAGGTGTATTAATTTTTTTCTTCAAATAAAAAGGTTTGTTAATTTTTTTCTTCATATCCAGTCATCCCATTATATATGAATTCAGCTAGAGACTTCTAGTATTTGTTATAGGCAAACTCCAAACAAGATTTTTTCTGATACAATCAGACCCAAAGACTTAAGGTTCAGTAAACTGTGTATGTGTGAGTGTGTACACATGTGTGTGTTTACACATAATTCAAGACAGTTTGTACTCTCCTCTAAATACTATATATTAATACTTTGAATAGTGAAATATGATGAAATACCTCCTTATAATCATTTTTAGCAAGATCAGTGAAAATAACTTACATTTTTTTATTTTTATCTTATACTTATCTTTTATATTTATTAATAGCACAATTTTTATTAAAGAATCCATATTTATTTTCAGCACTTTAAATTAAAGCATTGTAATTGTCAATCTGTGTTATTTGTATTTTTAAAAAGCTGTATTATTTCATACTTTTTAAATGTTATGGCCTTGTATCTCTTTTAGATACCATTTCATGGCATTCACTTTTTCATCCTTCTCACCTTCTCAGGTTAGGCATTGACAAAAAGGAAAATTTATTTAAAATTTTATTTTATTGGGGTACCTAGGTGGCTCAGTCACTTAAGCATCAGACTTTGGCTCAGGTCATGATCTCACAGGTGGTGAGTTTGAGCTCTGTGTTGGGCTCTTTGCTGACAGCTCAGTCTGGAGCCTGCTTTGGACTCTGTCTCTGTCTCTACCTCTCCCTTTGTCCCTTCCCCACTCATCCTCTGCCTCTCTCAAAAATAAACATTAAATATTTGTTAAAATTTTATTCATTTATTTATTTTAAAAAATTCCATTGATCATGTTTAAATGTTCCCACTTTTCTTTTTCACAAAGAATACAAGACCTATGTGAATGAAGTATGACTTTCAAAAATTAAGACAAGTTCAGTAAACCAACAACTTAGGCAACAACTTAGGGTAAATATACATTAGACATGCACCTTCTAATACAGACACATGTGGATACTTAGTGCTTCAAATGTGGCTAGTCTGAGTATAGATTTTTGGTAAGTATAAGATAAACACAGGATTCAAAATTGTCTGGAATAAAGAATGTACAATATCTTATGAATAAGTTTTATATCCATTACATGTTGAAATTATAGTCTTTTGAATATGTTGGATTAAATGTTATTAAAATTAATTTCACTTATTTTTAAATGCATATACCAGCTTATCTATGATACATTCAAGATAACGATCACCACTTCAGATAGCTGTGAAATTAGGTGATTAACTAGTTGTTACTTAACCTTCTAATTTCTGTATAAGTCTAAGGACATGAAATAGAAGTTGGGAATTTGATTTTTTATCTTGCTTTTCTGTTTGGACTGTAATTGTAACTACTGTAGTGTAGATGATGGAAAATAATTGCATATGTTAAAAAAATAAATATACAGAAAAATAAATAAATAAATAAAAATAAAAATAAAATAAATAAAATAAAAATTTAAAAAATAATAAATGCATATACCAGAAAGTTTAAAATTACATAAGTGGCCTGTGTTAATATTTCTATTGGATAATACTGAGTTGGTCCATCACCTGCTGGTGTTTTACATGTATTTTACCCACTGGCGCATTTGTGAGTAGTGACATTATTCACTAACCAATGAACTTTCAAAGACCTTTCCACTTTCATGTTGACTGTGAGGGGAAGTTGAGGCCATGAATTATTCATTTGTAGCACTGAGGAAGCATTTAGTGAATCCCAAGAGGGGTGTTGAGCCAAGGGCAGTTTTAGGTAAACAGGCGTCTGACATCTGTTTCAATCTAAGTATATATCACTATATTCCTCCTTTCTCCCAGCTGTGTATTTAGTCTCAGAGTTATCCTTTGCTTTTCCAGCTTTGTGGAAAGAAGTGTGTTGGGTAGATTATACTAAAAATTCTCAGCATTTTTTTCTTACTCTCTTTTTCCTGCTTTACTCTTTTCCTGCTTTCCTGATATAACTGACATATAAATTGTGTAAGTTTAAAGTATACAATGTGACAACTTGATGTATGTACATATATTGTGAAATGATTACCACAATATGCTTAGCTAACACACCCATCACCTAACATAGTTATAATTTATGTGTGTGACAATTTCTAAGATCTTCCTTCTTGGCAATTTAAGAATACAATAGTCAATCATAGTCACCATGCTGTACATTACACCCAGGAACTTATTCATCTTATAACCGGAAACTCATATCCTTTGACTACTCTCACCTATTTCCCCCCATCCCACTGTCCCAGAAGTCACCATTCTAATCTCTGTTTTTATGACTATTTTTAATATACCATATACAAGCAAAATCTGAGAGTAGTTTTCTTTCTTTATCTGGTTTATTTCCATAGTAAAATACCATGAAGTTTCATCTGTTCTCCCAAATGGCAGAGGTTTCTTATTTCTTATGGCTAAATAATATTCCACTGTTTGTATTAAAGATGCTTTTGTTATGCGTCCATCTGTTGGTAGACTCCTGGGTTGCTTCCATGTCTTAGCTATTGTAAATAATGCTGCAGTGAGCATGCGGCTGCTGCTATCTTCTCAAGATAGTGATTTCATTTCCTTCAGATGTACAACCAGAAGTGGAATTGCTGGATCATATATTAGTTATATTTTTAATTTTTTTATGAACCTCAATACTGTTTTACATAGTAGCTGCACCAATTCCCACCAGCAGTGAACAAAGAGTCTCTTTCCTCCACATCCTTACCAAATACTTGGTGTCTCTTTTCTGATAAAAGTCATTCTAATGGGTGTGAAGTAATAACTTATTATGGTTAAACTTTCCTTTTCCAGATAATTAGTGGTGCTGAATACCTTTTCATGTATCTGTTGGCCATTTGAATATCTTCTCTGGGTAAATGTATATTCAGGTCCTTTGCCTATTATCTTATACTACTCACAAAATTAATCTGAAATGTATTAAAAACTGAAATTTAAGACCTAAAATAATAAAACTCTGGAGAAAAAAAAGAAAAAGATCTTTAACATTGGCATTGACCATACATTGCCAAGATATGTTTTTGGGTATGATGTCAAAGCACAAGCAACAGAAGCAAAAATGAACAAGTGGAACTACATCAAATTAAAAAGCTTCTGCACAACAGAAAAAATTATCAACAAAATGAAAAGGCAACCTATGGGATAGGAGAAAATATTTACAAACCACAATTTTGGTAAAGGATTTTTTGTTATTCAAAATATATTAGAAACTCCTACACCTCAATAAATCTGATTTCAATTCATTTTTGACACTATTCTCAATATTGATGTATTTTTATTTGCAATAATTTTTGATGGTGTTATCTTTCCTGTCAATGTGATATCCTCCCCAAGGGAACTAAAATATTTTCCATTAGAGAAAAAAATCAAATGAGAAATATGATTGACATTTGTAAAAATGAAAGTGACAGCAAAATCATGGGTAATTGTCAAGGCTGGTTTGCTAGGGAGAAATTATTAAAATGCTAAAAAGATTAACAATAGATATGTGGAAAGTCTGGGTGCTTTCTATCAGGATTAACTCATTTGACTATTGGCTCTTTGCTAGGAGCATGGATTATAATATTGAGGCAAGCTATGCCCTTTATACAAATATTCTGATGTTACAGTTTTTCTAACTTAGTATTTATTTACTTAAACTAACCCCAAACTAAAATAGGAACTTGACTCAAAGAAAATACCAAGCAGGATGTTTTTCATACTTTGATTTTACTATTGGTTTTACTTTCTCTATCATTTTTCAACAATCCATTTAAGAACTAAATGGGTCTGGGCACCTGGGTGGCTCAGTTGGTTGAGTGTCTGACTTTGGCTCAGGTCATGATCTCATGGTTTGTGAATTCAAGCCCCGCATTGGGCTTTGTGCTGACAGCTGGCTCAGAGCCTGGAGCCTGCTTTGGATCCTGTGTTTTCCTCTCTCTCTGACCCTCCCCTGTTTGCGCTGTCTCTCTCTGTCTCTCAAAAATAAATAAAAAACATAAAAAATTAAAAAAAAACTAGATGGGTCTAAATACATGAATTGTAAAATATTCAGAATTTAATTCATTATTTTGAAAAATAGTGTTTTATTAAGATCCATCCATATATCAGTCACTAGGCTGGGATCTGTGGGAAAGACACAGAATTGTTCTTCACCTTACATACCCCGTACTGTAGCTGTGAGGTTATTCCCGTCACAGAGGGACTGGCTCTATATAGAAAATAGTGTCTTGGAAAACTGAAATCCAGAGTATCCTGAGATCCCAAACCATTTACATTCTGTTTTAACCTTTTTCTTATCTTTTTTTCTTTACGAAACCTTATTACTAGTAAGGATTAACTGATTTACATGTTACTTCATTAGAATGTGGAGCTGTGAACTAGATCACATTTATTATTTTGTCCCTGGAACCTACCACAGACCCTCGTGCATTGTGTGCCTTATTAGCAGAAGCTGACTCTGATTACAGTGAGCAAGGATTTGGATCAGATGAGCACACCTGAACAAAATAAAATATAATGTAGTAGTTGGCTTGTGGAGATAACTTTTCTACTTTTTTGTACACTCATTTGTGGCATATCTCACATGACGCTGTACATACAACAAATGCTAAATGGTATAGGTCCCTAATTAACAACTGATAAAATACTCAATAGTGTACTGTGTAATATTGATGATTCATAGCTCTGCTATGTTGATGAAGAAAAAACACATTTGTTTCTTTTTTTCTTTTTTTAATGTGTTTAATTTTTTTTTTTTGAGAGTCAGGGAGCATGTGCATTCATTGGGAGAGGGACAGAGAGAGAGAGAGACAGAAAATTTCAAGGAGGCTCAACCTCTCCATGTACAATGTGGGTGAGGGGAGCTCAGTCTCAAACGATGAGGTCATGACCTGAGATGGAAACTAAGAGTCAGAAGCTTAACCAAGTGAGCCAACTAGGCTCAGTCCTTTTGTCTTTTGTTCTTATTTCTTTAAGACTATTACAGGGGTTTCATACACACATATACATATATATAAGGTAGATATATTTAGAATATAAGGGATATGGTAAAGCTATTATGTAATGGAAAAGCTATTATGTATAGAATATATATGAGACATATGGAAAAGGTATCTTATTTTTTCTGAATAAATCTGTTACTAAATTGCCTGAGTTATGCAAGCCAATGTCCTTTCTTTCCTCTAAGTAATCCTCCTAAATTATACTGAAATTTGCCTTGAGGGTAAACTAAAAATTTAATGTGTATGTTGTGCTTTTTTACCTTGTCAGGTATGGTCCTTATGTCTTTTCCAGCCCTATCTTTTCTCTTTACTCCTCACTTTCTGCATCAAGCAACATGCAAATACCGTACTCCCCTGTTTGTAGCCTTTGAAGCCATTGTTTCTTGTCTAATTCCTTCTCATCTTCTGACCAAGATTTATGATCCCTGTATCTTGATCTGTAGTAGGTGTCAATGTTATATGTTCTCTTTGCATTCCATACCTTCCCTTAACATAGCACTTACCATTCTGTCCTTTTCTTTTGTTATCTATAATAGTACTTTCTTTCTGACGGTAGGAACTATGTCTTTTGTTGTATAGTCAGAGTAGGCAAATAGGTTTATTCTAATTCAGCATCAGTTGAGAAATAAATCTCTCTCTCTCAGTGTCTGTCACACACACACTCACACACACACACACACACACACACACACGCATACACACATACACCACCCTATCACATTTTAATGGGGTCAAAGAGTGAAGCCAAAATTATTAAAATGCTTTGTGGGCACTGAAGAAATTGGCCAGATTATTGACAATTTCTCCAATTATTCTCTAGGTCTCTAATGTAGCATCATATTCTTTCATGTTATATCTGTTTCTTGGCAGCAATTCCCACATGTTAATTTTTGAAATTCTAAACCATAATGTTTTATTACATAAATTCACTTTGAGTTGTAGCCCTTTTACTTGTATATGAAAGTGCTATGTTTTTTTTTCCTTTTGGAAAAAGATAATTTTCTCAGCCGCAAAAAAAGAATATTATCTTCCATGAAGCATTAGGCTCATCACTCTTGTTTAAAAAGTTTTCACTTATAGTTATAACACCAGATGTTAAAATTGCTTCATTGTCTAACCATCTGAAACAAAAGTGGATTTTGTTGACCTTAGTTTTTGGAGTTTTGTCTCTTTGGAGAAA
The DNA here is from genome assembly GCF_006229205.1 of Suricata suricatta. Classification (NCBI taxonomy): domain Eukaryota; kingdom Metazoa; phylum Chordata; class Mammalia; order Carnivora; family Herpestidae; genus Suricata; species Suricata suricatta. The sequence goes on from NC_043705.1 coordinate 71,513,667, forward strand.
AAATCTATTTTATGTCATAAGTCCTATTTGTAAATCAATCCATGGAATAATTGGAAGCTGAGATATAGTTGTTTATGAGATAGTTTATGAGATGTTCTTGTTACCTTTAAAATATGAAATTATACAAATGAATGATTATAAACTTATTTGAATGTAAAATATTTGTGCTATTACTTTTGCTTGTTTATAGTATCTAGGGCAGTGTAAATTTGAAAACAAATTGTCTTTTGGAGAAATCTATCAAAAGTATTCTGTTTGCTATTAGCCATTTTTGGAGAGGTGATACCATTCAGGTGCTTTGAATGCTCAATGTACAAACTAATAATGCCAGGTCCAATGCTGTCTGTACTGGGTTGAATTGTGGTTCCCTCCTCTCTCGCCTAAAATCCATGTCCACCTGAATCCTCAAAATGTGGCCATATTTAGAAGTAGGGTGTTTGCAGATGAAATCAACTTAAGATGTGGTCATACAGGATTAGAGTAGGCCTTGATCCAATAACTAATGTTTTTATCAGAAGAGAGAAATTTGAACATAAAGAAACATGGGTAGATAGAGAAGAACCTTTGAATAGAGGCAGAGTTTGGAGTGATACAGCTAAAAGCCAAAGAATACCAAAGATTGAAAGGCAAAAACTAAGGAAGAAGCAATAGAAAAAAATCTTCCCCTAGAGCCTTCAGAGAGTACGTGACCCTGATGTCATCTTGATTTCAGACTTGTAGCATCCAGAATTGTGAGAGAATACATTTGGTATTTTCAGTCAGCCAGTTTTACTTAAAACTACTTTACCTTGCGATGGCAGACATAGGAAACTAATGTACTGCTGTGGAACACTAGATGAAAAGCAGAACAACTGCCTTGTGAAGGTGTTAGGCAAACAGAAGACAGACTGATGTGGAGCTAAGTCAGGACTTGCGAGGACTGACGTCCTAGAATATCACTAGGAAGGATGAAGGAAGAGTGCTCAAGGTCTGTGGCACGTGAAATCAATTGAAGGAAAAGTAGTTTCTGGTACTGTGGAGCAATCCGTTTCTTATCTCTACAACTGTAGTGTAAGAAGAGCTAGATTATGGAATTTGGGAAGGCTGAATATTTATTCTTAAATTGTGAGTATCTTGTTCTTAATAGACTGTTACCTTTGAGCCTTGGTTAGAGAAAGATTTAGGAAAATCAGCAATGAATTCTCAGATTCCCTAAGTTGCTCTAAAAAGAAGTCAGGCTATCTAATGTTTAAAATAAAAAAAGATGTATTTTGTACTGTATGACAAGGAGCTACTGGTGTAGGGGGATTAGGTCAAAGAATCTAAGAAACGTGTACTTGTTACTTTAAAAGTTTTCTTGCATTATCTAAATTTTGAGAACTAACTTTTGTATATTGATGTCCTAGTTTAATAATGCAAATTGTATTTTGTCAAATATTTATTTTTCAAAATATAAATGCTAAGTATGCCTGGATGGCTCAGTTGGTTAAGTATCCGACTCTTGAATTCAGCTATGTTATGATCCCATGGTAGTGAGATCGAGCCTATTATCAGGCTCCATGCTGAGTGTGGGGCTTGCTTAAGGTTTCTCTCTCTCGGGGCTCCTATGTGGTTCAATCAGTTGAGTGTTCGACTTTGTCTCAGGTCATGATCTCATGACTCGTAAGTTCAAGCATCCATGGGGCTCTATGCTGAGAGCCCAGAGCCTGGACCCTGCTTTGTATTCTGTGTCTCCTTCTCTCTCTGACCCTACCCCATTCACATACTGTCTCTGTCTCTGTCTCTCTGTCTCTGTCTCTCTCTCAAAAATAAATAAACATTAAAAACAATTTTTTAAGTATAAAAGGTGCCCCTGGGATACTAAGTTGGTTGAGTGTGTGACTTTGGCTCAGGTTATGATCTCATGGCTTGTAAATTTGAGCCTGACAGCTCAGAGCCTGGAGCCTGCTTTGTAGTCTGTGTCTCCCTCTCTCTCTGCCCCTACCTCATTCATGCTTGCACTCTCTCTCTCTCTCCTCTCTCCTCTATCTTTTTCTCTGTCTCAAAAATTAATGTAAAAAATAAATAAAAATTTAAAAATTAAAAAACGATTCTCTCCTCCTGCCCCTTTCCCCTGCTCATCTGTTCTATCTCTCGCTAAAAATAAATAAAAGAATTAAAATTTTAAAAACTTAATTCTCCAGGCATATATTAATATTGTGTGAAAGCAACCAAATCTAAATCAAATTTTTTTTCAATCAATGCTGGTATTCTATATCTGCATGTCCTCTTCTTCTTAGTTCTTTCCTGTTTAGTACTTAGATTGTGAAATTCTCATCGTTGTAATTTGACCAGATGGTACTTTTCTGACTATTCCTTTTGACCTTTGCAATTTTATCTTAAAACCAATGTCTGACTCATTGCCACATCATAGCAGCAACTTGGAGAGTTAGTAACATCAGGAGGTAATAAATAATAATGTATTTGGTATTTCCAAGGATCTCTGAAGATATTGGAAGCATTCTATTTGATTCTTTCTACCTCTTAATTCTATAAAAACAAGTCCTGCAATAATGACTAAAAATCCCTTCCATTTTTTAATGTTTATTTATTTATTTTTTTTAATTTTTACTTTTTTTTTTTTTGTTTTTGAGAGGCAGAGAGTGAACAGAGGAGGGGCAGAGAGAGAAAGAGACACATAATCCAAAGCAGGCTCTAGGCTCTGAGCTAGTGGTCAGCACAGAGCCTGTCATGGGGCTCGAACCCACCAACAGTGAGATCATGATCTGAGCCGAAGTCAGACACTCAACTGACTGAGCCACCCAGGCACCCCAGTGTTTATTTTTGAAAGAGAGAGAGAGACACAGAGTTCGAGCAAGGGAGGGGCAGAGAGAGGGAGAGACATAGAATCGAAGCAGGCTCCAGGCTTTGAGCTGTCATCACAGAGCCGGTCATGAGGCTTGAACTCATGAACTGCGAGATCATGACCTGAGCCAAAGTCCAACCCTCAATGGACTGAGTCTCTCAGTTGCCCCAAGAGAGGATTGATGTCTGTAGAGTTTTCTCCTTGAAACAGGTGTTTGATGACTTCACATAAAATCTAGCCCAGTTGACTTAAAGTCCATAAGGAGTAGAACATAAAAATTCTAAGGAAATAATTCAAAGGGCCCACAAATGTTTGAATTAAATTTCAAACATGAGATTAACATGAGACCCATCTGTCACCAAAAATCTCTAACTCCAAGTTGTGTAATCATCAGAACAATCTCATTCTTTTCATTTGACTAATTTTCTAATTAGAAATAGGTTTAAATTTGGACATATCAATAAAATTATATGAACACATGTCACTTTTTTCATTCTTATATTGTCAGGGTGGAATTATTAAAGAAAATAAGACTACTGTGATATAATAATTTTATTGTGCATATATTCTGGCATTTCTTACCATGAATATTCTTTTATTTGTAACCAGATTGTACATGTAATTTAGTATACTACTTTTGCACATCACGTCATATATTCGTGGCTTATGAAAATTTAAACTGAAATGACTGGATTGTATTTCCCAGAGAGAATGATAAATGAGGTACTCTCATAGAACACATTTTTAAAATTTATGATTTAAGTTCTTTTGATGGACTTCTTTCTGCTTTAAAAAATATAGGAAAGTATAATGAACAAAAAAAAAGAGGCTGTAATGCCCTCGGCCAAATATTCTCTAGTGATTTTAAAATTAAAGTAAAAGCATTTCTGATTAAAAATTTACTTAAGGCTAGAAAATTATGAAAAAAATATTCCTCACCATCCTAATCCTGTGTGCAAAAGAAACCAAGATTAATTTGCTGCTTATTCTTCTAGATAAAAACAGGCACCATTATGTGTACATGTATCCTTTTATTTACACAAAAGAGAGTGCTAATTTTCTGTCCCATTCATCGATTATTTCACTTAATAATAACACTTCTTAGGATTCTTTTTCCATATATCATGAATAGTTCTTTTATATTTTTGAAAGCTTCATTCTCTGTAATATCTCATTATATAAAATGTCTTATTGAAACAGCTTGCTATTAATAAATTATTTATTCCCATTTATTTGCTGTATAGTACATTTAGGCTGTACAGTACAAAAGTTATAGTCAATGTTCTTACAAATATATCTTATATACAGTCAGTGTTCTTACATCTTATGTTTTTCTATCAAGTCCATGTGGTAAGATTTTCTTAGGTGCTGAATCAAAAACTGTTGCCACCTAAAATATTGATGAGTATTGCTAAATTTTTCTGTACATATGTTGTATCAGTTTGTGCCCCATAGTGAACAGCAATAGCTTAATCCTCTGTGCCCTGTGCCACGTACTTATTATTTACAGTGTTTGCCATACATTAACTCATTTAGTCCTAACATTAACCCTAAAGTTAGATGCTATATCACCCACCCACATTTATACATAAGGAAATGAAGCATGATAAAGTGGCTAAATCATTTAGCTAAGGTAATTTTACTAATAAATAATGGGACCAGAGAATGAATTCACGCAGTCCAGATCCAGGATTTATGCTTTTAACCACCCTAAATATTTCTTAATGGTGCGGGAAAAAGTTTAAATTATCAAACTTTAAATTTGACTAATATAGTAAGTGAAAACAATAAGTCATTTTGATTTATCTTTTTTAATAAGTAAAATTAAGTATATTTTTATATTTTGTTTGTCCCATCTATTTCTTATATTGTAAATGACTTTTTCATGCCTTTGGATGGTTTTATATTGGTTTCTCAAGTTACATAGTAATTGAGTAAATTAAGAATTTGAAAAAATGAACACTGCTAGTTTGTCATATGTGTTGCAATACATTTTCTAAAGAGAAGCTTTATTCTTTATACATGCAAATTTATTGAGTTTTGGCTTTTAAATATTTTAAAAGGTTTTAAACTTTAAAAAATTATTTTTTGTAAGAATTATAAGAATTCTAGGGGGGGAGAAATGATTTCTGACTTTAAAATTCAAAAGAAAGTTTGTGGGGCACCTGGGTGGCTCAGTTGGTTAGCGTCTGACTTCAGCTCAGGTCATGCTCTCATGGTTCATGGGTTCAAGCCCCGCATTGGGCTCTGGGCTGACAGCTCAGAGCCTAGAGCCTGCTTTGGATTCTGTGTCTCCCTCTCTCTCTGCTCCTCCCAGCCCCTCACGCTCTGTCTCTCAAAAATGAATAAACATTTAAAAATAAAAAATAAAATATAATAAAATAGAAAGAAAGTTTGTATTTAAGATGGTCCTTCATGGCTGTTAATATATACAGAGATTGAGAATGGCCGAGAGGAAGGTGAGTACTGGGGAAGGGCCAAGGGGACATGAAGCAGCGGCAGAGCAGTCTGCTCAGGTTCTTTGTCTGGATGAGCAGTAAGAATAGGAAACACGAGAGAATAAGTGCACCTACTCCCTTCATGTGCAGCTTCACTGGACAAATACATCTGAGGCCCTACTATTGTTCACCCTTCTTTACCTAATTTGTCTAGAAACACAGAAGCTCAGAGACTGGGAAATGCATAGTAATAGAATGCAGAGATTAGTCTATGAAGGCTGGGAAAATCCCTACATTCTCTGTAAACTGAAAACCATGTACTTCCTTTTTAAAACAATTTTTTTAGATTTATTTACTTTTGAGAGACAGAGCACAAGTGTGGGAGGGCAGACAGAGAATGAGACACAGAATCTGAAGCAGACTCCGGGCTCTGAGTTGTCAGCACAGAGCTTGATGCAGGGCTTAAACTCATAAACCATGAGATCATGACCTAGGGTGAAGTCGGACCCTTATCTGACTGAGCCACTCAGGCATCCATAGAATTAATTATTTAGATGAAATGCTTGCAGTTTTTACCTAAGTCAACTTTGTCCCAAACAAGTACCAAATAACAGAGGACATCATCCAACATAAAACTAAAATACCACTGTAAAAGTGGCCTCTTTAGTATCTGTATTAGCTTATGAATGAAGATGCAATACCATTTGGAATTTATTCCAACCATGAAATTTGTTGATTTTAATGTCTATAATTGGTTTCTAGAAAGCCGCCTACTATCTTATATCTGAAAAAAATAAAAGGTTAGACGGCTATTGTTTGATCAATTTGTATGTACCCAGCTGTTAGAACATTGAGTATGAATTTAGATGAGGGGGAAAAAAAATTGGCCTCATCTGTCCAGGCTCTCCTATTGTGTTGTTTTACCAATTACGGCTTATGGGGGAAAAATCAGATGGAGAAAATATTTGGTGGTAATCAAGCAGCTGACAAAGGGAAAACGAGTATAGTGAGATTCTAAGAGCATCTTGGACATTTAGCCTTTATTCATAAATTCTCTGTCCTGTTTCCTTTGCTTTTCTATCTCTTGCTTGTTCTTGCTTTTCCTTCCTCTCCTCCATTTATATAAAATAGTGATCAAATCTGTTTTTTTTCCTAAGGGGTGGAGGCAGTGGCGAATTTTTATTAAAGTCATACTTTTCCCATTTTAAACTTTCTCTGAGAATTGACCCAGGTTTATGTTTTACTAGAGAGAGTTTTGTACAAAACATTCATAATACAAAAAAATAATAGCATCAAATGACATTCAACCACATAACCTCACTGAAGATAGATAAAAAAAAGATTTTGTTGCATCCATGAAAAAAATATTTAATTTGAAAAAAAAATAACCCAGATGTTTATAAATCCAAGCGTCTCTCCAACCTGATTTAAATTGAATGGCCTTACTGAGGTGTTGACTCTGGCCCTGGGGAGTTCCTACTCTGAGTGCAAAGCCAGTTACAAATGTGTTTTCAGTCAAATATAATTACTGAAGAACGCAAGCATAATGTTTGCCATCCAAAGACCTTTGCAACACGAAACCCCAGATAAGCTTGCACTGAAGGCCTTTTGAATGAAGATCAGTCTGAAAAGATTTTGTGGAAAAGACGGTGTAGCTAACCAGATAAAGGAATCTGACTCCAGATCTAGCTGGAAGCCCCTCCTATTCACATGTACCAGCCACAGCTATTACATGTTTGCTTTATTAAAATGGTAGAGGTGTGCCAAACTAAAGAGGGGGATATCATCTCTTTGTTTACTGTAATATCAGTGTTATGCTTAATATTTGGAGACAGAGTATTAGGGTCATTTTCCAAGGAGGGATTTATACAATAATGAACTTAATCTGTGTTTAATAAGGTTTTTGTTCTTTTGTGCTCACTGTAATGTGGAAGCAATTTCAGTGTGTCTGCACAGAGGTCCCCACTGGCTCACATCACAGTGAGGAACACTCGGCAGAGCTCCAGGCAATGTCACTCTGTGAAACACATCATTTCTGGTTGCATGTGACTGACTGCCTTTACAGATTCAATTTAAACTGTTGGATAATTTCTTCCCTATCCAATAATGCCTGATTCAAGTGAGTTTTATTATATAAATAAAATCAAAATCTTTTCAAAAATACTCCATGGTTTGTATCCTACCCTGTAACCCATATGTAGTATGCACAAACTTAATTTCCATATTATTAGTATCCTTGCCTTTGAAACATGTATATGTACATAAAAATGTATACATGTGTTTATATACATAATATATCAACGTGCTGTGATACAAAGGTGAGCATCTTGGCAGATACTGATTTTGAAATTGTTGGACTTTTTTAAAATATGAGATTTGCTGAAAAGATCATCAGTAATAATTTAGAAATTACACTAACAATGGTACTGCAGAGTGAGTACATTGCTTTCGATGTCAGAATATCTGAGCTCTTGCTCATGTCAAATGCTGGTTCTGTGATATTGAATAAGTCTTTTAAACTCTCTGAGCCTTTTTTACTATGAAAAATGAGAAAGTTGAATTAGCTAATCTGTAAATTGCCCTCCAGGGCCAAAGGACTGTGGTCATGACCAAAAGGATCCAGTAATGAACTTCTCTTACGGAAATTTCCAAGTTGAAGGAAGAATTGTAATGCTTCTAGATGAACAGTGGGCTACTGAAAGCTATATTTAACACTGTAAGATCAAGAGCGAAACTGGATAACATAAAAATTCCCACTTATTTAGGGTTCATAATTTGTCAACAATTATTGGACTTAGTAAAGGTTTTCTTCTTCTACCCAAAACTCTTTATATTCTTTAGGATACATAGCATAAAATCCATGTTTCTAAACACATCTCCAGGAAGCCTCTGTAGATTATTTAAGACTGCTTTGGTTACATATTTCTGTGTAGTAAATTTCCCCAAAACTTAGCACCCTGAAATAACAATAATTTTATCTTACTCCCAGGTCCGAGTGTCAGAAATATGAGAACAAGTCACCTCTGCCTCAGAGTTTGAGGGGCTTCCCTTGGAATAGCTCCAAGAACTGTGCACTAGCTGGTATTACTTACATGGGGTCATAAGAGTATGGCCTTGGTTCTTGTAGTTAGCTGAGATTTCTCACTTTCCTGGCCTTAGGTTATGGCTGTGCTGGCTGAAGAGACAAGAAGGCTTTTCTCACATGTCTGGTGACCTTCTGCTTTTCCATGTGGCCGTTCTCTCTGTGTAGCTATGGTGGGCTGCTCACAGCATGGCGGTCTCAGGGTGATTGGGTTCCCAAGAGGAAGGAAGCAGAGCCATCAATCCTGTTAAAGATTAGGCTGGAAGTGGCATAATGTCACTTTAATCATATTCTACAGGTACAGCCAGATTCAGTGAGTAGAGAAAATATCTCCATCTCTGGATGCTAGGGGTGGTCAAGGGTTTGCAGCCATCTTTAATTTGCCACAATAACCACTACTGATTATTTCCCTAGAGGTGGAAGATTTGTTTGAATTTTGTCATCTATGTGGATATCTACTCCTTTTTAGTTATCGGCAAGCTTAGATTTCCAGATTTTTTTCCAAAAGGGTGTTAAGCCAGCATCAGGGTACCCTTAATATTCAGAAGGCTAATCACTAAGTCTTGCTCACTTGCAAAATTGCCTATAATAGCTCACAATAGCCACTAGAATATAAGGGGATTTCTGCATCAGAAACTATTACTTTGACCTCTAATTTGAGGCCATCCCACAGGAAAAACTGTGGAGTGTCACTGTTGATGGATAAATAATCTTGTAGAAATCCAGAGTATTAGTTTGGTGGGAATGTGATAAAATGACATTGCAAACTGGGTGGTTTAAATGTTAGAAATTTATTTTCTCATAAATTTGGAAGTTAAAAACTTGAAATCAAAGTATGGGTAGGAGTGACTTCTTCTGAGGTACATGAGGGAAGAATTTGTTGAAGGCCTCTGTCTTTGGCTTTTAGACGCCCATCCTGTTTCTGTGTGGTCACATTATTTTCCCTACATGTATCTCAAAATGTCCTCTTCCTGCAAGGATGTACCAGTCATTAGCATCCCCATTCAGTCTTTTTAATGTATCTCTTTAATCACCTTATCTCTAAATATAGTCAATTTTGAGTTACTGGGGATTAGGATTTCAACATAAGAATGTGTACAGGTACAGAATTCAACCCATAATACCCAGATACACTGCACTATCTCTTCCAAGCCCTCATGTATATGCCCAGCACTTCAACCTCAAACTGGCTATTTGAGAGAGAAGGAACGAGACAGGCAGACAGGAAGACACACACACACACACACACACACACACACACACACACACACACACACACAAGGAGAGACAGAGAGAATGAAAATTTAAATTATATGCCCTAGAAGTAGACCTCACAAAACTGCAGCAAATCTTAACCAATAGCTCCACTAGAACTTTTTTTTCCCTAAAGCATTACTATTTGTTATGAAGGTTGAAAGGAAATTCTTTTTTGTTTCTTATCAGTCCTTTCTACCTAACTAAAATGAATGTGATCTGTTGTGCCATCTCTCTATGTGAATCACTTATAGTATGTTTCCTTTTTTTTTCTAATTTTCTGGTCTTTTTTGCCAGTGATTCATTTGTTTTCATATGACAAAGTGGCTCAGCTGTGCTTCACTGCCCACTGAAAGTATTGCCTGACAAGTGATTGCCCAACTCTCACCAATTGGTGATTGTGTAGGATTGCAGAGGATGCTCACGGCACACACAGGTTAACTTATGTGCAGTAAGCTTGCCCCGCGAACTCACTGTCAGATCTGTTATAAGTATTGGCATCGGGAAAAATCAGAATGATACAGAGAACTAAAAGATAATGGAACTGACATGATGTTGAACATCTTAATTAGAGACTTTGGCAGGATATAATCATAATTTGTGTTGAATACTGTAATGTGAAGAATATTAGAATATCTGAAAGAGAAAGATGCTTTAGTGATTATTAAAATCCATTGTTGTAAAGCATGTAAAATAAACAAGTTGGGCCAAGTTTTGTAAAATAACTTTTCCAATGTTTATAATTTTTTTAAGTTTTTATTTTAATTCCAGTTGACATAGTGGTATATTAGTTTCAGTTGTGCAATAGAGTGATTCAACAATTGCATACATGACCCAGTGCTCGTCACTGTGAGTGCACTCTTTAATGCCCATCATTGATTTCACCCATACTCCATTCCCCTCCCTTCTGATAACTATCACTGTGCTCTTTTTAGTTAAGAGTCATTCTTGGTTTGCCCCTCTCTTTCCCTTTTTTCCTTTGCCCATTTGTTTTCTTTCTTAATTCCTACATATGAGTGAAATCATATGGTATCGGTCTTTGTCTGACTGACTGACTTCACTTAGCATTAATGCTCTCTAGCTCCATCCACATTGTTGCAAATGGCAAATTTTCATTATTTTTTATGGCTGAATAATATTCCATTGTATATATGTGCCACCTCTTCTTCATTCATTGGATCCATTGATGGACACTTGGGCTGCTTCTGTATTTTGGCTATTGTAAATAATGCTGATATAAACATAGGGGTACCTATGTTTTTTTTATTATCATTTTCATATTTTTTGGCTAAATATCTGATAGTGAGATTGCTGAAACATAAGGTGGTTCTATTTTTAACTTTTTGAGGAATCTCCAAATTGGCTGACCAGTTTGTGTTCGCACCAACAGGGCAAGAGAGTTCCTTTTTCTCCACATCCCTGTCATTACCTGTTGTTTCTAGTGTTGTTGATTTTCACCACTCTGACAGGTATGAGGTGATAACTCATTGTGCTTTTTATTTCCATTTTGCTGATGATAAGTGATGATAAACATCTTTTCATGTGTCTTTTGGCTATCTGTAGGTTTTCTTTGGAAAAATGTTCATGTCTTCTGTCCATTTTTTAAATTGGATTATTTGGGAGGGTGTTAAGTTTTATAAAATCTCTATATTTGGATACTAATCCTAAATCAGATATGTCATTTGTAAATACTTGTTTATCAGTTTCTTAATGTGAAAGAGAGTATGCTTCCAATTTATCGCAAACACCTATACCATTATTTATATATTGAGAAGAATAAAAATTTAGATTATTTTTTCCCATCTTTTGAGTTCTTGATTCCAAGATCTATCAATAGACTATGAACTCAGTGGAAACTGACTGAATGTGCTTTTAAGACATTCGAAGTGGGGTGCTGCATTTACTTAAATGAAGCTATTGCTCCCACATCAATAGGATATCCATTTAATTTTTTTCTTGAGAATAAATTTTTCTTTTCCCTTCACATTCTATATCTTAAGCTATCTGCAGCAACAATACATATGCTAAATAGATGATAGAATGAGGAGTGGAAGGTAATGCTCACTGGTTAAAGTCACTATTGAGTACCTGATTTAACCTCAGGTTGTAGGACTGCCCTAATACTGGCCATAAGGTTAAGGTGTTTGAAATGGCTCTGGGTTTAATATTCTAAGTGGTATTACTTTCCAATCCAAGAAATTATTTGCAATGAATATAATTTCAGAATACAGAAACTCTAAGTACATGGTAATTGTAAGAGGATCAGAAAATAAAATTTACTAGAAAAAATAGTTAATCTAAATTTTAATTTTATTATAAAATAAACAGCAATACTGATAAGGCATAAATTTTAAAAAACCAGGGGGAAATAAATATATTTTGACAACCAGGTTTTCAACAGAAGGAGGCTGAGAATTGAAAACTCCATATCAGAGTAGGTTTGGTTTACAAACCTTAATAATAATTTCAGAGCAGATAGGGACAGACTGACACCCTAAAAATCTTGCAGAATTAATCTCTCATGACAGTATTTGAAGGATGCTGTCACTGTTATTCCTTTAGCAAATAGTCACCGAGCTGTGACAAGCATAGTGCTTGGGGCTGTGAATAATGTGTTGCTATGTAAGATAGACTCTGACATCAAGTCCATGGTTTGTGTCACTAATTCGACAGGCATTTATTGAGCACTACCTATATGGTAGGCACTGTGCTAAGGGTGCCCTGAGGACTAAATAGAAGATTATGATACAGCCTTGTCATGACAGATTTACTGCTTCACCAGCCAATTTCCAGGAATTCTGGAACTAGGTTTGTCTTAACCCGAAGAAGACACTAGCTAATTGAATAGAAATTTTCTGTATTATTATTTCTCAGCCAGGTAACCCATGTGTTCTTTTCCCTCTCCTTCTATAATTTTATTACTTTTCCCAGGTTTTGTAATGGTATTCCTTTTGGGACTTGTATTTTGGAACCTCTTCACATGTATTGGTGTTTCCCATACAGTGCTGAACTTTCAAATTAATTCTTCTATATTTTGACCAGTTTTCTCCGCTATCTTCCATAACTGGTTCTCAATCTGTGCTTGCTTTGACGTCTCATCTGTATGTAGATCTACTGTCTGTTGCCTGAAAACTTTTCATCTTTTCAGAAAGCCTCATTTTGATATTCAATATTCCACATAGTTGCAGTACTAGTGTGAGAAATACTTATTGTCTGATCTTGAGAAATGGCTAAAATCTTTACTGACCATGTACTTTTAATTTTGATGTATTAAAATAAGTATGCTGTTTTTAGCATATTAAAGGAAGGGAAATGTATGACAACAGAGAAATTAATTTAATTCTAATAACTTTTCCTAGGTTACTTGAAGAATTTAAAAATAAAATTTGAGTTAACAGAGTTATGTTTCTGTTTGCTTTACAGGGCTTGGTTGGGAGATTTAAAGAAAATTGTATAGTGATACCTTTTGTACTTAGACAAATCTAGAGTCTGGTTTTTTTTTCAGATTCTGTCTTTATGAGATCTACATTTTCTACAAACTATCTTTTCCTGCATCTAATTTAAGGTAAAATAATTAAAAAGAAGACAATCATCTAAGAAATTATTTATTTGGACTGTATGATATTGGATTCTGTTTAACCACTTTTCTACCATATACTTCCTCTCTCTATCATATACTCCTCTCTACTCTTTCTGCCACCTCAATTTGTGTTAAACTGAGTTGATTATTCATTTTTTTTAAAAATGCAAGTATATAAAATTTTAATTTAGTGTCAATGACAGGGGAGAAATGATTGATTGCTTATTAATTAGAAAATGAGTTTACCATACTTATACTTCAAAGTCATGATCTGGCCTTCTGGGTCATCTTGATTTTGACATTGAAGACTTTGGCAAGAGCAATCTTTAGGTTACTAAAACCACGCCTTCATGGACAAACATAATTCTGGAAAAGTATTAACAAATCACCCAAACTTGATAGATTTTCATTTATGTTCTGTTACCGTATGGGCCAGTGTTTCACTTGTTCATAAAATTATTTAGCCTCTGAAAATTTTAATATACCTTTGTTATGCCTTTAAGGTTTCACTTAGTTCAATGATGTTTGAAAATGGTAAGTACTGGGCTATAGTCTTTTGCAGCAGGCTTCCATGTGTTATAGGATAGCATTTTGCTGCAACTGATTTGTCAAAGAACCCAAAGCTGATGCAGGTATACACTATCTGCTTGAGGTAGAATTGCAAGGGAACAGTGGGTACTGAGTCCACTGTGCCAGGTATTGTGGTAGGGACTACTGATACAGTGATTAACAAATAGATTATTATAGGTAATAATCTATACTAATGAGAGGATAGAAAAATTAAGATAGATAGACTAAATGAATGAATGAACAAACAAATGAATATTTGGTATGTCAGTGATAAGTGCTAACAATACAGATTTTGTGAAGATGATCATTAGGAAGTGGGGAGTGACCTTAAATTTCAAATTAAATGACAAAGGAAGGCCATACTCTAAAAGTGATATTCCATTAAACAGTGAAACAAGGTGAGGATCTGGCTGAGAAAAATGTTCTTGGCATAGAAAAGAGGAAATTCAGACTGCAGCAAGAGTAGGTCTACAGTGTGTAAAGAACAGTAGGATGTCAATGTGATGAATTTTGTTAATCTCACAGATGCCAACTTTCCACTTAGAAAGTTAATTATAAGAAAATATGACTAAAACTTCTTTGAAGTGTATAAAAATGTTTTTGTGAGTACTCAGAGCCATTAGTGCCAACTATTCACTTATTTCATTAATTTCATGTGTAGATCTACTTTTCTAAAGCATAAGGATGTTTGTATATGTAAGCTATTTTGAAAGAGTTGTCTTATGACAGGCAAAATTCTTGAGGAGATTTGAGAGTCAAGACAGTTGAAGTGGATTTTATATTAAGTATAGATCTGAGAATTTAATAATCAGAAGATGATGAAGAAAAAAATCAATGGTAAATTCTAACGTTTTTAGTTATTAATCTGTTTTTTGTAGGTCAGTGATATTTTAAATATTTGATTATGTGATATTTTCCCTAAGCCTCTTTTCCATTTTTTAAATTCATATTCTTCTATAGATCAGAGCTAACAAGACTCTCTATATATGTATACATGTGTCTATATATATGTATCATATATATGAGAGATTGAATATATTCTATAGATTTATAAATATATACAAGTATTAGTGTTCATGCATGTGCAGCATAAGATCTATAATAAAATAACTATAATTATTGAGTGCCAGGCACCATTCTATGTGTTTCATATTTGCTATATATTTATCAAAGTAGCCATATAAGTAATATATGTTATAGAAAAAGAAACTAAGTCTCAAAGAGGCTGGATGTTTGGCCAAGGTTATCTAGTTTATAAATGATGGGCAGAATTTGTTCTCAGACAGTCTAAACAAGGGCCCAGTGAAGGAATCAGGATGTAATTGATAACTATACCTAAAAAACAAGTGGAGTAGTTTGCTGTTATCAGAACCAAAACTAGAAAGGGAATGAAAAGGAGCACAGACACCTGAAAAACACATCTAATCTGATCCCATTGTGCAAAATAACAAGGTTCTTTGGATAGGTGGAAGATTAAGATTCTACATTTTATAGACTATATATTATGAAAGGTACTTCCTAGAACCAAGAATTACTAAAGATGATCTATAGCCAATTGATGAACTAATTATAATAATTGAGACTGACAAACCTATAAACATATTTATGATTTTTAATTTTTTATAATTTATTCTTAGTTGTATATGATATACTATTTAAGGGCAAAATTTTTATTATACAGAGATATTTTAAAATGAGCTTTTAAATTTTGAGTTTTATAGCATTTCCAGAGTAGGAGTAATTTTTTTTAAATTTTCTTCTGTTACAGCTAGCAGAAAATAATTGATTGAAAAAAGTTATGATGTTATAAGAAGTTACTGAACCAAAAATAAATATCAGGTTTTTAGACCAATTTCCAAGTTGGAAATTCACAATATTATTAGTGTATTCATGGCCTTTGTTTTACAAATTTCCCTCTCTGTATGACTGTATTTTTTTCTTCTGTTTTCATTTGCTATCTCATTCCAAATTTATTTTCTGGAAGCAATAATATATATTCCTACCTAAAAAAATGTAAAAATTGTGTAAAATTGAATTGTATGGAATAAATGCCTTCTACTGGATGATGACTAGTTGCATAGCCAAAGGGCAGTTATGAATTTTAAATAATCAAATACTGACTTTGAAATGAAACAATAATACAACTTTGCAAAGTAATTTTCTCCAGAGCCACCTGGGTGGCTCAGTCAATTAAGCCTTGGACTCTTCGTTTTAGCTTAGGTCCTGATCTCAGGATTGGTGGGTTCAGGCCTCCCATTCAGCTTTGTGCTAATGGCCTTGGGATTCTCTCTTCCCCTCTCTGTCTGCTCCCCCACCCCCGGCTCTTGTGCAAATACCTGTGGAGTTCCGCCTCTCTCTCTCAAAATAAATAAATAAATTGAAGAACATTTCTCCAAATAACTTATAATGCATGGTGTGCGGGTGCAAAAAATATTTTGGACTCTAGATATACTCTAAGATCTTTAATCAGCTATTCAAGACCTGATTAGAGACTGCTGTTCACTAGGCTATATGGTGATCTCAGGTCCTCCTTCTACATTAATACACCATTGAGTCACTTGCTTCAGATCCATCTAAAGTGAATGAAAAATTTTAATTCTCATAACTGCTAGATAATTTAGTGTGTTAGACAAACTCAAGCTATTACAAGAAAGATGATTACTTTGTATTGTGTTGGGAGGAACTCATTGATTATTTACCGCCAGTTTCTTCTATGCTAAGTTTATTTTTCACATTCATGCTCTTCTCAAGAAAAATTCCAAGCATATTTTTATAGTAAACTAGGAGAAAACCAAGAAAATCTCCCATGCTTGCAAGTCAGCCAGCCATTTAAATTGCTACAAAAGCAAGGGACTCAATGTAAATTAAAACCAGAGTGGATATTGTGTAAGAAGGGCCTAGTCTTTTGAATAGAAGAGAATGCAAGGCTGCATATGGGAAAATTGTTCACTCCAGACCCTTCTTTGAAATAATTTAATTTTAAAATACCAATTGGTACTTTGTATTTCTACCTTTGAACTGGCTAGCTATACATTTTTTATATGTTTGGTCTTCATCCATGGAGAGTTTTAAATTTAATAATTGAATCCCATCTCTTTTTCATTTTTTAACCAGAACTAATAATATTTTGTTGTTTGTTTGAAGTGGAGAAAATACTGTCGCTCCAAACAAAAGATAAATCAATTACTTGATTTTCTGTCTTCTTGTTTCCCTTCTTAGTTTGCCAGCAGCTGCATAGGACATATTTTATTATTTCATTCTGATTGCACAAAATATTTTTGTTACCCACTGGTAGTTTTACTCAGTATTATTACAGTAAAGCTTATAGAGTCTGTATATTCTATCCTTTTCATTAAAGTAGGTATACCATGGAGCTTCTTATATGGTGTATTTAGAAGATGTGGGATACGTACTTTGTAATAAGTAAAGCACAATTATAAACTTTATGATATCATAGCAGAATTTGAAATTAAACCTAAATGATAGGGTATCTTTTTCTTCATATTTGTTTCAAAAAGTATTTCAATTTCCAATTGATTATCCAAGTCTTGCTTGATTTGTTACAACATTGTTATCCCAGATTTACTTATTTTCATTTAACTATTGAAGATAGATTTAGTTAAATAGCATTGGTGTCAAATAAACACATGAATGTTTCTAGTTATGGTTTGAATTGAATCAAATATGTCTAGGAATTTGATATTACCAAATTTATTATAATGTTGCTCAGCACTTTTTCTGCAAATAGATTGTCATCAGGCTATTTTTGAAGAAAAAATACTGTTTGCAACAAAATAATGTAAAATTAATTTGAAAAGGAATTGAAACCAATGATCATAATTATTGTCATAGGTGATTAGCAAAACAATTTTCACTTTGAAATTCAGAGGCCAATTCTACAAAGTTTCTATTGCCCAGATTATTTATACTCAGGGACAAAAACTAAATAGATAAATCAAAAATCAAAAATAAATAAATCAGGCATCATCAGTTTATTGAAGGAAAAATTGGTTATGGGTATGTCGTTAGTGTTCAAAAATATGGCTCAATGTGGTCTGATCACTTTTAGTCATCATCTCCTAGCATCTCTTTTTTCTTCATACTATTCTATTCTTCACATATACTATGTTCCTCTTATCTAGTGCATACAGAGACTTTATGTATACCATTTCTTTACCTTGGGATACCTTTTCTCATTTCTCTTTCCCAAACAAAATTCTCTCTTTTGACACCTTACCTTCAAAGTTTCCTTAATGCTTGGGAGATTCTTATAAATGTTTTGTAATATTTATCAGACAGTATTGCAGTTATATGCCCTATCTTCTCTCTCATTCTTCTTCTCTTGCTTCTCTTAATTTATGAATTGTGCAGGAACATACCAGATATTTAATAAGTGTTCTGAAATAATAGGTAAATCATGACTTTCACCAAATTCAAAATTATTTTTATGTATGTAGAAATTCCAGATCAAATCAGAAAATGGCTCTGCATATGATTTAGGAGTTAAACTTTGTTTTAGCATGGAAAGCTATATATGGATGCATAGAGAAGTTTAAAGCTAAACAGCTTTCAAGTGTCTTAAATAGGTCCGCGGATGATATATTGGGTTTAATAATGCCTCCCCACTCCATCCCAACTTCATGTCAACCTGGAACCTGTGAATGTGACCTTACTTAGAAATGGGGTTTTTGTATATAAATCCAAGTTGATAAGGTCATACTGGATTTGAGTGGACCTTATATTCAATATGGCAAGTGTCCTTACAGTAAGAGGAAAATTTGGACAAAGGGACATAGACACAGAGGTAAGAAAGCCACATGAAGATGAAGACAGAGATTAAAGTGATGAATCTACAAACTAAGTAATATCAAAGATTACTAGGGATCATTAGAAACTATAAGAGGCAAGGAAGGATTTTTAGAGCTGGCCATATTGCCAATTTTATTTCAAACATCTAGCTTCCAGAGCTGTGAAAGGATAAATTTCTCATGTTTTAATCCATGTGTTTGTGGTACTTAGTTATGATACCCTTGGGAAATTTATAGAGAGCCTGCATTTATTGATAAATGTTTATAACAGCATAATGCTTATTAATTTGTATGATAGACATGATGGTAGACATTTGGAATATATGAGCTAGTTGCTCCTGCTTTCTGCCTTTGAATATATTTGTATAAGCAAATGAAGTTTGGCATTATGGCAGCCATTTAAAGAGAATTATGGAAAAAAATGGCCCAGATTACTCACATTACTAAGCCACCAATTGAACCTAAAACATCTTGCCAGTAATTGTATTATGAACCCTATTGAGTAAACCATATTTAGTTGGATTATTTGATAATCATAGCTGAAATATTCTAATGAATACATTGAATATGTACAAGAGTTTTGGAACCATAAGAAAAAAGAAGTTCTTGTCCCAAACTGGAGAAATGAGGCAAGGTTTCAGTAAGGATGAAAAGATGAGTAGAAGTTAACTGAATTAAGAAACATAAGAACATCCTCTGAGTAAAAAATAATAGATGAATAAAGGAAAAAGCTGTAAAAGATCACGGTGGCCGGCTGTAAGTTTTTTGACATTACCATACTATAAATATAGAAGTAGGTTAGTTTGGAGGTTCAAGTCATGGAAACTTACATGCCCTAATAAGGTTATTGACCTTTATTCTATAAGCAATGGGAAACTCCTGGAATGTTTTAAGCAAAGTGTTTTGAGTAAGTTACAGTTAGATACTTCTGTTTATATTATACACTTTAAATTTATTTTATGAGACTAGAATCATAGTAAGCTCTGTAATAGTTTAAGCAAGAGATGATAAGAACATAAATCATAATTGCTAATGAGAATATTAAGGAAGGGACATTTTCAAGAAATAATTGGAAAGTAAAATTGAAGTACATGATTTATTGGATGTGGATATAAGGAAAATAAAAAGATTTATGATGAGTCTCAGGTTTCTGGCTTGAGCAGATGTTAGCTAGAGAATACAGGAAAAAGAACTAGTTGTTATTTTAGATGATCATTTTCAAATGCCAAGTACCTATGTCCCTACTCTAGTACAAACAGAATATAACTCAAATGTTCTTAATGACTCATGATAATACTTATGAATATCAATTATTCTGGGGAGCTGTAAGTATTTATAAACCTGGGCCTGAATTGATATGATACTTTTATGTAACAGGTAATTATGGAATTCTATGGCGTTAAATTGTTCTACATATATGGTTTTCATTGCTACCCTTTTTCCTCCATTATTTTAAGGCTGTGGGTTATCACTTGATTCATTCCTTCAGTCATATTTAATCCATGGTGTGTCAGGCATTGTTTTGAACTTGTAGAGTAGAGTGCTGAGCAAGACAGTCTCTTTTTTCACAGTGGCTTTAAATTGTGACGAGAAAGGAGGGACAATAGCTAAAAACATACATATCAAGATAAATCCACATAGTCATAAGTGCTTTAGAGGAAGTGAAATGGAAATGGAAAGGGATTGGATCAATGGAAGTAAAAGCAATTACCTTTCAAGAGGAACTATTTAAGTGAATTTAACTACATGGTAAGTTGTTGATGGTGCCAACCTCTGAGAGACGGCATTTCAGAGACAGAAACCAATCACAGTAAAGATGACGAGTAGGAAGTAGGTTTTCTGAATTTGAAGAACTGAGAGGTTGTTGAAGCTGTTTGAGCAACAGGTTTGGGGTTATTAGGATGGAAGGTAGAGTGTTGGACATGACACACAACATATAGACGTGGTAGGCTGTCCTGAAACAAATATTACTCCAGTTATAATGAAGAAAACATTGAAGTAATTTAAGCATGGGGATGCTATAATTACTTTTGTACGTTTAAAAGACCATTCAGGCTGCCCTATAGAGAATGGGATACATCGCAATAAAAGTAGAAGGAAAGGAGAGCATTTAGGCAGTTAGAATGACATTGTAGTAGTCTAGGCAGAAATGTAACAATGGGAGGGAAGAGAAGTAGATAAATCAAGTATGAATTTTGTTGGCAAAACTGACAGAACCTATTTTTAACAGCATACTTTCCCCTTTAAATTTTGCTACTACTTTTCCCTGGATTATTACATTCAGATTATCAGGTAGTTGGGATTATATAAAATGGAAACTGAATGATGGTTTAAAGGGTTTCTTGTAAGAAGAGTTAGGACTTTAGTGTATTATCTTTATGGCTTTGAACTCCTTTATGGGTTACCTGAAGGTTGTTGGAAAGTACTGTCTATAAAAATATGGTATTGGTATATTACACAGTAATTTCAAGGTTTTTTTTTTTTTACTTTGTAGACATAAACATCATTTTGAAAGAGCCTGCTTGAGATTCTCAGAGCAGCAGGGTAAAACAATAAATGTTTACCAAGGAATTATGTCTCCTAGAGGATAGAACAAAACTTGAACCTTGGGGATATTCTCATTTTCACTGATCATATACCCTCTGACCTTGCTCAATGCATTTAATGGCTCTGTGTTACAGTTTCCCAATCTTTGAATGGTAATAATGATCTTTTCCATCTAAGTTGAGATATATTTGTAAAGTACATGGAACTTGCCAACAGGAAATCACTATATACATGACAATTTATTGTTAGTTTTATGGCCAATTCAAATCCCAAAGGAATTGAAGTCATTGCCATTTGAAGGTTGTCCAGTTCATTTTTTAGACAGATGACTGATCCAATACAACAGTCACACACAGTCCCTGAACAATTACACTCAAACTCTGCCTTGGCTATCACAGAAGAAAATTATGATTGTTAAATCTCTATGGCTATAAAAGTGACTGATCTTTCTTCCCTAAGCAGTTTGGAACTGTGAGAACATGCTGGGATGAGAGGATTGGTGAGAAGTTAGCCCTGTTCTTTTAAATGTTGTTTTAATTTTAAAGTGAGAAAATTGAGACCTGCTTAGATTTTTAAAAAGTGCTTAGGAGAAAATTTTAATTTAATTCAAAATTTGCTATGTATGATGATGTATGATGAGTTAGATGAGATTCAGTAGCATGAATTTGCAAAAATTATTGACATTTAGCAAGGTGAAGTAAGCTAGATAAAAAGTTGGCATAACAAGTGGGTCTTGAATAAATGAAGTTTTCCACAGTAGAGATAAGGGGAGAAAAAGGCTTTCCTTATGAAAAATCAAGGTGATTCAAAACATTCACTGGAATACAGTGGTTATATTTGAGGATAGCTGAGTACTTTGTCTTTTTTTTAAAGTTTTTATTTATTTTTGAGAGAGAGAGATCCAGTGTGGGCAGGGGAAGGTCAGAGACAGAAGGAGATACAGAATCTGAAGACAGGCTCCTGGCTCTGAGCTAGCTGTCTGCACAGTGCCTGACATGGGGCTCGAACCCACAAACCAAGAGATCATGACCTGAGCTGAACCTGGACACTCAACCGACCAAGCCACCCAGGCACCCCATAGCTGAGTACTTTAATTTTACTAGAAAACACAAGGAGCAAAGAAAGCAGATAAATAAGAAGAAGAGACAGAATAGCCATATTGGAAATACCTATCCAATGATAGTCACTCCTTTCTCATCTATCCATCCATCCATTGCACAGTATCGCTCCTACTAATATTAGTTAATGGTAGAAACTACTAATTTGCTTTTTGTCTCTATGAATTTGCCTACTGTCATATGCTTGGAATTAGAAAATTTATGGCCTTTTCTGACTGGTTACTTTCACTTACTGTGTTTGTAGTTTCCTCTATGTTGTGGCATATAGCAGTTCATCAATCTGTTTTATTACCAAGAAAATTCCATTGTATGGGTGTACTATATTTGTTTATCCATTCATCTGTTGATGGACTTTTTGGTTGTTTTATTTTTTGTCTATTGTAAATAACGCTGCTATGAATAGTCCTGTGTAAATTTTGCTTAGACCTATATTTTCAATTGTCTTCAGCATATACCTCAGGGTATACAGGGTAATAGATAACTCTATTTTTAACATTTTGAGTAACTGCCAAACTTTGCCAAATTGAGTGCACTATTTGAAAATTTCACCAGCAATGTATGAGGGTTCCAATTTTTCCACATTCTCTATAACACTTGGTATTGTCTGTCTATTTTAGCCATTAAGTGAGTGTGAAGTCAGTTAGCTCCTTGGGGTTTTGCTTTGTATTTCCCTAATGAACAATGATTTCGGTTGAACATTTTTTCAAGTGTTTATCAGTCATTTGTATTTCTTCTTTGGAGAAATGCCTATTCAAATCCTTTCTCAAGGGGTGCCTGGGTGGCTCAGGTGGTTAAGCGTTTGACTCTTGATTTTGGCTCAGGTCAAGATCTTGCAGTCATGATCAACCCCCATGTAGGGGGGATTCCATGCTAAGCAGGAGCCTGGTTAGGATTCTCTCTGTCTCTCTCTCCCTCTTTCTTCTTCCTCCTCTCTCCCACTCTCCTTCTCTTTCCTGCTGTCTTCCCCCTCTTCCCCCCGCCCCGCCTTACTTTCTCTCTCTTTCTCAAGATAAATAAATAAATAAATACATAAATAAACACTTTAAAAATAAGCAAATCCTTTTCCCATTTTTACATTTGGTTGTCATTTTATCACCAAATTGTAAAAGTACTTAATATATTCTGGTAAGTCCCTTTTCAGACATCTCAGATATGATAGCTGATAATTTTGATACATTTCCCCGTAACTCTGAGGTTGTCTTTCTCTTGGTGTTTTCCTTTGAAACACAATTTTTAAAAATTTTGATCAAGTTCAGTTTATGTATTTTTCTTTTGCTTATGGCACTTTTGGTGTCATCTAAGAATCCCATTGCCAAACCTAAGGTCATAAAAATTTATCCCTATGTTTTCTTAATAGAATTTTATATTGTTAGCGCCTATATGTCAGTCTTCAATCCACTTTCAGTTAGGTTTTTGTATATGGTATAAGATAGGGTCCAAGTTAATTATGTTGCATGTGAATATCCAGTTTTTCCAGCACCATAGTTTTAAAAACTCCTCTTTTCCCCTTGAGTTGTCTTGGCATCTTTGTCAAAAATCAATTGATCATAGATAAAGAATATACTCTGGACTCTCAACTCCATCCCACTGATCTATTTTTCTGTCTTTATGCCAGTACCACAACATCTTGATTACTGTTTGCTTTTTAGTAAATTTTGAAATTAGAAAGTGAATATTCTTACTTTGTTACTGTCTTTGAGCATTATTTTAGCTCTTCTGAGCCCACTGTAATTCCATATGAATTATAAGATAAGCTTGTAAGTTTCTGCAAAAAAAAGAAACACCTGGGATTTTGAAAAAGATCATATTTTACAGGGAGTCTTTTTGAATAGTATTGCCATACATCTTTCAATTACTCCTTACTCTTCTTTATCTTCTTTATTCTCTTTCAACAATGTTTTGTAGTTTTCATTGTACAAGTCATGGACTTCTTTTTTCAAATTTATTACTAAGTATTTTATTTTTTTGATGTGATTATAAAATGATTTGGTTTTTAGTTGTGTGTTTAGATTGTTCAGGAACTGTAAATAGGACAAAGAGGGACATCTTTGGTTAGGTTTATTCCTAGGTATTTTATGGATTTTTATGCAATTGTGAATGGGATCAGTTTCTTGATTTCTCTTTCTGTTGCTTCATTTTTGGTGTATAAAAATGTAATCAATTTCTGTACATTGATTTCATACCCTGTGACTTTGCTGAATTCATGGATCAGTTCTAGAAGGCTTCTGGTGTAGTCGATCAGGTTTTTCATGTAGAGTATCATGTCATTTGCAAAAAGTCAAAGTTTGACTTCTTCTTTGCCAATTCTGATGCCTTTTATTTCCTTTTGTTCTCTGATTGCTGATGCTAGGACTTCCAGCACTATGTTAAAGAATAGTGGTGAGAATAGGCATCCCAGTCATGTTCCTGATCTCAGGAGGAAAGCTCTCAGTTTTTCCCCATTGAGGATGACATTAGCTTTGGACTTTTCTTAAATTGCTTTAATAATGTTTAATTAAGTTCCTTTTATCCCAACTTTCTCAAGGGTTTTTATTAAGAAGGGATGTTGTATTTTGTCAAATGCTTTCTCTGCATCTATTGACAGGATCATATGGTTTTTATCTTTTCTTTTGTTAATGTGATGTATCACATTGATGTATTTGCAAATATTGAACCAGCCCTATAGCTCAGGAATGAATCCCACTTGATCATGATGGATAATTCTTTTTATTGCTGCTGAATTTGATTTGCTAGTAACTTTTTGAATATTTTTGCATCTTTATTTTTTAAGGATATTGGTCTGTAGTTCTCTTTTTTTTGTTGGGTCTCTATCTGGTTTAGGAATCAAGGTGATATTTACTTTGTAGAATGAGTCCGGAAGTCTTCCTTTCATTTCTATTTTTTGGAATAACTTGAGAAGGATGGGTGTTAACTCTGCTTTAAATGTTTGGTAGAACTCCCTTGAGAATCCACCCAGCCCTGGGATTTTATTTTTTGGGATATTTTTGATAATTGATTCAATTTCTTCACTGGTTATGGGTCTGTTCAGATTTTCTCTTTTCTCGTTTGAATTTTGCTAGTGCATGTATGTTTAGGAATTTGTCCATTTCTTCTAGATTGTCCAGTTTGTTGGCATATAAGTTTTCATCTAAAGATTGCTTGTATTTCTGAGAGATCAGTTGTAATAGATCCATTTTCATTCATGATTTTGTCTATTTGGGTGTTCTCTCTTTTCTTTTTGAGGAGTCTTGCTAGAGGTTTATCAATTTTGTTTATTTTTTTAAAAACCCAACTATTGGTTTCATTGATTTTTAACAGCTTTTTTGGATTCTATATTGTTTATTTCTGCCTTGATGTTTATTAATTCTCTTCTTCTGCTGATTTGAGGCACTCTTGCTGCTCTCTTTCTAGTTTTCTTAAGTCCTCTGTTAGATTTTGAGTTTGCGCTTTTTGTAGTTTGTTGAAATAGGCCTGGATTGCAATAAACTTTCTTCTTAGGACTGCCTTTGTTGCTTCCCAGAGATTGGATTGTTGTATTTTCGTTTTCATTGGTTTCCATATATTTTTCAATTTCCTCTCTAATTGCCTGATTCACCCAGTCATTCTTCAGTAGGGTGGTTCTTAACCTACTCATTTTTGGAGGTTTTCCAGACTTTTTCCTGTGGTTAATTTCAAGTTTCATAGCTTGTGATCTGAAAGTGTGCATGGTATGATCTTAATTCATTTCTTTTTATGGAAGGCTGTTTTATGACCCAGTATGTGATCAATCTTGGAGAATGTGTCATGTGCATTTGAGAAGAAAGTGAATTCCCTCCCTTCAGGATGCAGAGTTCTAAGTACATCTATTTATTCCATTTGTTCCAGTGTGTCATTCAGGTCCATTGTTTTTTTAGTGATTTTCTGTCTGGTTGACCTATCCATTCTTCTTTTTTTTTTTTTTTAATCAGTGTTTTTTTTTCCCCCATAATATTTTATTGTCAAATTGTTTTCCATACAACACCCAGTGCTCTTCCCCACAAGTGCCCTCCACCATCACCACCACCTCTTTTCCCCCCTCCCCCTTCCCCTTCAACTCTCAGATCATTTTCAGCATTCAATAGTCTCTCAAGTTTTGCATCCCTCTCTCTCCCCAACTCTCTCTCCCTCCTCCGCTCCCCCTGGTTCTCCATTAGGTCTCTCCTGTTTTCCTGCTAGACCTATGAGTGCAAACATATGGTTTCTGTCCTTCTCTGCCTG
>NC_043705.1:71540202-71549689 GCF_006229205.1 Suricata suricatta
AGATAAAGGGCTAATATCGAAAATGTACAAGGAACTCACCAAACTTCACAATCACAAAACAAATAATCCAGTGAAGAAATGGGCAGAAGACATGAACAGACACTTCTC
Source organism: Suricata suricatta (assembly GCF_006229205.1). Lineage (NCBI taxonomy): Eukaryota > Metazoa > Chordata > Mammalia > Carnivora > Herpestidae > Suricata > Suricata suricatta. Next base: position 71,540,311 of record NC_043705.1, read on the forward strand.
CAAAGAGGACATCCAGATGGCCTACAGACACATAAAACGATGCTCAACATCACTCATCATCAGGGAAACACAAATCAAAACCACACTGAGACCTATCCATTCTTGTAAGTGGAGTATTAATGTCCCCTGCAATTAGCACATTCTTATCGGTAAGATTGTTTCTGTTTGCGATTAGTTGTTTTATGTATTTGGGTATTCCTGAATTCGGCGCATAGATGTTTAAGATTGTTAGCTCTTCCTGATGGAGAGACCCTGTAATTATTATATAATGTTCTTCTTCATCTTTTGTTACTGCCTTTACTGTAAAGTCCAGTTTATCTGATATAAGTATGGCCACTCCAGCTTTCTTTTGGCATCCAGTCGCATGGTAGTCATTTCTCCATCCATAGACAGCAAATAGATAGATTTTGGTTCTTTATCCATTCTACTACTCTGTGTCATTCTAATTGGAGCGTTCAGTTCATTTACATTCAGTATTATTGAAAACTGTGTGTTTAGATTCATTGTGTTCTCTGTAGAGTTCATGTTTGTATTGATGTCTCTGGTGTCTTATATTCCTTGCTACATTTCTCTCATAGAGTCCCTCTTAGGATTTCTTAAAGGGCTGGTTTGATGGTGATGAATTTTCTTAATTTTTGTTTATTTGGGGAAACCTTTATCTCTCCTTCTATTTTGAATGACAGGCTCACTGGGTAAAGGATTCTTGGTTCCATATTTTTCCTATTTATCACTCTAACGATTTCCTGCCATTCCTTTCTGGCCTTCCAAGTTTCAGTAGATAGGTCTGTAACCACTCTGATAGGTTTCCCTTTGTATGTTAGGGCCCTTTTATCCCTAGCTGCTTTCAGAATTCTCTCTTTATCCTTATATTTTGACAGTTTCACTATGATATGTCATGCCAAAGGTCAGTTCAGGTTATGTCTTAGGGGAGTTTGGTATGCCTCTTGAATTTCGGTGTCTTTCTCTTTCCCCAAATTGGAGACATTTTCATTTATAATTTGATCCAACACCCCTTTAGGACCTTTTTTCTTTTTCTTCCTCTTCAGGAACTCCTATGATATGGATATTGTTCCATTTGATTGTATCACTCAGGTCTCGAATTCTCCTTTCGTGCTCCTGTATCAATTTCTCTCTCTTTTTCTTGGCTTCCTCCCTTTCTATAACTGTGTCTTCTAATTCACCTATTCTCCTCTCTGCTATTTCAATCCATGCATTGGCAGCCTCCATTTTATTATTCACCTCATTTATAGCCCTTTTTAACTCATCACAGCTATTTTGAAGGTTCCTATTCTTTGTATCAATATCATCTCTGACAGCCTCTATGCTTTTTTCAAGCCCAGCGATTAACTTTATGATAATTGTGCTAAATTCTTGTTCAGTTATGTTGCTTGTGTCTATTTTGATCAGTTTCATCACCATGATTTCTTCCTGGAATTTCTTTAGAGGAGAGTTCTTTTGTTTCATCATTTTGGTTAGCTTTCTGTCCTTTGTCAGTTTTAAAAGGTATTCTGCTTGTGCAGTTGTTAGTACTGCTCTATTAGAGGCTCTTTGACTGTCCAGGGCCTGTCATTTCAGGAGATGATCTTTTATTGGTGTCTCTCAGTTTCTATTGTTGTGCCAGTAATTAATATAGTTCCTTTCTCAGTGATGTTTGGGACTTTCCACTATGTGTGCTTTGGCTTGTTTCTTGAGGTAGCACTGAAAAGGAAAACAGACAGACAAACACGCAGGGAACACAAGCATGCACTCGCACTGTCAGATCCGGCAAACAAGCAAACCAAATGGGAAAGGACAAAAAGGAGCAGGGAAGAAATGAGAAGACAGGAAAGGAGGAAAAAAAAAAGCCGGGGGGGGGGAGGGCAGAGATAGTCAAAGATAAAGGACAGTCTGAGAGCATAAAACCTGAGGAGGGGATAGATAAGGATGAGATAAGGGAAAATATATCAGGATGGTAAGCGTTGATCTAATCACAGCAGTGTATAAATGCTGGTCTTTCCCTGACTCCAGGAGGGAAAGGGAGAAAATGAGGAAATAGGAAAAGAGAAAAGAGAAAAAAAGGGAAAATTATAAAAATTAAAAATAATTAGAAAAGAGAGAAATTGGAAAAAGTAAAAATAGCAAGAAAAGAAGAATCCAGCTCTCCAGCTCGGTTGGGAGTGCTTCCATGTAGGTAGTTTGGGTCTCAGGGGCTGGTCTCTGAGGCCCTGACTTAGTGGATGCGGCAGAAGAATGGCAGCACTGCAAGCCCCCTTAGATCATGCATTGCCAACCACTCTCTTTAATCCAATCTCCCCGAGTCAGGGTGGGTTAAATTGTTTTGGTTTTCTAAGTTCTGCCAGGTTTCTAAATCCTTGTCCACACACTTTATTGTTTCCACCACCATTAAAATTATCTCTAGCAGTCAGGCAGCTTTCTGGCCAGTATTGTGCAGGGGAATTGGGGAGCCAGCCCTTCCCTGTCTCCACCTGAAGTTGGCAAGCTGCCAGGCCCACGGGAGAACATGCGCACTGAGAGGGATGGACTTCTCTCCTTACGCCCAATGGCTACACCTGAAAATTTGTCTCTCCACAATGGGCTGATCATGCTATGGGCCTCTGTATTATTTTCAATTATGGACAATTGTATATGACAGAAAAAACATTTGACATATTGTTATTTCTGTTTATTCAAACTAATCCTGAATTAACTAATAATACTTTTTCCAGTCTATTTTATCTCTCTTTAAATTACATATTTTGCTTGCTTAAGTTTGACTTTCAATGTTAATAACTTAAAAATGAATAATTTTTATTATCATTTTCTAAATTGGGGGGGTGAATAAAACCATGTATCAAATAAATTAATTTTTTAACTTGACCTTTTTTATAGGAAAACTTAAAGTATTTTATTTTACTATTAATATTTTTATTTTCTGAGATTTTTATTTTCTGCAATATGTGATATTAGGGTATTATTCTTTTCAAATGTATTTATCTTTGGCCTTTATAATATTTTAGTTAATAAATAACACATTAGTTATAACTTCTTATAAATATATAAGTGTACATTATATATTTTAATATTATATACAATATTATATAAATATATGAATACTTTAGAAATAGTTTATCCAAAAGGTATGTGAATTACATAATTGTTTTTAGAGCAATGAATTTTTCTTTAAATAATCATCTTTACAGTATGCATATAAAGCTTCTAAAATTGTTGGCAGAGACTGTATGTATATATATATATGTATGTATATATGTATGTGTGTGTGTGTGTGTATATATATATATATATATATATATATATATATATATATATAAAATGTATTACACAAAGTGATATACTGGTTGGTGCCCTGATATTTTGAATGAATGTACAGTTCATTTGATGAAACATTTACAAGTAAAATGTGTGAATGTATATGTTTTACTTAATGAGTAAATAGAAAAACTATTTCCTGCAATATGTAACCTAAGCTTGTCTATTTAACAAATTTCAGATTATGAAAGAACTTAACTTTGTAAGAGTTTGCTCTATCATGGCATTTTGGTGAATCTCTTTGTTTATTTTTTTAAGATCCTGACCATATCAGACAGGAAATTCCTCACAATATATGACTTGAAAGGTGCTGGACATACCACCTCATTTATTTCCATTTAGAATATTTATTTATCTTTAATTGAACTGCCTCCTAAGTACCTTGTGTCTTTTATAGAATATTGATTTTTCAATATTAATGTTTATTTATTTTTGAGATAAAGACAGAGCGCAAATTGGGGAGGGATAGAGAGAGAATTAGATACAGAATCAGAAGTAGGCTGCAGGCTCTGAGATGGCAGCACAGAGCCTGACATGGGGCTTGAACTCAAGCTGTGAGATCACAACCTGAGCTTAAGTCAGATGCAAATCCAATGGAGTCACCCAGGTGCCCTTAGAATATTGATTTTTACAATTAATGTCAATCATAATATTTTCAGTTTAAAGAAAGACTATAGTAATAAATATATACATTTTTTAAGAGACGTTAGCTAATATCAAGTTTTGAATGGAACTAAATATATTAACTAACCAACTAACTTCTCCACTAAATAAGACATTTCATGTCTTTTGAGAACAACTTGAATAAGAGATCAGTAAGTGCTTATTACTATTGTGCAGTGGCTTCTAAATTTTAGCATTAGCTAGCCAGTGAAATTTTAAAACAACTATTGGTGACCAATCTTGCGGCCACCTTATTTTTTCTGATAAATTTAACAAACTAAAAGTACCCTCAAAAAATACAATAATTGCATAAAAGGGGCTATTTTTAATTTTGAAATTTGTTAAAAATTCAAAAAAATATTTGAGTATAAGTGACAATGTTATGTTAGTTCCAGGTGTAAAACATAGTAATTCAACATTTCCATACATTATACTGTATACCACAAATGTAGCTTCTATCAATCGCCATACAAGACTATTACAGTATCATTGACTATCTTCCCTTTGCTGAACCTTTATTCTGGTGACTCATCCATTCCATAGCTGAAAGCTTGTATCTCCCACTCCCTTTTACCTGTTCTGTCCATTTCCCCACTCCTGTTCCTTTTGAAAACTATTAGTTTGTTTCTTGCATTTATAGGTCTGATTCTACTTTTTGTTTGTTTGATTTTTAGAGTCCACATATGAGAGAAATCATATGATATTTGTCTTTTTCAGTTTGACTTAACTACTTTTAGGGCTTTACCTTCTAGGTACATTCATGTTGGTGCAAATGGCAAGGTCTCATCCCCTTTTATAGCTGCTTACTAATCCAGTGTGTGTATATGTGTGTGTGTGTGTGTGTGTGTGTGTGTGTGTGTGTGTGCATGTGCATCCATGTGTATACACACCATACCTTTCCATTCATCTTTTGATGGACACTTGGGTTCCTTCTGCATATTGGCTGTTGTAAATGATGCGGCAATAAACATAGGGGTACATATGTATTTTCAAATTCATATCTTTGTTTTTTTTCAGTAAATTGTTAGTAGTGGAATTACTGGATCAGAGGGTATTTTTATGTTTAATTTTTTGAGGACACTTCATCCTGTTTTCCACAGTGGCTATCTAATTTACATTCCCACCAACAGCGTAGCAACAGTTCCTTTTTCTTCACTTCCTCATCAACACTTGTTATTTCTTATATTTTTTTTATTTTGACCATTCAGACAGGTGTGAGCTAATATCTCATTGTGGTTTTGATTTTCATTTCCCTGATCAGGAGGGATGTTGAGCATCTTTTCATGTTTCTGTTGGCCATCTATATATTTTCTTTGGAAAAATGTTCATTCATATCCTCTGTTCCTTTATTTTTAAGCTTGAATTTTTTGTTGTTGAGTTATGTAAGTTCTTTTCGATTCTGGATATTATTTTTAGATACTATATCAAATCTATTGATTATTATACAGTGCCTCAAAATATCCCAATTATCAGTAAAATAAAAAACCAAGCCAGAGGCAAATTAAGAGTTTTGAGAAGTAAAGGTATTCAAACAAACCAGGTCTGAATAATGTAGCACCATTTTTTTTTTTTAAGCAACAGAAACTTTCTCTCATTTATTGCTGGTTGGGAATGCAAAGTGATAGTGACTATTTTTTCTTTTTATAATTTAAATTTTAGTTAATATACAGTGCAGAATTCAGTTATTCATCCCTGACATCGCTCAGTGCTCATCACAAGTGCCCTTCCTAGTATCCCTCACCCATCTAGAACATCTCCCACCCATCTGCCTCAATTAATCCTAATTTTGTTCTCTCTCATTGAGTCTCTTGTGGCTTGTTTCCCTCTCTTCTCTTTCTCCCCTTCCCTGTATGTTTATCTCTTTTGTTTCTTAAGTTCCACATATGAGTGATACCATATATTTGTTTTTCTGGATTGACTTATTTGACATCATAATACATTCTGGCTCCACCCATTCATTGCAAATGGCAAGATTTCATTATTTTGGTGGTTGAGCAAAATTACATTGTGTGTATATGTATATATAGGGCACATTTTCTTTATCCATTCATCAGTCCATGAACATTTGGGCTCTCTCCATAATTTGGTTATTGTTGATAATGCTGTTATAAACATCAAGGTGCATGTGCACATTTGAATCTGTTATTTTTGTATCTTTTGGGTAATTTATATTTTGGATAATATCCCCGTATCATTCATCATTTACAAATATTTTCTATTCAGTGGGTTGTCTTTTTGTTTTATTGATTGTTTCCTTCACTGTGCAAATATGTTTTATTTTAATTTAGTCCCAGTGGTCTATTTTTATTGTTGTTTCCTTTGTATTAGGAAACATACCTAGAAAATGTTGCTACAGCTAATGTCAAAGAAATTATTGCCTATGTTCTCTTCTAGGGCTTTTATGGTTTCAGGTCTCACATTTAATACATTCTTAGTTTATTTTTCTGTATAGTAATAAGGGTTTTTTTTTAATGTCAAGAAGGCAAGATGTACATGATTCCATTTAAAGCACAGTCCTCTAAACCGAAATATTTAAGGAATGATCATTACGCTATGTTGGTTTTCCTCATTTGTACCATTCTACAAATGAGACTATGGAAATGACTAGCTACTATTTTCTTTTAAAAAACTTGAATTAGAATGTTAGTGAAGTGATGTTACTTGGGTGATTGGGAATAATCTTAATTAAATAATGAAATAAAGTCTATTCTATTAATGAGCCTTTCAAAAAAGTAAGTCTGGATTACTTTAAATCTAACATACTGAGGTACTTGTTTAGATCACAGATAGCGTCCGTGAATTTTAATTTATTTCTCCATGGGTAACCCACGTTACTAGTTTAATGAAGTATTCCATTTGCATTATATCCTGTGTTAACACCCACTTCGCCTGACTTGAGTGACCATAGGAACGTATTAAGTATAGAAAAGCTTATGACCCAAATGCCTTATATAGCATAGATTAATAAAATAGAAACATGTTATATTAAATTACCAAATTGGATGTGGAAACTATATCTCTCTTTGCCTAGAAAATCTGTACCTTTGGAGTGATTTGGCTACCCACAGTGTATGAAAATCTTGTTCCTTAGTGTATGTTTTTTGCTGGCTTCTTATATCAAATTATTGGTCATTTCATTCAGAGAAGCTTCTGGAACTTAGAACTGTTGCTGGAAATAGGGTGATCTATAGTCTAGGATATTTGAAATTGTCCGCTCAAATAATAGACAATGAAAGCGAAGAATTTAAAAAATAGATTTTGGGTATATATTCATTATTTGTCCCTCTTTTGCTCCTTCATAGAATTACTCTTATATATGTTGGGGATATTCTCATTTTAAAATGTATTTTGTTGGTGCCTTGGTGGCTTAGTCAGTTGACCATCTGACTCTTGATTTTGGCTCAAGTCATGTTTCCAGGTTTGGGAATGAAGCCCTGCATAGGGCTCTGTGTTGAGATTGGAGCCTGCTAAGATATAACATATCTGAAATATAAATATGCATGTATAAGTATTAGACATATTATAAAATAATAAATAATTTCATGTTTCAACATTTTGATTATTAACCTCTTATCAGATATATTATTTGTAACCAGTATTTTTAATTCTATCACCATTTATTAGTTTCATTGATTTAATTTTGTGTAAAAACAGAATCATAAAATAGTATTACCTATTGTGTGACTTATTTACTCAATATTATTTCCTTTATATTCACTATATTATACATGATATTAGTTTGATATTTGTTATCACTTTATAGATTCCATTGAATAAATAAGTTATGTGTTTTTTGTTTGACCATTTGATTGTTTCTAGTTGAGTACTATGATAATGTCACTATGAACATTTTTGTACATGTCTATCAGTGCATGTATTCTGTATCTTTATCTTGTTTAATATTTCCTACTATTAGAATTACAATTCCATTGCTTATATATGTGTCTAGATAGGTATTGCCAAATAATCTTCCAAAGTAGTTTTTCATTTTATACTCCCAGAGAATTCCAGTAACTTAGTGTTCTTGTCAATATTTGTTTTGACAGTTTGTAAGATTTTAATTTAAAATCAATACTAATGAATGTGTATTGATTAGTTGGGATATTAACTTTCTGTGAGCACTTGGACACATATTCAACAACTCCGAACTTCAGTCAATTGACCTAAAAATTCAGACATTTTAAATTATGCCTTCTTGAACATTCGTATTTATAATATAATTGATAATTTTAAAGTATTTTGTGTGCATTAGGACTAACCTATTTTAAGTGGCTTTGAAATAACTACAGGATAACATTCCCTTTTGTCTGGCATTTAGGAATCTCTACAATCTGGTCACTTTATTTTTTCCTGTGTCATACAACCCATGATGTTTTTATAGCTTATGATACCAGAATAAGGTAATATTGACAGAGCTAAAGTTTGTCAGGTCAAATGTTTCTTTGTACAGCTACCCAAAGTAAGCCCTTAGGCATCTTCTGAGATTCCCTTCCTCATCTAGAAAATCTCTGAGTAGGGGATGATATTACATATAATGGAAAGCCATGATTAGGACCCTCAGTTTGTACAAATATAACAGTGTAGATTTATTCAGCTCTACTAAAATCCCTGCTTTCCCAACTTAATTATGATGTGACTTATGCATACATATTCTTATGTATTTTTCCTATATGATTGCTGGTATAACTGAAATAATATAGGCAGTATCTTGTTGTGTTTTGTTATGTAATAAGTACAGATATTTTTAGTTACATTTTCTATACTTAAAAGTGGTGTACAAGCCATTTATTTTCCATTAACCATTTTCTGTACACTTTAGATTTTCTACACTTAAAGTGAAATTTTCTTTAATTTCTTCTTTGATAAAACCATATTTATGGTTTATATATTTATAATATATTTCTATAGATTTTATACATTATATATTATATATAATATATTTCCTATATATATATATTCCTTATATTTAATTTCCAAAGCCCTTTTATTCTTTGCATGCTACTTTTCTTGGCATTATAACATCCTGGTTTTGTATTACAGATGCAGATTATGATAGCTTCCCAAAGAGTATTATTTATAAATTTTTAATAAAAGGTGTCTTACAATCTTTATATTATATATTTCCTAATAGCTTTGCTTTTCCATGAATGTGCTTTGTTTTTCCTCTCTGTTGTGGGAAGCGGCAAAGATTCAGCTGCTTGGCCATTTGCTAGCCGGATATGTCACTCCCTGAGGGGAATTGCAAAAATAGGCAGAGGAGCACCACTCCCTGTCAGGAGACGCCAGAAGATCAAAGATCAACCGCCTGCAGGCAGGGTAGTATCAGCCCCTCAGGCGCTGTGCTAAAACACTTTAGTTTGGTTCCTCTTTTACTCCAGCCTTAATCCCTTAACCCTGTTTCCTAGCAACC
>NC_043705.1:71549789-71558001 GCF_006229205.1 Suricata suricatta
GGTTGCTAGGAAACAGGGTTAAGGGATTAAGGCTGGAGTAAAAGAGGAACCAAACTAAAGTGTTTTAGCACAGCGCCTGAGGGGCTGATACTACCCTGCCTGCAGGCGGTTGATCTTTGATCTTCTGGCTTCTCCTGACAGGGAGTGATGCTCCCCTGCCTATTTTTGCAACTCCCCTCAGGGAGTGACATATCCGGCTAGCAAATGGCCAAGCAGCTGAATCTTTGCAGCTTCCCACACTCTGTATTTCCAATTAGAGGTCCTCTTCAAATGTCTAATTATCATGAGCTCTCTACTCATTTTAAAGAGTGAGAAATAGGAAAGCATACTGGTCAATCTGTGTGCATGAATAGGGCTTGCTGATTGGTGGATTTCATTGAAAAGTGTTTTCATTAGGAAATTCCTTAAAACTTTATTATTTCTTTACAGACAGGTCAGTTTTCACAAAAAATCCAATCTTGAAAATATAATGCTGACTGCCAGGTTTCATGGATAAGGAAGAGGAAAAGACACAAGTACAATATATAGAATTCTTTTTTTTTTCATTTTTGAATCCCATTTTCTTTTTTTTAATAGTTTATTGTCAAATTGGTTTCCATACAACACCCAGTGCTCTTCCCCACAAGTGCCCTCCTTTATCACCACCACCTCTTTTCCTCTCTCCCCCTTCCCCTTCAACCCTCAGTTCATTTTCAGTATTCAATAGTCTCTCAAGTTTTGCATCCCTCTTTCTCCCCAACTCTTTCCCTCTTCCCCTCCCTCTGGTCCTTCATTAGGTTTCTCCTATTCTCCTGTTAGACCTATGAGTGCAAACATATAATATCTGTCTTTCTCCACCTGACTTATTTCACTTAGCATGACACCCTCAAGGTCCATCCACTTTGCTACAAATGGCCAGATTTCATTCTTTCTCATTGCCATGTAGTACTCCATTGTGTATATATACCACATCTTCTTGATCCATTCATCAGGTGATGGACATTTAGGCTCTTTCCATAATTTGGCTATTGTTGACAGTGCTACTATGAACATTGGGGTACATGTGCCCCTATGCATCAGCACTTCTGTATCCCTTGGGTAAATCCCCAGCAGTGCTATTGCTGGGTCATAAGGGAGTTCTATGGATAGTTTTTTGAGGAACCTCCACCCTGTTTTCCGGAGTGGCTGTACCAGTTTACATTCCCACCAACAGTATAGGAGGGTGCCATCTCTCCACACCCTTACCAGTATCTATAGTCTCTTGATTTGTTCATTTTAGCCACTCTGACTGGTGTGAGGTGGTATCTCAGTGTGGCTTTGATTTGTGTTTCCCTGATGATGAGTGATATTGAGAATTCTTTTTTTAATGAGATAAAATTTATATGTAAGAAAATGCACAGATTTTCCCACGTAGTGTCCAATGACTCCTGTAAAAAGGTCTATGTAACCTCTGTTTCAAATACAGTATGTATCCATCATGCTGGAAAGTTCCCTGTTGGCCTTTGCCCATCAGTTGCCTCTGCACAGAGGTAACTTCCATGCTGAGTTCTATTTATCTGAACAATATAAGCTTAGCTTTCTTTATTCTTCAGTTCATCAAGTCAGTTGCCACTTTTCTCTCTGCTTTCTAGGTTTCAAAATTGTATTACTGTCACATCTTATTCTCTTCCCTTTGTTATATTTGCTTTAAATACTTATTTTAGTGTCATTTTTGTGAGATTTTAGAAGGAAGCAGAAATAACTGTGTTTAATCTTTCATTTCAAATATAGTTTTTAAAGTAATGTCACAATTTCTCTGACTATATTTAATTAGTTCTTGAGCCATTATTCTCATATTTAATTATATGAAAGAGTTAAATCTCATAGTGTCCCAATATTGCCATTGCTTTTTTCAGAACCTGAATGAATATTTGGGCTCTTTTATAGTATTACTTGTACCACTCTAATCCTTTTATGTCAGCCAAAAATAATTATCTTTGACATTGTTCCATCCCCATAATCTTTGTTTACAACATTAAATGTCTCTTTTTCAGATTGTTTTACTTCCATTACTATTCACATCTGATAATACTTTTCCATATATAGAGTTATTTATTGGTCTAAATACAAGAGCCCTCTGCATATAGCTCTTGGCTGACCTTGAATATATTACTGCATGATAAAGTGGGTTGTGACACATTAACACATTTATTTTCTTAGGTATGACCATATGTTCTCAATCCTTATACAGCAAACTAGTAAAGATATTAATATTTTATAGCCATGCACAAATATATCATAAAAACAGCTTGATTATAATTTCTTTCATAGTAAGAACTATGTGATTTATCTATTGCCTTAAGTATATACAGATAGATATGTGATATTCTATAAATGCTTAAATTATCCTGGCTTTACATTTCATCTTCACAGTAAATGCTCATGGTCTTGCTTCATAGATTAACAGACTGTAGCTTATGGAGATCATAATTGGTTTAGGTTCATAAAGTTATTTCCTGGCAGTCAAGTCCCTTATAGTTGATCCAGGGATTTCTTTGAATTGCCAACTTTACCAAATGGCTGCCTACATAGGCAAAGAACAGAATTGGGGTGAGGGGGAAGGATGGTAATCTGACAGAACACTGACAATATTCCCTTAGTCTCTCACAGGAAAGACTTATATATGTATAGGTTCTTGTATCTCTCAGTGATCCTGAGACTCAAGTCCAAAATAGAACACAGTAGTGCTTCTGAATATAGGGGAATGTTGTAGTTTTGTCATAATCAGGAAGGTTCACTGTTACTGGCTAAGAAGTGGTTTCTTACTTCAGAACCAAGGCCCTGAGTTCCACAGGTCTTAGTCTTTATACTTCATTGATTACCTAGCATTGTCCCTCTCCACCCTTCTGATAAATATATCCATTGAAATGTGGCATGTTGAGTCAGGCATTTCAAAACTATGGATTATCTTAATGCATTATAAAAATATCTTGGTGTGACAAATTTCCAGAGGTCAGTAATATTCTTAGTGAAGTAACAGAGCTACCTCAAGATCACCTGCAATGGCACCATGAAGAAGCTCTGAACAAGACACATCACTCCCTAGAGGTTGGTCTTATCATAGGATGTCTTGGCCGTGTTCAGTTGTTCAAAGTAAATCAACAGTGAGGAAAAGAACACTCTTCAAGGAAGGCTGACAGGATACCCTTTCTCTACCACTTACAGATGAGTGCACATGGGGACTTTGCTATACTTAGCTTCACCTTCCTCATTTAAAAAATGTGGATAATGATAGTCTTGTCTCAAAGGGTTGTTCAGCAAATGGAATAGAGTCATCAAAGCACATGCTAAAAATTCAGTGAATGTCGGCTATTTTTGAATGCAAAATTCATTTGTGTATTTATGCAATCAGGAATGGTTTGCAAATATTTCCCCTGAGGATTCTGTGGATAGAGATAGAGATAGAGGTAATTCTTGTTTGGAGTTGCTTAGGGTAGTCATCTGGTGCTTTACACTACAAAACCTTAAGTCTTTAATATTCATTTCTGATCCATTGCTTATTCAGCTGTTACCTTTCTTCAAGTCATTATTTTATTTTTTCTCAAGTGATTATTTTAAAGGTGCATTTTCTGAACTTGTGACTATCTGACCATGTTCTTCTGCTACCTTTCCATATAGAAGACAATTGTAGTGACTATACAATTCTTGGGTCTGACTGCAACAGCTGCTGGTGGTGCCTGCTCAGATCCCTTCAGTACTTAGACTTCAGTGCACATCACCTTGACTTCCAGTTGCTAGTATTTGCATCTCTTTGCATGAGATACTGCTTTAGCTGGCAAACATCACCTTGCTTACTATGCCTGTATAGCTCTAAGTGGGATATGAGATTAATACTATTCAGAAATAGTACTCCACCAATGAGTGATAGTGGATAAATACCTTGGCTTCATTTCCTTGAGAATAGGATGACTCTTCAGTACATGCTTTGTACTATTTCTCAGTTTCTTGGAAGGATACATTCCAATTACCCCTGGAGAAAACTTGCCCCCAATTTCTTTCCTGTCTTACTTTCGTATTTCCCTTTTGATCCTTCTTGGGATCATCATCTCTGAGTAAATTACTCATATGTTGTTGTTTTTTTGAGTTGCTATTTAGAAGAATCTAATTTTAAGACCATTCATTTACTTTCAAAACTCTGTAAACCTTGCTCTATTTCCTTGTGGAATCTAGAGTTGCAGAGAATCTTAAGTATTATGTCATTGTTAGTTATCATTTTTCCTTCATCCTCATAATTCCAAAAATGTCAGCGTGTTTATAGATATGAGTCTTATTTCCTTTTGTATTGTGTGAAACTTTTTGAATAATTTAAATCTGTGTATTCAGATTGGTAACTATCCCTAAGAGTTTGCCTTTATTAAACATTTATTATTTCTGTTCTAGTTGTTCTGGTCTCATCTTCAGAAATATCTATAATTCTGGCACAGTTTATCTATCCTCTAGTTATAATATTCTCAGTCTAGTTATCCCTGACATTCAAACATTTTTCTCCCTGTATGTAAGGAAAGTTTGCTTACCTTTCATGTAATTCATTCCATTTCCTTGTATAAATTATGTTGTTTTCAGATCTTCCAGATAATTTTGCTTTCCCCTTCCCTGCAATTATTTTCATTTTCACAAGGGAAAGTCCTTTAATTCTACTACTCATGATATGTATCTGCTCTTGTTATCCAGAGATCATGACATTTAGCTCCTTACTAGGGTGAAAAGTTACTTTCTCAAAATTTTTGAAAACATTTCAGGGTTCTGTTAGAAACTTCTTTGGTCTAGAGTAACATTATCCAGTATCTCATATAATAATATATCTTTGGAAATATAAGAGAAATCTATCCTGAGTATATAGCTTCCCACATGCTGATTTGTGAATTGCCATCTTCTCTCTCTTTCTGCCTTTATTCTGGTGAAATTCCTCTTCAGTTCTTCACTTCAATAGCCTAAAAATGGGCCCAGCTTTTAGTTCATTTTTGGAGGTTGGCTTTTATCTGTTAGTGCTTACCTGACCTGAGATGAAAACTGAACAGGATTCCATTGTTTAGTTCTCTCTGATATTCTAAACATATGGAATACATGAACACAATTCCCACATGTATGTATATACATGTATATATGTATTTCCTGTCTTATTTGAAAAATTATTTATGACAACTCAATCCCAATAATAGTGGGTATGTCTCTGTGTCCAATCCTGTTTATAGCACTTCAGTTTGGTAACACACATGTATACCACACATGTATAAAATATACCTCTTCAGGAAACCTTCTTTCTCTGTAGTTTTTCTTTCCTTTTTCATTCTTTTTTCCCCTGAGAGTTGCAATGCCTAAATCTGTGTAGATACAGGTGAACAAATGGGTTCTTTGATATACTCAAAGGCAGTTACACAGTAAAAGGTTTTCTGCTCATTATTCTAATTTCTTCATCACAGATCAGACAGATGTTTATACTAGCTATTCTGTATTGTCATAATGAAATGGTGGGCAAGGAGGCAATTTTACTTTATATTTCAGGTATATCGCTCTTTATGATATAAATTACATATACGTATTTTGAAATACTGATTATGTTATGATATTCTTTTGTCTTCTTCCCTATCTTTATGGTATTTTAATTAGTAGAAATTTCATGATACTTTATTAGGGGATGCCAACCACTTTGAACTGGAAGTTGGAAACTTCAGCTTTCTGAAGACAAAAAAAAATTAAGGTAGGAATAGTGATGGCCTGAAGTCAGAAAGAAATGAATTTAAATATGGACTCAAACACTTAATATCCCTGTTAATGTGTCCAAGTTCAACTCCCTGAGCATCAAATTCCTCACATAAAATGTGAGTAATAATATTCACCACACAAAGCTGTTGAGACAGTTAAATGAGATAGTATTTTATAAAGTGCATAGCACAATGTCCAACACAAAAGCACTTGATAAGCATGGCTACCATTCAGCCCTGAACCTGTCTGCCTGTGAGAGAACTTCTGGATGACATCAAGGTACCTCACATTTGACCTATTCCAAACCAAGCCTATCATCAACTGCCATGTCTGCAATCCATTTCTTTTCCAGAGTTCTTCCTATGTGCATATTAGGTAAAACCCCAAGAACTAGTGAAAAGATCTGTCACACTTTGTCTGTACTATCCCATTAATGTTATATCAAATGACATAAGGGATATAGAATGTCATTCAAATTGTGTGATCTCTCTGAAACTTCCTTTTCCTATCTACAAAAAAGAGGGAAAGTCCAGGTGAGTTTTGAAGTCATTTTTTAAAATAATAGTTTATTGTCAAATTGGTTTCCATATAACACTCAGTGCTTCTCCCCATATGGGCCCCCCTCCATGACCAACACCCCCTTCCTCCCTCCTCTTCCCCCTCAGTTCATGGTTCGTTTTGTAATACTCCATGGTATATATATCCCACGTTTTCTTGATCCATTCATCAAATGATGGACATTTAGGCTCTTTTCATCTTAAAATGTTTGTGCTTTCAAATAAAATGAGGTTCACCTAAAGATTATTGCTTTAAGTTTTGGTGGTGAAAGAGGAATAAACCCAGCAGGTTAGTTACATCCTTAGAAATATCCTAGATAACCAATTGTTATTCTTGGCATTTGTTTTCACCATAAAGTTTATTTGACACTGGATCACACCTACATCATATTGTTAAGATTTGTGAAAAGCCACTTGTTGCTAATTTGATTATAAGTCCCATGATCTATAAAACCCTAACTTATATTTCTTATAACTTATATAACTTATATTTCACAGTCCTATAATCATAGAAAGCTGTCAGTAAATTTGACATTTGACATTGTCAGCCTTTTAATTTTAAGAAATTCTAGCATGTCAATAGTGGCATCACAATGTCATACTTTCAAGTCTTGCCTATTTTTTTAAGTTTATTTATGTATTTTGAGAGAGAGCGAGTGACCACGAGCAAATGGGGGACAGATGGAGAGAGGGGGAGAGAAAGAATTCCAAGCAGGCTCCCTGCTATCAGCACAGAGCCACATGAGGGGCTTAGGCCCACAAACTGTGATATCATGACCTGAGCTGAAATAAAAAGTTGGACACTTAACTGACTGAGCCACCCAGTGTCCTGTGCTTATTGTTATTGAACTGTTTGTGAGTGTTTCTTTTTTTTTTAAATTTCATTTTACATTTATTTATTTTTGAGAGACAGAGACAGCATGAGCAGGGGATGGTCAGAGAGAGAGGGAGGTACAGAATCTGAAGCAGGCTCCAGGCTCTGAGTCAGCTGTCAGCACAGAGCCTGATATGGGGCTCGAACCCACTAACCATGAGATCATGACCTGAACCGAAGTCAGATACTCAACCAACTGAGTCACCCAGGCGCCCCTGTGAATTTTTCTTTATATATTCTGGATACAAATCCTTGGTGAGATATATTTATTTATATTTTTCTCAGTCTGAAGCTTGCCTGTTAATTTTCTCAGTGGCATCTTTTGATGAGGAAAAGAGTTTTATATTTTTACTATTATTTCCTTTTATGATTATTGCTTTTCATAATCTAAGATAACTATATTTTACCTCTCAATAATGGACATTTTATTCTAGAAGCTTTTGCTTAGGTGTCTGATCCAATATATTTCATTAATTTTTGTATTTAATTGAAGTATGGATTAAGGGTTATATTTTTCCTTTGCAGGTATCCACTTGTTCCATTACCACTTTCTGAAAAGATAGTTCTTTCCCCACTGAATTGCTTTGATTGCTTTGGTGACTTAGTTGAAAATCATTTAATTATGTAAGTATGGATTAACTCGTTCAAGCATTTTTATTCCTTAATAGATTGTTTTGGTGTGAAGAGTATTGGCTATTGACTTAAATGAGCAACACAGAATAACTACTTTTATATTAAACTTGAAAGTTATCCTTTATGGACTAAATATACTTTCTTGTTTTTTAATAGTTTATTGTCAAATTGGTTTCCATACAGTACCCAGTGCTCTTCCCCACAAGTGCCCTCCTCTATCACCACCACCTCTTTTCCTCCCTCCCACTTCCCCTTCAACCCTCAGTTCGTTTTCAGTATTCAGTAGTCTCTCAGGTTTTGTGTCCCTCTCTCTCCCCAACTCTCATTCCCTCTTCCCCTCCCCCTGGTCCTCCATTAGGTTCTCCTGGTCTCCTGTTAGACCTATGAGTGCAAACATATAATATCTGTCTTTCTCCACCTGACTTAT
>NC_043705.1:71558101-71588777 GCF_006229205.1 Suricata suricatta
TGCCCGTCTCTCCACAGCCTCGCCAGCATCTATAGTCTCTTGATTTGTTCATTTTAGCCACTCTGACTGGTGTGAGGTGGTATCTCAGGGTGGTTTTGATTTGTATTTCCCTGATGATGAGTGATGTTGAGCATCGTTTCATGTGATACTTTCTTAATAAAAATGTGTTTACATTTTAAAAAGCCTCTTATATTTGCATAAGGCTACATGAGAGATAATATGATAGACAAAAACAGAGGAATGAAATGGCGAGAGATACAAGTGAGCCATATGATGCCACAGTCATAGTTAGAAAAAGTGACATAGAAAGGGAAAGAAGATACAGATACGCAATACCAAGGAACATGGAAGGTAATATAAATTTTGGGAGAGGAAAATAAATTTTAAGGTTTTGAAATATGCGCATTCCCAAAGATTTTATGTTTTATGTTGTAGTTTTTAAGTTGAATTCATTTTTATCATGACAAAACAAAAAGTCATGTAATCCCCATTATGGTTACACTTTTCCAGTTTATTGTTTTAGCCTCTAAAAATAGAGATTTTTTCCCTCAGACATGAATATATGGAAATAAACTTTTAGAAAATTCAAGGCACTTTTCTACTTAATTGGACATTTAGTCTTTCATTTGAAGGGAAACTACCTGCTAATTTGGATTTTATTGGAAATTTAAGGTTGCATGGGTTTTGACAGAAGTTTTTTGGGGCACCAGGGTGGCTCAGTTGGTTAAGCTTCTGACTTTGGCTTAGGTCATGATTTCATGGTGTGTGAGTTTGAGCCTGTGGGAGGCTATGCTGATAGCTAAGGGTCTGGAGCCTGCTTAGGATTCTGTGTCTCCCTCTCCTCTCTCTGTGTCCCTTCCCTGCTCATTCTCTCTCTCTCTCATTCCCTCTCTCTCTCTCTCTCTCTCCCTCAAAAGTAAGCAAACATTAAAAATTTAAGTCTACTTAACAATAATTAATTATGGGATACTGGAAAATCAGCTGTATAAATGACCCATTCTCCTGTCCAGAGATTTGTTGTCCTGTGCCACGTTCTACACATGCTGCATGAACCTGCTGAACAGTACGGATTGCAGATAGCAGGCATGTAGTGCTGTCAGTCATTTGGTCATTTTCTATCTATTTCTTCCACACACGCTGTAGATATGAGCTAAATTAATGGCACATTGACTGCAAAATAATGCTTAAATGAAGGATATATATTTTTTTATCTTTTTAAAGAAAAATTACCTTCTTAAAAAATAGCTATCGCTGGCAATAGGGAGCTTGTGAAAAATTAGTTGGACACCTCCTGGGGTTGCTTATCAATTTAGATCTTCATTTTTTCTCAGTGCCAATTATTTTTTGTATTTCCTTAATTTTTTTGTCAAAAATAGTTTTTAATGGTAAATTAAAACTTTAATATTACAGGCATAATCATTATTAATGAATTTGCTTTTTTTTGAGACTCTCTGAAATAGTCCAGATTATCCATAGAAGGAAAAGGTAAACATATGACAGAATTTATAAGCCAAAGAAAACTTATATTTTGCTTCATCTATCATTGTTAAGTACATCATTTCAGGGATGACTTACTTTTTTTCCTGAAGAGATTCTTGATTGCCCTAATTTTAACTGTTTTTTATACACACAGTTGTAGGAGTCCAATCTTTCATATATAATAGTGTGCTATTAAAAAGTAGCAGAAATATTTTTAAAGCTGAATTTCAATTTAGTGGAAAATAAAAATAAAATAATGAAGCCTTATTTTTTCCTGCAGAATAAAATTCAGTATAGTTAGGTACTTTATGAAATTAATTTTTCACTTCATCTCAGGAGAAGGATTTGACTTTATGATCTATAAAACACAAAACATGGGCCAGAAAAGATGTGTTTGTTTTTTATAGGCACATTATTAACTGATGTGTTTGATGGTCTTATTTAAGGATTTTTGTGCTTTATTTATGGAATGCTATTATATAAATGGACTGTAGAGAGATGCCAGATTCTTGGCTCTGAAAATTGCTAGCATTATGGGGAATTACTAAACCTAGTTATGGGGAACATTTTCTATCTTTTCTAACCATAGCATCAGTACTCTTCATTTAAAAATAACCTTAAAAAAAAAGCCTAAGACCAGCACCTGTTTGTCAAATGAGAAAGAATGGTGATCTTTGTGTGGCCTTTAACCACAGCTTAATGAGGACCTTACTCGTTGCCAGCATTCAGGATCCCTTGCCTCACTGTAGTTTAAACCAGTGGTGATACATACATGAGGGATTACCTTCCACGTCTTTTTTCCCTTGCCACTGCTTCCCAGGAGATAGTGGCTTGTGTGGTTATTCTATGCCACTAGAAATGAGTTAATTTTTATTATCTACCCAACTTCCTGAAGAGATAAAAATGTTTTATGGAGCTATTCTTGTTCTCGCTCATTTAATTCAATTCTTTCTTTCTTCATTAAGATGCTGAAAAAGTTTTAAATGTATGTCCACTACTAAAATTGGTGCAAAAATGGAAGAATATTTTTGGAGTTTTAAGATTTGTATTTAGAATGACCCTGCAATGTAAAGGACTGGCACTTTGACTGCACTAATTTTTCAGCGACACAAAGGCAGTAGCACAGCTAGTATTAAGAGTCCGGGAGCTTGATTTCCAGTCTTTAGCTTTTCTAGAAGCCTTTCTAACATTTTATATGTGTGGACTAATAGCAGCACAAAAAACTTCAAGTTGGAGTTCTAATCTTGAACATAGATGCCAAATGAATTTGGAGCATTTGGATTAGACTTAAATTGACTTCTTTACTGCCAGAAGAAATTGATTTCTGTATAAGATTTTATACCCAATCTATATTCCACAGCAATATAAGGAAGTTCTACTTGTTCCTCATTTAGTCCAATACTTAGTATTGTTTGTCTATTTAAAATAATTTAATCATTCTACCCAGTGTGCATTGGTATCTCATTAAGGTTTTCAATTTGCATTTTCTTGATAACTAATGATATTGTGCATCTTTTCATATACCTTTTGATTATACATTTAGGTTATTTTATGAAATGTCTATACAAATATTTTTGCTAATTCCTAGTGGAGATTTTTTTGTTAATATTGAGGGGTTTTTTATATATTTTAAATTCATTTAACTTTATTTTATATATCTCTTATCTTTCCTCTGCTTTATTAATGTTTATGGGCATTACATCCAGTCAGTTTTGCATCTCAGTTATAGTATTTTTTATTTCATTCTGACTAATTTTTAGGTCTTTTGTCTCTGTAAGTAAGGATCTTTCTGGTTTCTTCCATGCTTTTCTGAAGCCCAGCTATTATTTTTTGATTGTTTTATTTTTTTAATTTTTATTTTTTAAATTTTTATCTTATTTTTTTAATATAATACAATTTATTTTTTAACATATGCAATTATTTTCCATCATTTACAATACAGTAGTTACAATTATACTCCAAACAGAAAAGCAAAGTAAAAAATCAAAACCCCAACTTCTATTTCATGTAAATAGACTTATACATAAATTAGAAGGTTCAGTAACAACTAGTTAATCACCTAATTTCACAGCTATCTGAAGTAGCAATCATTATATAGCAGCTTATCTATGATACATTCAAGATACATGATTGTTGTTTTAAATTTAGACACATTACTCATATCTATTTTGATTAGCTTCCTGGCCTGACCTCTTCTTGTTCTTTCTTTTGGGATAAATTCCTGTCTTGCATTTTATCAGAACTTTGTCTTTTGTGTGTTAGCCTGTTCCTGGTCCTATTTCCACTAGAGTTGAAGATCTGCAGGACTCTGTGAGCAGTAGACCTGGTGCCTGAGGGGGTTTTGTGCTGGTTCTCTGGGGAAGGGTGCTGCTGCTGCTCTGGCACTCCATCACACTTGCCCTATTAAACAAGGCACCTGAAGCACACCGTGCTTGGAATAACCGGTTCAAGCCTTTGCTACATGTGCTGTGCCACTCTCAGAAGTCTATCTGTACTAATGGCAGGGATGAAAACAGGTGTTGGCCCACTCTCTTCACCTGAGAGGAGAGTTTGCACCCAGGCCTGTTCAGGAAGCCCTCAGAGAAGAATAAACAATCTCCTGCCTTGTATCCCAGGCTTTTCTCTGATCCCTGGCTTTACCTGTCAGTGTCCCTGCAGTTCATCCACCCAGCAGGAGTGCAGTGCTCCTGTGTTCATCTCAGGTGCTTGGCTGGATTTCAAAACTACAAATTTTTTGGACTCCATGTAGGACTGAAACATGCCAATCCTCTAGGGGATGGTCTTGCCACGCTGTGACTGGTACTGATTTGGCCAAGCAAAGCATTTGCACAACTGCTCAAGAGCTTGGATTTTATGGTAAAGTGTAGCAAAATGCTGGCAGCCAGATTAACTGCCATGAGCAGGCATCTCTGCTCATATGCTAATGAACAAGATAGTGCAATGGCTCCTGCCTGGCTCTTCTGTCCCCTAGGAGTTAATACTATGTCTCCCAAATGCACTACAATAAGGAGAATTGTCTATCTCATATCCCTGGCATGAGCCTGGGAATTTTCAAAGCATGCTGTCCAGTCCTAGACCTCTGCCCACCTTCTCCACAGGAGGACAACTCCTCCCACCACCTCAACTCTAGCAATGGCTTGGAGTTCTAAAACTTTAGTCTTTGAGCTTCACTTCCTGTAATAATCAACCCCTCTCATTTTTCCCGTGAATGGTTTTGTGGAAGTGTTTTTTTTTATAATTCCTTGCATGCTGTTTACCCTCTTCCTCCACCCTCTCATCTTGGTGGTCAGGGATCCCTCCACTCTGCAGCAACCATGATTATTTTCTCTGCCAAATCACATCACCACACCTCCTACCTTCTACCCTATGGCCTCTTTTCTTCCTCTATTTGTGCAGTGTGTCTTCTCAGTCATCAGTACATTTCCTGGGTGTTCAGAATGACTTGAGAGTTATCTAGCGATGTTTGAGAGAGGAGGCGAGCATCAGGTTCCCCTACTGCTCTGCCATCTTAACCCCAATACTCTTAATTTATACAAAATTAAAAGCAAACCAATAACCTTTTAGTAGGTAATTGTCTCTAAATTTGAGTTAAAGTTTTTCTGTTATGAAGTAAATCCTTTAAATTGTTTTTCTTGACCACTGATTATTTTAAATATTATCAACTCTAGTGGATTAGGCTAATGACAGTTTCAAGCTATGGTACTGTTGCTTTGAATGATTAAGACACTTTTAGCAGTTTTTTTCCTGTTTTCTATATTTATTATGCAATGATGATAAAGCATCCATATTCCAAATCTCAGATTTCACTAATTATTGAGTCTCATTTTTTAACAGTATTATGAAATTCAAGACGGCTTTAAAATTACTGTTATCTATCTAAATTATGTTATTTCATCTTAATTTAATCAGGTAAAGAAATGAGAAAGAAAAATGTCAAACTCGTCCACTTCCTCAATCTACTTTGAAGATTACACATCTCTTCTCTTTGCAGTTATTTATTTAAAAGAGAAACAGGGATGCCTAGGTGACTCAGTTGGTTAAGGGCCAACTTCAGGTCATGATCTGGTGGTCATTGAGTTTGAACCCCACATCGGGCTCTGTGCTGACAGTTCAGAGCCTGAAGCCTATTTCAGATTCTGTGTCTCCCTCCCTCTCTGCACCTCCCCACTTGCACTTTGGCTCTCTCTTTCAAAAATAAAAAACATTTAAAAAATGAAAAATAAAGAGAAACAAAATTATTAGCTTAACTATCAAGTTAGTAAATTAATTCAATACAAGCAAAAGTAATTTGTATACTCTATTTCTCAAGTAATCAACATTGAGTAATTTATCTACAGTATTTTGAAGTTTTACCTCTTGGTCCCAATATTTCTCTTCTTTTATGGTACCCTAAATATGCTTTTGGACAATACATTTACTTGAGAGTTTTCAGATGACAAATTTGACTCCACTTTTTATTTTATTACCTTAGAAATAACTTTTTATTTCAACCTACAATAGGTAGTATAGTCCTAGACATTCAGGTTCTCAGTATATAGACCTCCTGGGTTAAAATCTCTGCTTCATAAATTAACTAGGTCTCATTGGGCTAGTTATTTAATCATTTTATGCATAAAATTAGGTAATAATATCATCTAATTCATAAAATAGTTGCTAAGATCAAAGGAGATATTTTTTGTAAAGTGAATATCACAGTGCCTGGAACAAAGGGCTTAATGATTTCTACTTTACTGTATATCCTTATACACAATTGATTCTTCAACAACATACAGATTTGAATAGTGCAGATCCACTTAAAGGCATTTTTTTCTTTTCCTGGAAAAGCTGTATTGTTTCCATTTTGTCCATGGCTTGGAAGACAGCTCCAGGGTGGTTTAAAAGCTGCCTAGTGGTTGCAGACAGAAGCCCTTCCACCATGGCATTGCCAGAGGGGTCCCTCAAAAGTCACTGGGACCCTCAAGTTCCTAGTTTGCTGAAGGATGAGCCTTTCCAAAAAGTACTTGTCAGCCCTCTCTGGGGACCAGCCTTCCATTGTCAGTCAGGAGGTTACCCACCTTCTGGATGAGTTTCACCTCCCAACCTCAGAAGCAGACCTCTAGGAAGTCAAAGAGATGGGAGTCAACACAGCAAAACATAGGGTATTCAGATCCAAAAGGTCCTGATTCAAGTGCTTCCCCATAACCATGGGGTCTTCCACGGCATGCACAGTTTTATACCACTCATCTGAGATGGCTTATGCGCATCCTGGAAGAGGGCACTTCTGCTGTGCTGGTTTACAGGAGATGTTTGGCACCCTCAGGCTTCTCCTCAGCCAACCTGTGGAAGAAGCAGCCCACAATCCTCTGGAGCTACATTGTAGTGGTTGAAATCGAAGCCAAGAGAGAGGTAGGTGTAGGAGACTTACAGATGCATATTGATCAGATGGTTTATGGTGGCCACCACCTTGATGGAATCATTCTGATGAATCTGTGAGCTCATGGTTGATCAGCAATAAGGAGCTAAACTCAAAATATGGTGTTGACTGGTCCCATAGGCAGAGGATGGCTGAGAATATGGTTCTCAAGGTTGTGTCTAGAAAAGAGGTTGGAGGAAGGTTGGAGGCTTGAAGAAGGGACATCACTGGATCTGTTCTGTCCAAACATGAAGCAAGAGTCAGATCCATGGGACCACAATGGGCACTTCCTAGGGGTGGAGTTTTTTCCAGGACAATTCTGTAATTGCATTTTTTCTTCTGATTTTCTTAATATATGATTTTTCTAGGTTACTTTATTATAAGTATATAATTATATGTATATGTATAATTATATTAACATATAACACATAAACTGTATGTTAATTGGCTACTTATTTTATCAGTAAGGCTTCCAGTCAACAGTAGGTTATTAGTTTTGGGAGAGTTGAAAGTTATATTGTATTTTCCACTGCACAGAGAGGTCAGTACCCTTAGCACCCACATTGTTAAAAGGTCCAACTGTACTTTCCATATGCAAGCAGATTGACTGAAGCTGTCATATGACATATCTTTGTATATTGCAATGTATTATAAATTTACCCTGAAAACAAACATTAATTTTAACTATGTACATTTCAATGCTGTCCACTCCTGGACCTCTGCCCACCTCCTCCAC
The DNA here is from genome assembly GCF_006229205.1 of Suricata suricatta. Lineage (NCBI taxonomy): Eukaryota > Metazoa > Chordata > Mammalia > Carnivora > Herpestidae > Suricata > Suricata suricatta. The sequence continues at coordinate 71,565,709 of NC_043705.1, forward strand.
AGAAGAGTTCATTCTTTTAAAAAAATTTTTAAATGTTAATGTTTTTTTTAAATTATTTTACAGAGAGAGAGAGAGAGAGAGAGAGAGAGAGACAGACAGACAGTGTGAGCAGGGGAGGGTCAGAGAGAGAGGGAGGTAAAGAATCTGAAGTAGGCTCCAGGCTGTGAGCTAGCTGTCAGCACAGAGCCCGACACAGGGCTCGAACCCACGAACCATAAGATCATGACCTGAGCCAAAGTTGGATGCTTAACCCACTGAGCTACCCAGGCACCACTTAAGTTCATTTTTGAACACCAGAGTTATTTCAATGTAAAATTGACTTAATTCTAAATATAACTTTCAAAATAAATTATGATGAACACTTTATCATCCATCTGTGACATTAAATAATCTGTATTTTAAAACAATGAGCTTCCAAAAAAGAGGAAAAATCCTATTTTTTCTTATTTATATTACTCATTAAAGGATATTTTGTTATGTTTTCAGTTACCTGTTATAAACCCTGAGCTAAATGTTTATAAGAACAGGCAATTCTTGATCTATTCTAGGGTTTGATATTTGAGTAATTGTATTAGAGGCATCAGCAGTACTAAATAACTCTGATTATACTGAATGAGAGATAAATGATTAAAAGCCTGCATGAAGCATTAATTTACTACCAAATAGTCACATAATACCAATTGACTATTCTATTATTTCTCCCTTTGGGCAACGTTATTTTGGATAGAATAAAATTGCAAAGATCACAGATAGAAGCACTATAATTTATGAAATAGCCGAGTTGGACTGCCTTGTCAAAATAGGTTAGGAAATTTCTCATGATTATAGCCAATGTTGCAACATTTTTAAAGATAGAAATCCATTATCATTTCTCTCTGCCACCTGAAAAAAGTCATCCTACAGAATCTGATTTCTTCCTTAGGTGACATGACACTGCTCAGAAGGCAATGAAACATTCTTTTTCTAAAATATCAGCTATCAAATGGCAGACTCTAAACTAGGTCATGTTTGGTTCCTCAAATCTATTGTGTATTACTAAAGAACTAGGAAATTTAAAGAACTTTGATTATCTTATATTTGTATATAATTTTGTTTTGATTATATCAGTAACAACAAAATCAGCTGCAATTATATTCTAAAAATATATCCTACAGGTGGAAATAAAAGGAATGTATAATACATATAATTATATAGTTTTTACATATATATGTAGATATAGTTTTATAATTATATGTAGGAAGGATATAGCACTTATTTAGCTTGTATGCCTAATGCTAGTGAACTTAAGCCAACTGAAAGCTAATGGAGTTATGGGAAAGACTCTTAACAGAAAATTGGTGAGTTTAAATTTGGTAACCAAATCTTACTGATTTCTTGTACACAGCTATACTGTTTTCCTACCCTGTTCTCTGTTTTTTCTCCCCCTCTGTTTCAGTCTCTCTCTCTCTCTCTCTCTCTCTCTCTCTCTCTCTCTTGCTTTCTGAATTTCTTCAGAGTAGATGTGAATCTGTTTCTTAAAAATAGAGACCATAGGGGAGCACCTGAGTGGTACAGTTCTTTAAGCATTCAACTTTGGCTCAGGTCAGGATCTTATGGTTCATGAATTTGAGCCCCCGTTAGGTTTGGTGCTGTCAGTGAGTGCAAAGTCAGCTTTGGATCCCCTACCCCCCTCTGTCACTCTGCTCCTTCGCTTACTCTGCTCCTTCTCTGCTCCCTTGCTTTCTCAAAAATAACTAAACATTGAGAGAGAGAGAGAGAGAGAGAGAGAGAGAGAGAGAGAGAGAGAGAAGTAAATTGCTCAGAGAAAGACCTCTAATAAGCATAGATTGGTGATTTGGCAGAAGTTCCAGATTGTTAAAGGAATCTGGTGCTTTTACCTGAAATTATTGGCAATAGTCTTATTCTGTGCCTCTCAAATTTAGTTTTGTGTTCAGTGAGTGGTGAGGTTTGAATCAGGAAACCAACTATAAGAATTGAGCTGGTAAGGCCAGTATTAGTATTTGGAATTAGGGAACCGAGTACTAACACTCCGGTTCCTATGCCTGAACAGTAATCTAATATGGTTGAATGCAAATGATTCTGCCTTAAAAAAAAAACCTTTATGTTCTATTGAAAAGGAAGGACTGCATACACTTAGGGGACATGTTTTTAGTTCTTATTATTCTATGAGGACAGGAAAATTCCAAGAATTAGATTCTTTCTTGACATTTCTTCAATTTTCATTAAGATAATGGATGAAAATAATTTACAGCACTTTACATATGGACATAGTAGATCTCTTTACTGTCATCCACTTACATTGTTAATAACCATCTTCTTTCAGAATCTGTTTGACTATTTAATCCTAGAAATTTTTTTCCCCATTTTCCACTCAACCAATGTAAAGTATGTTCCCAAAATAGGTAAAATTTAATATAGCATATTGTAATATACATAAAAAATATACAACAGGTACTTTAGGCACTTAAAGAACCTTGAAAATTAGCTGATTAACCTAATTGTGACCCAGGAACACACGAATAGTAAATGGCATCCAAATTTCTAGGTCTGGATTTTCTGAGTATAAATTTCACATCCTCTTCATTCTGTTATATGAAGTCTATGCCACAGGTGATATAATAATGCTTGTTTTCAGTGATCTACACTTAGATTTTTGCCTGAATTTACCATTTGTATTAGTGAAATTTTCATGCTTGGCCATTAATATATTTTTTGGATCAGTTGTTTGTCATGCACATAGATAATTGTTCTGCACCCATTTGCTTAGTTTTGTTGTTGTTGTTGTTGCAGAATCAAAGCTATTTTTGCTTCAAGGCCTTTTTGTGAGTCTTTGCTAGGCTGCAAACTTTAGTTGGTAAGAAGATAGAAAAGAATCATAAGAATTAACAGAATCTTTTGACCTATATTTCTAATAAGGATCACTTACCCTCTAGTTTTAAATATTTTATTATGAAATATTTCAGATATACAAAATGTACAGACAATACTATAATGAATACTATAATTAATGCACCTACCACCCAATTTTAAAAACACAACATTTAAGGGACACCTGGGAGGCTCAGTTGGTTGAGCGTCAGATTTTGCTCAGGTCATGATCACCCAGTTTGTGGGTTCAGCCCTGCATTGGGCTCTGTGCTGACCGCTAGCTCAGAGCCTGTTGCCTGCTTTGGATTCTGTGTCTCTTTCTTTCTCTGCCCCTCCCCTGTTTACTTCTGTCACTCATAAGTAAAGAAATGTAAAAAATTTTTTAAAACCACATATTTGGTTGTATCTTCAAATATAATTTTTGCTGTTATTGTTGTTGTTGTTATTGTTGCTTGTGTGTTTTTGGAGCATGAGCAGAGAGAGAATCAAGCAGGTTCTGTGCTGATAGCAGAGCTTAATCTCAGGAACTGAGATCATGGCCTGAGCCAAAATCAAGTCACTCATTTAATCCATTGATAGACTCAGTCACTCACAGTACAGTTTTAAGCACAAAATACTTCAGTAGTTTATGTACTCCATTGTAATCCATTCCTCTCCTTTCATATCTTCAGGTACCCAAGACCCTGAAGTTGGCACGTATATATAATAAGCTTCCTATATGTATCTCTATAAACAATAAGGAACTTTATCATTTTTGACAAATAATATTTTACTCTTTTCTTTCTTTTCACAATTGCTTTGTTGAAATGATCCACACTACAAAATTCATCCATGTAAAATGTATAGTTGGATGGTTTTCAGCATATCCACAAAGCTGTACAACCATTATAATTATCTAGTTTTAGGACATTTTTATCATTCCAAAAAGAACTATTGTATGAATTAGAAATGACTTGATTTCTTCCCCTAGCCCCTAGAAACCACTAATTTCCTTTTTTATGTCTAATGGTATGCCTATTCTGGACATTTCAAATAATGAAATCATGTAACTTATAGCTTCTTTTATTTAGAGTATTTTTTTTCAAGATTTGACAGTGTTGTAGAGCTATCAACAGTGTGTTTCTTTTATGGTGAATAATATTCCATTGATAATATATAACGCATTTTATTACCCCTTCTTCAATAGATGATCATTTGGGTTGTTTTGACATTTGACTATTATGAAAAATGCTTTTATGAATGCTCCTGTAAAGTTTTTTTGTGAACATGTTTTCACTTCTCTTGAGTGTGTATCTGGGAATGGAATTACAGGACTGTAGGATAAATATGGATAGCAATTTGAAGACCTGCCAAACTGTTTTCTGAAGTGATCATACAATTTTACTATCCAAGCAGCAATGTATAAATGCTCAAAATTCCTCACATCTTAATAACACTTGTTATTGCCTAATATTGGCCATCCCAGTGGGTTACAGTGGTGTCTCAATGCAGTTTTGATTTTTATTTACTTAATGAAATGATTTTGAGCATCTTTTCATGTGCATAATAGCCAGTTGCATATCTTCTTTGGAAAAATGTGTACTCAAACCTTTTTGTCCATTTTAAAATTCAGATATTTGTCTCCTTTTATTGGGTTTATAAGTCTTCTTTATAAATTCTGCATACAAGTCTCTTACCATATTTGTAATTTGCAAATATTTTCTCCCATTCTTTGGGCTCTTTATTTCTTGATGGTGTTCTTTGAGGAACAAGAGGTTTTAATTTTCATGATCTCCAACTTATTATTTTTGACACCTGTACTTTTTGTGTGATGTTTAATTGCTTATTGAAGGTCAAAAATTTACTCCCATATTTTCTTCTCACATTTCATAGTTTCAGATTTTAAATTTAAGTTTAGTACTCATGTTGAGTTAATTTTTGTATGATATAAGTCCGTCTTCATTCTTTTGCTTATGACTATCTAATTGTACCAGCACTATTTCTTGAAAAGACTATTCTTCTTGAATTGTCTTGGCATTTCATTAATTATTAATTGGCCATAAATGTAAGGGTTTATTTTTAGGTTCTCAATTCTGTCCACTGATTTATCTTTCTTTATGCCAGTACCATACTGTTTTCATTACTGTTTCAAATTAATTTCTGAAATCAGGGTGTGCATTTCCTCATATTTTATTCTTCTTTTTGTAGATTGTTTTGGCTTTGGGGGATCTCTTGATATTTCATGTAAATTTTAGGATTAGTTTTCTAATATCTGCAAAAAATCAGGTTGAGATTTCTATAGTGATTGTGTTGAATCTCTATCCTGAAACCTCACTGAATTCTTTGGTTAATTTTGTGTGTATGCTCATATTTTTAAAATACATGACTGCGAGAATTGTAAATGTACCCTAACATTAGCTTTCTGATAGTCATCAATTTTAAGTCTATATGATCTATGGAGTTCATAGTTTAACCTACATGCCAAAAGGCTTTGCTATAAGAAATTAAATGGTTTAATAGAAATTTAGAGGTTGTATATATAACTTTGTGTGTGTGTGTGCGTGTGTGTGTGTGTGTGTGTGTATAGTAATTTCTTAGAAACAATATACTCCATTTCTGATTTACCAATAGAAGAGTATTCAATCTATATTCTCTTATATTCTTCAATTTATAAATTTAGTAAGCCATGAATCAAATAATATGCTATATATGTTTTATATGCTGTAGCAATTAATCTTTACAACAACCTGAATTCAGTATTTTCCTCTACATTTGGTTGAGACAATGAAGCTGAAATGTACATGTCAAGTATCCAACACTATATAACTAGACAATGATAGAGCCAGGATTCAAATTTGGATCTTCCTAAGGGGCTTGACTCTTGGTTTCTGTTCAAGTCCTGATCTCACAGTTCGTAGGTTCGAGCTCTGCTGTGAGCAGAGAGTCTGCTTGGGGTTCTCTCTCTCTCTCTCTCTCTCTCTCTCTCTCTCTCTCTCTCTCTGTCTCTCTGTCTCTCTCTGCCCCTCTGTCACCTATGAGTGCTCCCTCTTTCTCTCTCTCAAAATAAATAAACTTTTTAAAAAATTTAGAAAGATCTTTGTCATGTGCACTGAAATTTATCTCTATGAATTATTAGTCTTAATTCTACATTATCAAGAATCACAGAGTAAGTTTGTTCCCTCTCCTCCTTACAGAGACATCAAAATTTCTCTCATTTTCCTCATAGGATGTTATTCAAAAATTTCTAAACCTTTCACAGTGTTCAACATGATACAGTTTACATATTCATTTATCAGTGTCCTTGAAAGTGGTCCCTTAAAGAATGGAGAGTAAACTCAAACAAAACAATCTAGATATCGACTGGTTGTTGATTTACCAATAGGTTGGTCCAGATAAATCAGAGAAAATGCAATGTGTACAGAGGTGAGTCCAGCATAATAAGATGCTACCAGTGTTGATTCTGTAGAGAAACGAGAAACAGAATAATGTCTTTACTTGGAAATTAAATGGACCGCTTTTCAAGCAGAATTTATTGAATACTTTAGAAGTTTCTGGCTCTTTATTAAATACCATAATTTTGTCTTGATATAGCAAGTTATTTATTCATAATCCACTTATTAAGCTAAAATATTTTTAAAATTATGACTATTTGGGAGAGAACATAAAACAAAAACTGAGCTTTTATATTTAAAATCATCTGAAAAACAGTTATTTTTGGACATGTCAATAATCTGAGCTGTAATTCATCAATAATAAGTAGTAAGAATAAATAAATGATTATAACTAGCCATATTACTGTTTATACCTCAAAAGAAATTTTCTTATTAAAGTAACCATTGGACTATTCACTTTGAGGGAATTTATCTGAATATTTTCCCTTACTAAATATTAAATTCAGGTCCTTAGAGCATTTCACCTGACATATTATTTTAGTTAACATTTTACTATATAATTTTAATTTGTCTCCTCCATCTATTCTTTCTGTTTTTTTCCCTTAAACGTATATTTCTGCCTGTTGTAAGGCAGAGCTTTTGTCTTTCCATTCCATACTCAAAATCATTTATGCACAGATGATAGATGGGTGTTACTTCATGTCTCAGAATGATCTGTGCTACAGGCTGTCTGGATTCCTGTATTTGACTCCAAGATTAAGCTGTAATGCACTGGAAGAAGTCCTGAATTCATACCCTCTCTCCTAAGTGGGGCAGGGAAGAATTGCAGCATATATAAAAAATATTTGTATTCCTAAACAGCTCCTTAAGTCTAAAGGTAGAAACATTTCACTTAAAGTATAATTACAGGATGTGATGTAATCTTAGCTTTCCAAACTTGTTTTCCATGTTCACCTCTCATAATCCACTGTCAATCAAAGTGACATACATACATACATAACAAATTAACTACCTATCCCCAGGTTCTATCTATTCTTCCATAGGTCATATTCCTTGCACTGCCACTCACCTCTGTAAGATTATCTTTGTTCCTTTATTAGGTTTTCCCCCCTTACTTTAAAGCTTAGCTGTGTGTGCATATTTTTACTTTAAAAATTTTTTTTAATTTAACCAAACTTTCCACATATTGGGAATAGGTATGAATGTATGTGTGTGGATTTGAGAATCTACATCTGATTTCACATGCCATCACAATAAAAAGCCCATTTCAACAAATATCTATATTTTCAACTGCACTTTAGGCACTTGAAAATTTTCTCCTGTTATATAAGTAGTTGATTTTAGTTGTAACCTATAATTTAATCTAACTTACTTTTGTTTATTTGTTGTTAACCTATTGCCTTTAATGTTATAGGATAAGAAAGTTGATTGTGCTCTGGAATATACTGAGTGAGATATAGGTTGAGTTTTAATAATAAATTATATCTGTTGCTTTGGTGTTCAAGTAACCGAAAACTTAAAGAGATCATATAATTGCTAACTCTTTATACAATTTATTTTTTGCTTAGTGGAATCCTTAAAAATGAAATCATATGCAGAAGATGAATAGATAAAAGCATCATTGCCCTCACTGAGGCAAAAGCTTCTACCTTTTGAATTCCCTTTTTTTGTTCATTGGCATCACTAAAGGCATCTCTTTTGAACATCAGGGTTACTGTCAACAAATGCTTATTCTCAGGATACATCCCAGACAGCATAATGCCTATAGATTATTGTGATGGGCAGAATCATGGTCCTTTAAATATGTCCACATCCTAAGCCTTGGAATTTGTCGACATACTTACTGTATATATAAAGTAGATTTTGCAGGTCTGATTAAATTAATCTTGAGATGGGTTATCTTGGATCACCTGTGTGGACCCAATATAATCACTAGGTCCTATTAGGTGAAAGAGGGAGAAAGAACAGTCAAAATCAAAATAGGAGATGTGTTAATGATGGAAGAAAGGCTGGAGTGATGTAGTTTCTGGCTTTGCAGATGGAAGTGGGCCATGAGCCAGGCAGCCTCCAGAAGCTGGGAAAGGCAAGGAAATATCTCCTTGAGCCTCTAGAAGAAACATGGCCCTTTTTATACCTTGATTTTCCCTTCAAAAACTGATGTTTAGACTTCTGACCTCCAGAACTGAAAAATATTATTTTTTCCTACTTTGAGCTCCTCAGTTAATATGTATTTCTTACAGAAGAAATAGAAAACTAATACAAGTAATAAGCTAACAACAGGTGAATGGATGTATCCCAGTTTATAGCTATTTGAAAGAATCAGTAAGGTTTCACAGAATAGTATATAAGCCAATCAATTATTTCCTTTAAAGCATAAAATTAATGTGTACTGCCTATGGTTGCATCACAGTTTTAAAATACATTTAAGGTAAGATTTTATATAATTTAATATCTTTGTGTCCTCATAGTCAAAGTGCTTTTAGTTTGATTGTTTTATCTGATATGTATACACACAAATGAGAGGTTCTCAGGGACCACTGACCAATTTAATTTAGAATGGAAGTTTATTTAACCTCAGTATAAGAGATAATAAAGAATTGAATCCAACAAATTTGTGATACTTCAGATTCTTCTATGACATTACTATGAAGTAATTATAAAATTTGCAATAGCAAACCATCAGTACAAAGAAAACACTGTTTAATCTGTTGAATCAATCCATCTCAGTTTTGAAAACCTTTTTCAGAAATTGTCATTTTATTTTTTTAATGTTTATTTATTTTTGAAAGAGTGCATGGGCAAGAGAGCATGAGTGGGGGAAGGGTAGAGAGAGAGAGGGAGACATACCTTTTGAAGCAGGCTCCATGCTCTGAGCTGACAGCACAGAGTCAGATGTGGGGCTTGAACTCATGAACCGCGAGATCACAACCTGAGCTGAAGTTGGATGCTTAACCAACTGAGCCACCCAGGTGCCCCCAAATTGCCTTTTTCTTAAAAGTTGGGCATATTGGTAACAGGTTTATCTTTTGAGGCACACGGCTTATGACTAAATAAGAGGAAGATAACCAGACCACTGTCTCTTGCTTTCATTGTCCTTTGATTTTCAGCTTACCTTATAATGACAAATTTCTCTTTTTAACTCCAGTTTTTGACGTGATTCCCCCCTTTTGCTTGATTCCAGATAATCATAGTCATATCAAAAATCAAAATCATAATAAAGAGTTATGTTTTTGTCATTCATACCATGGCATCATTATCATCATCTGGTCATAATTTATCACCTTCAGGAGATAGCCTGAGAGGAACTAGTTGATTCTGAATTTTGTCATCCATCTTGGGCTGCATCTTTCTCTCATTTGTTTTCATTTCATTCTTTTTCATATGAAATTACTTTTTAACAGAAATTATAGCCAAAAAATATGAACCAGGAATTCTATTCTCTTTTTGTCACATATCAGCATTTTATAATTGATTCCTACCAGTGGATCAATACTCTGATTTTGAGTGCTGATATAACTTAAAATTATAAATAAACAAAAATCTTAACAAGTAAAACCCTAAAACAAACAGAAATATCACCACCAACACCACCAAAATTTTAAAGTGTGCTTTGCTTTTTTGATCACGGATGGGCCCTGAATAGAAGCACCATTATAGCTCCCTGAGATCTTCATATTGCTTCATCCTAATGAAATGAGGGATTAAGGAGTGTTTCCTTCACTCTATAAAGTCACAAGTCTGTTAATTGGCAGAGGTGGGTATCATTATTTTAAGCCCAAGTCTAGTGCTGCTTCTTCCATAATATTTTACTGGTGTCAGTCCAAACTCTGATACCTAAAAATTGAGCTGTGTATTTTTTAGGAGCCTACTTTGAGTGCAATAAGTGCAAATTGCCCAAGAAGTGGGTTTCTAATGATAAATTTCAACTACTATAAATTATTATTTAATTTAACTTATTTATTTGCCATCCTGACTCATCTGCTTTTATAGTTGGAAAGGTAAAGCATGACGTATCAAATGCATGCTTCAGCCCTGTAAGTTTTCTATAGCCTACTTGACAATGATCAGTGTTGTTAATGGCTTTGCTGCTGATTTAATCCCACTCAGAGAATCTTGTCTGTAATGTTTCCTGCTAATCTCATTCCTTGCATGGCTAAGCAATGCTTTCCTTCCATTTGGCTTCTAAATATACCAATGTTCATTTAATTTATTTTCCTGTGCTATTCAGCTTGGATTTTGTACATTTTTTCCATGATAAACAAGAACATTAAAAAGTAAAGAAATAGAAATCTCAAATTATTTATCTTTACTTATATGCTATGATTTTTTTTATTTTCCATTAGGAAATCACTGCTTTGGTAGTTTTATGTCTACTACTATCCAAAAGATTTCCCTTGTCAGTCAGTAATCCAGATGAGATGAATATTCCTTTATAGTTTAACCTTTTTTAAGAGTTGTCTGCCTTTCAAAAGGTAAATATTTTTTACCTTTCCTCAAATTTGAAAACACGTAAGTGGGGAGAAAAAGTATTATTGGTTATGTTACTTCTATCTAATTTTATATTTCCATGTTATATTGGTTTATAATCTATTATTTTTTGTGGCTTCTATAGACAAAATAAATCAAAGGAATTTATTCCTATGGGAAATATTTAGTTACGTGCCTTTAGACAAATTGTGTAAACTCTCTGGGCTTTACTTAATTCATTTACGTATTGTGTCATATACCTAGAGAAATACTAGCTAAAAAGTGTGAGTCAGAGAATCTAGGGAGAGGAAATTAAAGAGTGATAGCAATAAAGTAATAGAGAGTGTGCATACTATGTTGAGTAGTTTGGAATTTGGTAGGTGACATAAGGAAACTGCTGAAATGTTTTAAGAAGAGGAACCATGAACTCATATTTGTGTTTAATAGAAATGACTCTAAAGTTGATGTAGTAAATGGATTTGACAAGTCTGAAACCTTGATGATATAGTCACAATTTCAAATATATTTCATTGTCATCATGAATCCATTTGTGTTTGTAACATAGCATAAGCTATGTTTTTGGGTTTAGTAAATGAGGACATTTTATTACTTTGAAAAATGGAGACAAAATTTGCATAGCTGGGCTGAAGAAAGGAGATGTACCTTTACCATCGCAGGTGTTCTGATACCTACAATATATTAATTTAATGGAGAATCAGTATCTCTCTAACATCTTGAATTAATGAATTCGTGTTTTGAGTTTAACATGTTATATGTTATGTTAGGAACTGTAATCTAGGTGGTAGCTTAATTTGTGCAATCATCCAATATGAAGATATGGTACAATTACAGATTACTATAAAGTATAAGTGCTTACTCTGTTCTCCAGGTGCTATAATAGTGTCTTACAGCAACTCTCTTAAGGAGTGATGGCTATTCCCTTTATAAAGGTTGTAAAACTATGATTCAGAGAGCTTTATGCAAGGTTATATGACTAATAAGTTATGGAAATAAAATTAAATCCAGATCTATGTAACTTCAAAGCTCACTGTGTTAGTATTGCATGGATCTACAACACAATGTATTGTACTGTCCTTCTGGAGGAAAATGAGAATTAGAGTTAAAGCAATTAAACCATGGATTCATAGCAAGTGGCAGAACAAGATCATCTGATTTTTGTTATAGTGTTCTTTCCACTGCACCAGAGCTGTCTTCTACTATATCCGTGGAGCTATGTTTTAAAAACCACAGCTTCTCAGGAACATCTTCAGACTTTGGTCCTCTGATGGATTCTCAAACAGAACTTTTTTTCCTTTATTATTTTTTTTTAACAATAGTTTATTTTAAAATTGGTTTCCATATAACACCCAGTGCTTCTCCCCACAAGTGCCCCCCACCATGACCATCATCCCCTTCCTCCCCTTCCCCTCCCCTTTCAGTTTGTTTTCAGTATTCAATAGTCTCTCAAGATTTGTGTCCCTCTTTCTCCCCAACTCTTTTTACCCCTTCCCCTCCCTATGGACCTCTGTTAGGTTTCTCCTGTTAGATCTATGAGTGGAAACATATGGTATCTGTTCTTCTCTGCCTGTCAAACAGAACTTAAGCCTGAACATTTTCTATATCCTTATCCCTTTCAGCATGATCAAAAGGTGATCATCTGATATCTAGGTTGGGTGTCAAAATACCTTATTTTTATTTTATTGATGTCTATATTTTTTTAATTGATGGTGTAATGAGATGTAACAGACTACATAATTGGCCAGAACATACCATTCCCTTGTCATTTACTATATGCTTATTTCAAACCACCAAGAGAGTTTTTTTAGTGGTGTCTTAAGTCTCTTATTTCCAATTTCTTTTCTACAAAGGATCTAGAATTTGTTAAATTTGAGGGAAAGGTTGAAGCTAGCTTACATGGTGTAGTTAATTTTTTTAGTAGTTAGCCTTATAGATACTAAAAACATAAATAATAGCCATCCTCATTCCATGAGGAAAAATAAAATTATCATTCATTCATTCATTGTGTATACAAATACCCCAGTTGTCTGTTCTTTATCAAATCATTTTTTTCTGGAATTATGCTCTTCAGGCAAACTAAGGTACTGCTTATTTTTATTATTTTTTTGTTTTGTTTTGCTTGGTTTCTTTGAGACACTGTCATTTTTGGCCACACCCTTCTTCACCAGAGGTTCTTTTCTTGTTTCAGGATGTCATTCTCCCATTCTTCTCTTATTGTATGGCTGTTCCCTGCCTCTTTTTTTTAAATTAGCATACTTCATTTTATCTTATTTAAACTGTTAACCAGTTCTATGTATACTACAAGAACAGGATACAAGTCTGAAATAATCTATATAGAAAAAGTACCTTTAATGATGTATTAAAATATATTGCATTCTTGATAATCTCTATTTATAGTTGTCCTGGAGACCCCCATCTCCTGAAACTAATTCATTCACAAGTTGAGGACAAATTGTTCATTGCTAAGTTTTGACTATCAAGTCACAGTTGCTGCATATGTGTTGTGAATGTCAACTTTCTTGAGAGTTAAACATTTTTAGATTCTGAAATGCCCAATAATTTCAAACCTCCAGCCTGAGAATAAAATGCTCTTGATAGTATTTTCCTGGTAGCTTCCAGGTAGCCTTACTACTCTAATCTTGTGTCTAGATTAAGATAAATGAGGTAAAGTTGCTTTAGTTGATATTCAGACATCGAGCCAGAGGCAGATGAAGCTAGGGGCACCTGTGTGGCTCAGTTAGTTAAGCACTGGACTTGGGCCAGGTCATGAGCTCATGGTTCATGAGTTTGAGCCCCGTTTTTGGTCCTTTGCTGATAGCTGAGAGCCTGGACCCTACTTTGGATTCTGTGTCTCCCTCTCTCTGCCCCTCCCTCACTCATGCACATGTGCCCTCTCTCTCTCTCTCTCTCTCTCTCTCTCTCTCTCTCTCTCTCAAAAAGTAATAAACATAAAAAATTTTAAACATAAAAAAGCAGAAGTATCTAGTGATTCCACAGACAAATGAGTTAATGCTTTCTACCACTGTGTCTATGCCACATATGTCTAATGAAGAATGAATTGTTCATTATTTGGCATTATTGTAGCAGTAGCTGAGTGATACTGAAATTACAGCATAAGAGTCTGAATGTAGAGTTTTATTATAAAACAATGTAGAGATGACATCAGATTTAAAGCTACACAAGCTTTTGTCTGAACAACAAAATGTTGTAAAAGTTAAACAACAAGCAGGAAATGGAGATGTTGTGATGAAAGTGAATTGGGGTTGAGATGTATTCTACATACAATGGATGAGAGGTGCTTTCATTTTGCCATAAGGTATAAAAGGAAAAACTTGTGGAAAATTTATCCAACTGTACTTGGAAAAATCTGAACTGTACCAAATCCTTGACAGGATTCTGGTTATTTATTCTCAATGATTATCTAGCTGAGCACATACAGCAATAATGAAAAACAAACAATTTTAGCAAAACCACTATTGCTATTTCTACCTATATATTTATGTGACATGTTAGGAAAGCAAGAGGAACTTGGCCATTGGTGAGCCTCAGCTTAGCTCAGGTTTCCAAATTTGAAGATGCAACACAACAGCATCGCACTCACCAGTCAATGAGGCAGTTCATCTCATGTGAAATGATTTAAAATATGTGAAATGATTTAAATTATTAAAAATATCCCAATTATATTTGGAATAAAAATATTACATAAATTACTAAAAAATGTGTAAAATCTGATTGGAAGTTTTTGCTATGTATTAGTGATTTTCAATTGCTTTCCTCTGCTACTCTCATAATTTTTTTAAAAATCTGGCTTCATAAAATTATTTTCTTTTCAAATATATTTTTCACATTTATTTATTTAGGCAGAGTAAGACAAATGTGAGTGGTGGAAGGGTGAAGAGAGGAGACACAGAATCTGAATCAGGCTCCAGGCTCTGAGCAAGCATTCAGCACAGAGTCCAATGTGGGGCTTAAACCCACAAACAATGAGAATATCATCACCTGAGCCGAAGTTGGACATTTAACTAATGGAGCAACCCAGGTGCCCTTAACTTCATAAAATTATTATTAAAAATGTTCCTTTTCAGTCTAAATCGGTAGATTAATTTCCAGTAAATTATACATACTGACTTTAAAAAATAATATTGTATCTTTCATATTTATTTACTTTTTTTAGAGAGGATAAAACAATTTTTTTTTAAAAAACAGATTGTTGAACTTTCTACCTTCTTTTCTCTTTACATTTTATGTATGTGAGTATTCATTTATTTTTTCAAAGAATGTATTTTTCTAAGGATACTTCATAACATGGTTCAGTTAAATTATCATCATATACATATAGAATTTCCTGACTACATTTGAATCCATCTTCCCCAAAGTCTTTACCTCTCTCCAAATATGAAACCCTTTTAAGGTTCCACTTATTTTATAATGCCAATCCATCTTTCCTCAAGTTTCATTTTTTCTTTTTTTTTTAAATATTTGTTTGTTTTAATTTAAATCCAAGTTAATTAATATATAGTGCAATAACGATTTCAGGAATAGAATTTAGTGATTCATCACTTACACGTAACACCTAGTACTCATTACAAGTGTCCTCCTTAATGCCCCTAGGCCATTTAGTCTATCCCCACACCTAACACTGTTTCACCATCCCTCAGTTTGTTCTCTGTATTTAAGAGTCTCTTATGGTTTGTCTCCCTCACTGCTTTCATATTATTTTTTTCCCTTCTCTTATATTCATCTGTTTTGTATCTAAAGTTCCACATATGTGTGAAGTCATATGATATTTGTCTTTTTTGACTGACTTATTTTGCTTAGCGTAATACACTTTAGTTTTAACCATGTTGTTACAAATGACAAGATTTCATTCTTTTTGATCACCAAGCAATATTCGTGTGTGTGTGTGTGTGTGTGTGTGTGTGCGTGCGCAGGCGCGTGTGCACGTGTGTGCGTGTGCACACACATGTGCACCACACCTACTTTATCCATTCTTCAGCTAATGGACATTTGGGCTCTTGTCACTAGCGTCCCTATAAACATTGGAGTGCATGTGCCCCTTCAAAACAGCACTCCTATATGCTTTGGATAAATACCTAGTTGTGCAATTACAGTGTTGTAGGGCAGTTTTATTTTTAATTTTTTGAGGAACCTGCATACTGCTTTCCAGAATGGCTGCACCACTTTGCATTCCCACCAGCAGTCCAAAAGGGTTCCTCTTTCTCCGCATTCTCACCATCATCTGTTGTTTCCTGAGTTCTTAATTTTAGCCATTCAGACAAGTATTAAGTTGTATCTCATTGTGGTTTTGTGTTTCCTGAGTTCTTAATTTTAGCCATTCAGACAAGTATTAAGTTGTATCTCATTGTGGTTTTGACATGTATTTCCCTGATGATAAGCAATGTCTAGCATTTTTTCATGTGTCTGTTAGCCATCTGAATGTCTTTGGGAAAGTATTCATGTCTTTTGTCCATTTCCTTACTGGAGTATTTGTGTTTTGGGTGTTGAGTTTATTAAGTTCTTTATCTGATATGTCATTTGCAAATATCTTCTCCCATTCCACTGGTTGCCTTTTAGTTTTGCTGATGGCTTCCTTTGCTGTGCAGAAGCTTTTTATCTTAATGAAGTCCCAATAGGTTCATTTTTGCTTTTGTTTCTTTTGCCTTTGGAGACAGGTCAAGTAAAAAATTGTGGCTGAAGTCAAAGAGTTTGTTTTCTCCTCCAGGATTTTGATGCCTTCCTATCTTATGTTTAGGTCTTTTATCCATTTTTAGTTTGTTTTTGTGTTTGGTGTAACAAAGTGGTCCAGGTTCATTCTTTTGCATGTCATTGTCTAGTTTTCCCAACACTATTTGCTCAAGAGACTGTCTTTTCCATTGGATAGTCTTTTCTGCTTTGACAAGGATTAATTGACCATATGGTTGTGGGTCCATTTCTGGGTTCTCTATTCTGTTCCATTAATCTATGTACCTGTTTTTGTTCCAGGACCATATTTGCTTTATGGCTACAGCTTTGTAATACAGCTTGAAGTCCAGAATTGTGATGCCTCCAGCTTTGGTTTTCTTTTTCAGAATTACTTTGGCTCTTCAGGGTATTTTCTGGTTCCATACCAATTTTTGGATTGTTTGTTCAAGCTCTGTGAAGTATGCTGGTGTTATTTTGACAGAAATTACATTGACTATGCAGTTTGCCTTGGGTGTTACCAACATTTTAACAATATTTGTTCTTTCAGTCCATGAGCATGGAATGCTTTTCCATTTTTTGTGTGTCATCTTCAATTTCTATCATAAGATTTCTATCATTTTCACTGTATAGATTTTTTATCTCTTTGGTTAAGTTTATTCCTAGATATTTTATAGTTTTTGGTACAGTTGTAAATGGGATCAATTTCTTGATTTCTCTTTCTACTGCTTCATTATTGGTGTATAGAAATACAACCAATTTCTGTACATTTACTTTATATCCTGCGACTTTGCTGAGTTCATGGATCAGTTCTAGCAGTTTTTTTGGCAGAGTCTTTCTGGTTTCCATGTAGAGTATCATGTCATCTATGAAGAGTGAAAGTTTGATTTCCTCCTTGCTGATTTTGATATTTTTATTTCTTTTTGTTTTCTGATTGCTAAGGCTAGGACTGCCAACACTATGTTGAATAACAGTGGTGAGAGTGGACATCCTTGTCATGTTCCTGGCTTTATAGGGGGAAAACTCTCAGTTTTTCCCCATTGAGGGTGATATTAACTGCTGGTCTTTTGTATTTGTCCTTTATGATCTTAAGGTGTGATCTTTCTATCCCTACTTTCTTGAGGGTTTTTATCAAGAAAAGATGCTATATTTTGTCAAATGCTTTTTCTGCATCTATTAAAAGGATCATATGGTTCTTTGTTTTATTAACTGGTTTATATGCAGATATTGAAACAGCCCTGCATCCCAGGAATAAGTCCCACTAGATTATTGTGAATAATTCTTTTAATGTATTTTTAATATGACTTGCTAGTCTCTTGTTGAGAATTTTTGCATCCATGTTTTTCAGGGAAATTGGTCTGTAGATCTCCTTTTTAGTAGAGTATTTGGTTTTGGAATCAAGGTAATTCTGGCTTCATAGAATGAGTTTGAAGGATTTTCTTCCATTACTATATTTTGGAATAGCTTCAAAAAATTGATGTTAGCTCTTCTGTATAAATGTTTGATAAAATTCCCCTAGAAAGGCATCAAGTCCTGGATCCTTGTTTGTTGGTAGCTTTTTGATTACTGATTCAATTTCTTTATGATTTTGGTATGATCAAATTCTGTATTTCTTCGTGTTTCAGCTTTGGTCATTTATATGTTTCTAGGAATTTTCCCATTTCTTCCATATTGCCCAATTTGTTGGCATATAATTGCTCATAATTCTCTCTTATTCTTGTTTGTATTTATGTGTTGTTGGTCATGATCTCTCTCATTTTCGTTTTTTTTTAATTTTTCAATATTTTATTTTGTTTTGAGAGAGAGAGAGAGAGAGAGAGAGAGAGAGAGGAGAGAGCGAGCAGGGGAGGGTCAGAGAGAGAGGAAGACACAGAATCCAAAGACAGGCTCCAGGCTCTGAGCTAGCTGTCACCACAGAGCCTGACATGGGGATTGAACCCACGAACACGAAATCATGACCTGAGCTGAAGCTGGATGCTCAACTGACTGAGCCACCCAGGTGCCCCTCTCCTCTTTCATAATTGATTTTATTTATTTGGGTACTTTACTGTTTCTTTGTGATCAGTCTGCCTAGAGGTTTATCAATTTTTTCAGTGCTTACAAAGAACCAGCTCATGGATTCATTGATCTGTTCTACTGTTTTGTTTTGTTTTTTGATATCATTATTTTTCTGCTGTAATCTTTATTATCTCCTGTCTTTGCTGGTATTTGCTATCCTTTTTCCAGCTTTTGTAGATTTTAAGTTAGGTTGTGTGTTTGAGACCTTCCTTCCTTAAGAAGTCCTGATTGCTGTATACCCCCTCTTATGATTGCCTTTGTTGAATCTCAGAGTGTTTGAGCTTTTGTGGGTTTTTTTCCATTGGCTTCCATATGCTTTTTTATTTTCTCTTTAACTTCTTGGTTAACCCATTGATTCTTTAAAACTATGTTCTTTAATCTGCAAGTATTCAGCGTCTTTCCAAATTTTTACCGTGGTTGATTTCAAGTTTCATGATGTTGTGGTCTGAAAATGTACAAGGTATGATCTCAATCTTTTTGTATTTTTGAAGGATGATTTGTGACCCAGTATGTGTTCTATTTCTAAATTTTAAATTCTACTTCAGACATCTTGCTTGTATCTGTGTTGATTAAGTCTCTGGCTGTCATTTCTTCCTGTTCTTTCTTTTGGTGTGAATTCCTTCATTTTGTCACTTTGGAGGAAGAAAGAAATTAATGAAATAAAAACTAAAATTAAAAAATTCAAAACAGTACAAAAAATCAAATAAAGAAAGCTAGATCCAAGTTGTGTTTTGGTCTGCTTGTTGAAAGAAGGTTGATAAAATAGAGGAATAAGGGAAAGAAAAGAGGTTTAAAGAGGTAAGAATAAAAATTTAAAAACATGTATGATGGCATAAAGTTCAATAAAGAAAATGATATAGAATATTTTTTTTAAAAACAAAAAATAAAGTAAAAAATAGCTAACAATTTTCTCTTTCTGTATCCAAAAAAGAAAAAGAACAGAAAGAAAGAATATTAAAAAAATGAAAACTAAGTGAAAACAGAAGGAAAGAAAACAAATAACTGAACCAGAAAACATAATGAAATCCGAATGAAGTTACATCCAGTTTCCCCTAGAAATGAAACTTTGAGGCCCTCTATAGTTGGTACCCTTAGCAGATGGAGTGACTTGTACTGGTCTTCTATAGGATGTGCCTCGAGGGTGCATTTGGGCAGGAATTGGTGAAATGGCTCCTTTTTCCACTTGATGGAACTGCATAGCTTACGGGGTGGGTCAGTGTGGTGTGCATGTTTATGCACACATACACATCTGCAGGAAAGCTGGAAATGTCTTCACCCAGCTCCCTAGTCTTTGGGACATGGCACAGGAACTTCATCCTCTCATTGACCCATGATGAAGAACCCCTCCTTTTTCTCAGGCCTCTGAATACTCCCTGCTTTTACCCTGTCCAAGTCCAGGCTGTCTGTCTGCCAAGCAGTATCTCCAGATGGGGTTGTGTCTCAAAACCCCACACTTCAGAGACCCCTGCAGCTTGGACCCCCACTGGCTCTCTCGGGGGAATTTCTCATTGAGCAATGGCCAGACGCTGGCTTACCCCAGAAATGAGCTTGTGCAGTGGCAGCAGAGATTCCGAAATTATGGGAAATCACAACACACAGCTAGTGCCAGGTTTCACCACACTCTGGCTTTTTTGTCCCAATACCAGCAAATGTGGCTGCTTCCCAGGGTCCACTGGGATCTTTACGTGTGGGGAGGCCACTTGGCCTCTACCAATGCACTCCAAGCAGGGGATCTTCTTCTCTCTCTGTGGCACTGGGACCTTTCAGACCTTGCTGCCTGCTCCTGGGGATTCAACCTACTTCCTCACTAGAGCACCGCCAGGCACCAAGCTCTGAAACCTCAGACCCTGCGTTCCACTGTTTATAGGATCCTGGTGGTATTGTAACCCTCTCCTTTCTTCCTGTCAATGGTTTTGGGGAACAGATTTCTTGTTCAGTCCCCCATAAGTGTTTTTACTCTTTCTCTCCCTTTCTCTCCAGGTACTTCCAGGGAAGTGCTTTTCTTGCAGGATCCTGGTGCACTGTACTCTCCCCCTTTCTCTTTCTCTGTCCTCCCTCTGCCAAAAAAGCTCTATACCGTCTGGCTTTTCTCTCCACCATCACCCCTTCCCTTCACCTCTCCACACCACATATCTGCTGAGTTTAGCTCAAGTTATGCAGATTGTTATATGAATCCTCAGATCAATTTCCTAGGTATTTGAAGTGGTTTGGTGCTGATCTAGCTGAGTTTCATGGAGGAGACAAGCTCAGAACTCCATGTTGCTCTACCATCTTAACTCCTACCAAGTATTTACTTATTATTTGTTTTTTTTCACATAGGTTATATTTTCACTTGGTTCAAGATAAAATATTATATAATAAGGCAGGCATTGAGAAGCCATGTTTCTATACCTGTACCCAATAGGTAACCACTTTTATTAGTTTCTTCATGTAATTCCAGTGTCTTTTAGGCATATACAAGCAAACATCAAAATATGTTCCGCTCTCAGCTGTTTTTACAGAAAATAGACCATACTATATAAAATGCATTGAATTTTTAAATTGTTACAATGGTATTAGTTCCCTAATTTTGGTTGTAACAATACCATAAATTTAGTGCCATAAAAAACATAAATATATTACCTTATACAGTTCTGGAGGTTAGAAAGCTAAATCAGTCTTTCAGGTCTAAAATCAAGCTATTTGCTGGGCTAATTCCTTCTGAATCTATTTCTTACCCTTCTAGCTTCTGGAGATTGCTCTGGCATTCCTTGGCTGGTAAGCACACCACTCCAATATCTGCTTCCATCTAATATTGTTTTATCTTTTGTCATCACATCTTCCTTTGGCTACCTCTTTCCTTTTCCTTTTTTAAGTGTATTTATTTGGGAAAGAGAGAGACAGCATGAGTGGGAGAGGAGCAGAGGGAGAGAGAAACAGAGAATACTAAGCAGGTTCCATACTGTCAGCACCGAGCCCAATGTGGGACTCAGACACATAAAACTGTGAGATCATGACCTGAGCCAAAACCAAGAGTCAGATGCTTAACTGACTGAGTCACACAGGTGCCCTCTCTGTCTCCCACTGCTAAAGATACTTGAAGTTACATTCAGAGCCCACCTGGGTAATCTAGGATAACCTCCCCATATCAAGATCTTTAATTTAGTCATAGTTGCAAGTTATCTTTTTCCATGTATGGTAACACTTATAGATTCTGATGATTAGTCTGTGGTGAGACTGCTTTATTTAGACTGACAAAGCATTAGGTCCTGGAAAGCACTCATATCAATCATAGAGATTTTCTCACTTTATTTTTGTAGATACATATATTCCCATGTAACTGTACCACAGTTTATTTTAATTCCCTACTGATGGACTTTTAAAAATAAGTCAACATTTTAAACCTGCTCTTGTATAATATTACTATTACATGTGATATATGGAAACATAAGCACATATAATGGTATATAATATTAAAATATTAATTTAATACTTATTAAACATTAAAAGGAAAATTTTATTAAATACACATGCTAATAAGTTATACTGAATTTTTAAATTAGCTCATATTTCTGATGACAAATTGTATTACTTGTTAGAATGAGATAGTATTAAACATCAACTCTATTTTTCTTTTTTAAATTTTTCTTTTTTAAAATGTTTATTTATTTATTTTAAGAAAGAGAGAGAGAACATGAGCACTAGAGGGGTAGAGAAAGAGGAAGAGAAAGAATCCCCAAACAGGCTCTTTGCTGTTAGTACAGAGCCCAACGTGGTACTAACTCCATCTCACAAACCCTGAATACATGACCTAAATCAAGAGTTGGACGCTCTACTGACTGAGCCACATAGGCACCCAAATTTTTCCTTTAATATATGTGAACTCTGAGAAACTTTGTTCACAGAAATATATTGGTGAGAATTAAAGAAATACCAATAATGTCTGGATTCTTCAAAACTCCTCTATAATCATTTGCTTCAGACCACAGAGTGATCTGTCATCAAAAACCATTTAATAACTTATCAGATGATAACACAATTATGTGTTGTTTAACTGTTGTTAAATTCAAATAGTTGGAAACCACTGAACTGAAAAATATTTATTACTTATCCATTCATCAGAATCATTCAGTTTTTCAAATTCAAAAGCTACATTATGAAAATCATTGCTATGTTTTGTTATTATAGAGTTTTTAACACCCACAATGATGGAAAATAGTAAAATGTAGGAGGCAGGAAATAAGACCTAAGTTGGAAGAGTAAAAAATAAAATGGGAACTTTGGAAAGGGAGAAAAATGCTCTTTCTTGGGCAGATCAGTTTTGGTACATATGAGAGTTGAAGATCTAAAAACTAATTTCTTTATTTCTTTTCGTTTACTCTTTGTGAATTCTTCATATACCCATATGTATACATGTCCTATCCAATTGCTGCTATGAACATTGGGGTACATGTGCTCCTATGCATCAGCATTTCTGTATCTCTTGGGTAAATCCCTAGCAGTGCTATTGCTGGGTCATAAGGGAGTTCTATGGATAGTTTTTTGAGGAACCTCCACACTGTTTTCCAGAGCGGCTGCACCAGTTTACATTCCCACCAACAGTGTAGGAGGGTGCCCGTCTCTCCACAC